>NW_019154143.1:5846212-5934272 GCF_002288905.1 Enhydra lutris kenyoni
GATCACAAGCAGGCAGAGAGGCAGACAAAGAGAGAGGGGGAAGCAGGCTCCTGCTGAGCAGAGAGCCCGATGCAGGGCTCGATCCCAGGACCTGGGATCATGACCTGAGCTGAAGGCAGATGCTTTAACCTACTGAGCCACCCAGGTGCCCCTCTGCCATATATATTTTCTTTACAGCCAGGTTTTTTATTCTTGGCATTGAACAGATTCATTTTCAAGAATCCAGATTTCTTGATATGTTACAACCCAAAATAAAAACGAACAGGGTCTTCCTATAGGATCACACTCAGGCTCCTGCAAGCTTTGGTTACCGAGAACCACCCTGGGAATCTGCAGAATTGGTCAGGATTACAGCAGGTAACCTTAGGCAGCTGACAGTCATACGAAATGGCTGCTGTTGGTCCAGTGACATTACATTTCTTACATGGGATAGGCGATTCACCTGGGCTCACCAGCTCTTGGGAGTGGCAGGTAAGTCTCCACCCTTCTCTGCAGAGAACTTGCTGCACAGAAATTTTCCACACCCTTTCTGAGCGTACTCTTGTTGGAGCTTATACCCAAATGAGAAAAAAACCTTCCCTAAAGTTGCAGAGTGGAGCTGGACATTGTAAACAGCAGCCTATGGATCCAGATCCTCTGTAGGCAGATCCAGACAGGAGTCAGAGTCAGTCTTAGAGACGGCTAAAAGGAAACGTGAACGTTTAACTGAAACGGTGATTATAAAGGTCTCAGACAAGAGAGGAGGTTCCAATTTTATATGCTTGGTTTAACAGATTAGAATTCATTCATTCATCCATTAACTAACTTTTCCTTCATCAAATATTTAAGTACCAGGCAATGAGGAAATGGAGTAAGGCCTGGTACATGCTGTCGCAATTAGACTTTTGGCAACATACCTGCGGAGAAGTAAATAGGCAATTACCATGTGAACAGGAATCCGACTGTAGAAGCTCATGGTGTTGAGAGAAAGGGAATGTAAACCAAACTTTTGAGTATGTGCAAACTTTCCAGAATAGGAGAAAAATATGCATTTTGGCACAATTAAAACAAAAAACAAGAACTATGCTGAGACACCATTACCATTTCCCAACACAAGATTGGTAAAATTAACAAATGACAGCCCACCATGTGGTTATACAAAGTATACTATGTAGGCAATCCTACAGAGAAACGGACTCTAACATACCTAGTCACCAGGGCAAACAATACCTAGCAAAAATATAAATGCACATATCCTTTGACCCAGCAACTGAACTTCTAGGGATTATCCAAGATATGCAGGGTTACATGCAATGTATTGTACACGGTGATTCACTATGGCATTGTTACAGTAATTAGAACCAACCCTCAGGGCACCTGGTTGGCTCACTCAGTTAAGCCGCTGCCTTCTGCTCAGGTCACAATCCCGGAGTCCGGGGACATCAGGCTCCCTGCTAGGCGGGGAGTCTGCCTCTCCCTCTGCCTGCTGCTCTACCTACTTGTGCTCCCTGTCAAATAAAATAAATTAAAAAAAAAAAAAAGAGAGAGAGAGAGAAAGAACCCTCATTATCAGGTGACAGGGAACTGATTCAATTCCTGCTACTCTTTGCCCAAAAGCACTCCATGGGAAAAAAGCAAGTCCTCTCCAAAGTGTACAAGATCCTGTATGATCTTTAGCCCTCTCCCTTCCTGTTCCAACTCTTCCCGTTCTCCCCTCTGTTCACTTCATAGTGGCCTTCTTACCCAACTTAAAACACTTCAGGGCCTTCACGCTTACTGTGCCCTCTGCCCAAAGGTGATGTACCGTATTCCCTCCCTCAAGAGCCAAATGTCACCATTAGAGGCCTCCCTTAGACCACCTTTACCCAACACAGAACAATACCCTCTCTCCCCGCCAGCTTCATGGTTGTGCATATACATTATTACCCACCTGGTTTGTTGTCTCTCCAGAACTTAAGCTCCATGAAGACAGACCTTGTTCACCTGTTTTCCAAGGCTAGCAGTACCTGGCACATTGAAGGGGCACAAAAGTTAAGTGCATAAATGATGCAATGTCCAGGAAGTAAATAGTATGCGACATAAAAAAATGAGGAAGCACTATTTTTACCTACATGAAAAAACTCCAAAACCTTAAGTGAGAAAAACAAGGTATATCTATTTTATGTTAAAAGGAAAAAGAAAATACTATGTATATTTGCTCAGGCTATGTAATTGGTAACAGTGGTTACCTTTGGGGAGAGAACTGTGCTGAGTCAGGGGTAGGGAGCCTTCTTTCTGTATACACCTTGAATATGTATTACCTAGTCAAAAAATGAAATAAAATGGAGAAGAAGTTGGGCCAGCGGCCTATGGGAGAAGGAAAAAGCACTAGATCCTGAGAACTGGCCTTGAGGGTTTTTAACAGTTAATTGGCTACTGCATTCCACATGCTTGTTATCCTTCTATCCAGTATCTTTTCCTCATTGAGTCTGGAAAGAAAATAGCCAAGTTATTAGCAATGGTATAATCTACAATGGGTAGAATCATAGGTTTTATTTCCTCATTTTTCCATATGGTTTTGTTTTAAAGGAGCAGTAAGGTGCTTTAATGACTAGAAAAGTAAAGGCTTTGAAATGGTATGTAGGATTCAAATGTTTCCTACCTCCTAATAGGATAACGTATTAGCAATCTTTCTGAACCCATTTCCTCTTCTGCGAGATGAGGTTAGCAGCACTGTTCTGTTGTGGGGATTGACAGAATGTCCTTTCGTATTTTTACTAGAATGGTAACAGGAAACCTATAAGGTGTGGAAAAAATAACCTGTCAGGCTTTAAAGCTGCCTACTGGTGCTTCCCTGCCACCCTCCCTTAAGATAGAACTTTAATACTACCATACCATAAACCTAGGCATTTTCACCCCATTTTTTTGGCTTGTCACCGGTATTCACCACCCTCCAAAAACTCCAAGACCAGCCAGGCCCCTAGTATGTTACTTTGACCTTTACTTCATGTCTTTCCAGCTATGCAATTACATCTTCTAGGTTGTATAGCCCTCCCTTCCAAAAGCCTCCAAACAACGGTCACTCAAGAAGAGCCAGATCTAATGAATTCTTCACTATTACTCTTCACTCTAACTGCTCTTTGCCGAACTGTTTTAGAGCTTCTACTTCCTCTTATTATCTTGGAAATCACTGTGCTCCTTTAGGCTTCAAGATAGGCTACACAAAGATGAGAATCACAATCCTACACCATCATTTATTCAACCAAGTCTCAAAGTGATGGTGTTTCCCAACTCCCTGATTTCCTTCACCTCAGGAGGGACATGGCAAGGTGGTAGGACCTTTCACTTGATACTTAGCCTAGCTCCAAGTCCAAAGGAAAACTACCACTGTGAAGTCAAAGGTATGCATTACCTACCTCTCAACACTCCTCTGTAGCTGAAAGGAAAAATAAGATTCTATGCCCAACGTACTGTGTCTGGTATATTCAATTAGCTACCAAGTTGCCAGGCTTAAAATTTAGAAGGAATGAGCCTAGACTAGCACTTATCAAGTCAGTCACATAAATTTAGCATTCCTAATACCTGGAACTGTAAACAAAAGTACACTGCCTCCAAGTGTTATTTTAAGACGTATACTAATCATAGAAATGGTTGCTGTCAAGCATGTAAAAGGTACTAGCCTAGACACCCAGCATTCCCTTTCCCATTAAGGGCAAAACTTTCTGTGCTTGTTTCTTAAACCCATTTTTGCCCCTACCCCTCCTCCATATCCTTTTCATCCTTTTGCACTAATCTCTAGGATGCTGCTAGTAATCCATCCCAAAGCTACAGGTAGATTCCTACTCTTGGCTCAAAACTCCCACTTTCAAAAATTGATATCAGGATTGTTTGTTCTCTGCAGATTTATTAAGTGAACTTATCTTTATATGATACAGAACAATTAAAGCTGACCAAGTGCAACAAATAAACCTGCCAATTATACACAAAGCTTTATACCATTTTAATTCAGCCAGTTGTCAAAATTCTGAAAACAAAGCATCCAATCTTTCAATGCACTAGTAATCAGACCAAATAAATTTGATGCAGACCAGTATTTCCTTTTTGCACCAATGCTAGTGAATACCTGGTAAAAGCTTGACCAAAAAACTCAAAATTAACTACTACTGCCCTACTAAAGATAAAAAGTCTCAATAAAAGAATCTACTGGCTATATTCTAAATCTACCAGATGCTACGAAAACAACTACATAAGGTATTACTAAATGCAGGTGAGATTTACAAAACTGCTTTAGTCTCATTAACATTTCTGATTGACATCTTTTTTTTTTTTCCTGATTGACATCTTTAAATACTTTCACACCAGCCTGGCAAAATAAGATGTTGGTAGTCAGGAACTGAAAAACCTAGATTGGGAATTAACAGATCTCTGCTCAGAATAAGGCAATCCATTTCAAGAGATAGATTGTTTGGACTGGAGAATTTTGCAAAGCTGGTTTACATGAAGATCTTTTGTCCCAAATTCAGACAATTCCTCAAACATGCAAAAGTTGTGGTATAAAATTAATGTTGAAAACAAAAAAACATTGGGTAGAACTTACTAAAATCAGGAGTTCTAATTTGACACCATCTCATCTAACAGCCTGAAAACCTCAGTTACTAAACTAAATGGCCTTCGGAATCAGTGGTCCCTCTAGGTTGACACACCGAGATTAGAGCTTGATTATCTAGTAACACCAACTCCAGTAGATTAATGTAGGGACTTGTCAGGTACACTTATGCTATTAAGGGAGCTTGAATTCTTATCTTACCCAAAGCGCTAGGGGTAAAAAGGGATTTTCAAAGTGTATGCATACTACAGCTAATGATGTTCACGACTCAAGTAACACCATTAAACTTTGAAATGGAGATCTGTATGAATATGGTTAATATCAGGGTTTACCCCTGAAGCTTAACAAACTGAGTATTAATATTGAACACAAATCAAAAATCTAGTTAGAAACATTTTATTTAAATGTGCCAAATAAAAACCCACATTTTCAGACCATAGGATGTTAATACATTCAACAAAAATTTATATTATCTTACTGCTGTGAAATTTACAGAGTAATAATCCAAATCCATTTTGATTAGATTGTTGAAATACCCTTCCTAGGTTACACTTTTGACACCACAAATCCCTTATAATAATGTAAACAAAATAACTTTTCCCTAAAAGGTGAACTTGAGAACTTCAGTCCACTCTTTCAGGACTTGCACTTCTTCGCGGACTTCCTGATGGGGAACGACTAAAAAGAAAAAACATTAAGTTCGGCACTGATTAGTATTTACTGAAATTTACTCTTCTCATGTACATGTTAGGGCAAAACTCAATTTCAATAAACTCAAAGGTGGCCAAGGGCACTATATAGCAGAAAACGGAAAACCAAAAGATTTACATACAAATCCTTTGTCCCCGTTTAAGATTAGGTTTAAGAGCCTCCTTGTTACAATTGTAATTTGAACTCTGGGAGGTTTTGATCATTAAGTAGCAACTAATTAGCAAGATAGTATTTTAGCTGCAAGATTTCAATATAAACATTTTTCCTTCCTGTGGGTACTTCATATACCTATCATCCCATGTGGAGGAAAAAGCAGGTTTCTTAACATGAAGTTATACAGTTAAAGGTTCACAGCACTAAACATCTTAATAATCATCCTAACATTTCATGACTAAATATCCATCAAAAATACAAGCTAAAGTTGAAGTGGGAAAGCAATCACCTAAGAAACTTAGTATCTAGTAATATATATAGCACCAATTCTCCAAAGAGCTCAAAGCCTGCAAAAGTTAAGCAGTAAGCAAAACAAATTCCGCAGAGGCCACACTTGACAGTTAAGATTTGGCAACAAATTATTTAGCTTACCTTCTTTTTGGAGATGGAGATCTGGACTTTGATCGGCTGTCAAAACATGAGAAATGCTATTAAGAAAAAGTACTAACCAATCCCTTTCTTATAATCACAGTATCATGAAATGAACCCCCAAGTTGCCCTGAGCTTAAAATGAAAAGGTTAGGCTGTATAGTTAAACTGAAAAAGAACCTACCAGTTTTGCAAACAGAAGCCAATCTTGCAATAACGGTTCATAAAATGAGCGAACTGCTTCACTGTATCACAATTAATCTTTACATTCTAACAAGGCCTCTTCATGTAACCCCAGAGCCAGAAACTTCCTCACTATAGCTTGACATTTCCTTGTCCAGGAAGTCAGTCACAATAGGCCATAAGTGCAGTTCTAAAGTTCAGTTTGCTAGTAAGGTACTGTGTCCCACCAATACCTAGGCTTAAAGTTAACATCTGAAATTTCAACAAAACACTTTGAACTCTTTGGATATTGGTGCCATATAACTAGAAAAGCATTAATCAGATTTTTACCCTACCTGCTTCTTGGTCGTGAAAGAGACCTGGATCGTGATCTTGACCTCGACCGTGATCTTAATAAAAAGAATAACAAATTATACCCATTAGTTCATAGGAACAATCTTTAAACACTACTGAGCACTTTATGAGGTAAACTAAGAATAGAGAAACTAAAATTAATCAAGACACAGGGCACTTGGCTGACGCAGTGGGCTGGGTATGCGACTCAATCTCAGGGGTTGGGAGTTAGAGCCCAAGCTGGGTGTAAAGGTTACCTTATGTGTTTTTTTTTTAACGAGGTATTAAAAAAAATAAAACCAAGCAAGACACAACTCTTTCCTTATATCAGCCTAAGACTAGACGGGTAACGCTTTCAATAAGCTCTGATATCAAAATAAAGAACCACCACTTCAAATATTTGGTTCTATCATACTCAGTGAGCTGGGCTGATTATCACAGTTCCTGTACAAAGGTACATTTCTTACAGAGTATACAGTATCAAAGAGAAATTAAAAATGGGTTTTAAGAGTTTGGTTTAATTCTATCTTGAAAAAGAATCAAACCAACATCAAACAGACCCCTAAATAGAGACTCCAATTCTTCTGATGATAAGCTCAGTATAAAGTCATAACTGGTTCTTAAGACTTTATCCTTAGATCATCAAGCTTTCATGGCTCAGGACTGCCAATTTGTCAAACAAACTAAATCTGGCTCTAAAATACACACATTGGGGTCCTGCAATCAAATTAAGCGCATTTATGAGTCTACAGTTTTCTCAAGAGAACTAAAAGTTTATAACGCCTACATTTAAAGGTTTTGTGCTATTACTTAACAGTTAACTCCCAGTGGCATTCCCTACTAGTGACTCAACTGTAGTACGGTCCACTTCTCATTTTCTAGAATCTTACCCACTTCTATCACCTTTAAAGGACTTCCACAAATGGAATAAAAACAAAACTAATGTTCTTAGTTTGCTTTTTTTCAACTTCTTACATTTCGGTCTAAGTCTCTGGTTAAAAACAGGCCACATCTGCTCACATGTATACTACTAAACAACTTCCCATGGTCTCAAATTCACCCCCCATCACTCCAAGAAGAAGAAAATTTATGTTTCAACTGCTTCTAAGTCTCCTCCCCATTCTATTGGGCCTCCTTATCAGAGATCACCTTTGAGAGGTAGCATCATTTACCTAGACAGACATAATCTGACTCTAGAGTTCAGCAACGTATCTACCCAGAGTGCTGAAGGACTTTTGTGCTCTGGACCATCCTCTACCATGACCTCTCCAACAACCCTTTAAAAATCTGATTGGGCTTTTATCTGTACAATTACGGTAATATCCATTTACAGGTCATATATAAATCCAACTTTTAGGTCTCAAAATATCTTCTGAAGCAATCCATTTCATTAGGTCTTTAAGACACTCATTGTCTTAAAGTTCAGTCATTAAGACGTGACAATCCGAATACAAATAAGGGAAAAAAAATGTTACATACTGGAAATACCTCGATCCTTTTATAGAACCAGACCTAGATCGTCTGAGTGAAGCTGATCTTGATCTACGAAGAGACACAGATCTTGATCGTCGTGGAGATGCTGATCTTGACCTAAAAAATAAATCAAAGTTTATTAAGTCTTATGTCCAATTAAAATTTCTTCATTTGGTAAAACTTAAATTAAGTAATTTTTCCTCACCTCCTTCCCCTGCTCCTGCTTCGTGAGCGAGAGTATCGCCTACCCCTGGATCTCGAATGTGATCTAGACCGTGACCTAATTTTTAAGTTAGAAAATAACAAAATGTTAGATGGTAACTCGTTTTTAGAGTTTGTGTGCCTCTGCTGAAACCAAATCTCAAAACTATTTAAATTTAGGTCTCATTTGGAAATAAACTCTGGGCCTATTAGTTTTTTTTTTTTTTTTTTTTACTACCTAAAAAAAGATTTGTTAAAAGCTGAATTACATTTTAGAATTACATAATATAAAACACTGTAATTTGTATTTAAAATAAACCTTGCAAGTTTGCAGGTCGACCCTCTTTGGCCCATGGTCTAGTAGATCTAGACGATCTAGAAGTATCTATAGCCGATCGCTGCATCTAGATGTTTTCTTCAATCTAACGACGATCAAACTGACAGCCAAATGAGCCAGGTGAGGCTTGATTGACGCAAGAAGATTTTTCTAGTTGGGAATGTGGTCAATCTGGTGTTCCTCTTTCTAAACCGGAGGGGGCCCCAATGTAAGCCAAATTTACTGTTACGGCGATCACCGTCTCAAATTTTCTGCCCTTTAAAGAATAAGGTGAAGCTAGGTGTAGATGACTCGAGGGGATCTGGCCTCTTATGCTGATCACCTCAAGGTCTAGGAGGATCTTAATTGTCGGATTTGCAAGGCGCCTCAGCATGATATCATAAGGCTCGTGACATTCTGAATCAAGGCGACTGACTCAAACGAAGAAACCTGAAAGGTTTTGACCAGGTTGATTATTAATATATTAACATTTGTTTAATTAAACAAAAATTGTAAAATACACCTGTACAATTAACATTCAAGTTTATAGAAAAATACTAGTTTGTGCCTTGCTAATAAAAAAATTACTCGATTAACTAGTATACCAACCATTCCTCTATTAAAATAAATACCTGCTTCGCCGCCGGCGGCTATAACGATGACAATCATAAGCATAATGTCCCTTTTCGCCACACTCATAGCATCTATCATTGGGATCAAAGGGACGTCGGGCGGGTGGTCTATCAAAACGAGATCTCCGAGGCATGCCTGTTGATAATTCAACTCTCACTCGGGAACCACAAATCACCCTATAAAAGAAATCAACAAAATTCTAATGCTAAAGAATACACATCACTTCTAGATTTAGAGCTTTCCAACCACTCTTATCCTTCACAGACTTCGGCTATCTTTATAAACCCTTCCAACTCCACCTCTGTGCCCCCTTCATATATCTTAAAAACAAACAGAATCATGGTTAGCTACTGAGTCTCCTCCAGACTAGAGAATCCAAGCTTATCACCTAGCTCAATACCCAGACCAGAGGAATATTCTAATAAACATCAATTTCATAACCATCTTACTTACTTCCCATCCAGGCCTCTCACTGCATCTTCTGCATCTCTAGGATCTTCAAATTCCACAAAGGCAAATCCTGGAGGATTTCTCGCAATCCACACAGTTCTTAAGGGACCATAATAACTGAAAGCCCTTTCTAACTCTCCTTTGCCGGCACCGGTTCCCAGATTACCAACATACACCTTGGTTTCTGTTTAAAAACGCAAATAGAACAATGCATGTTATGCAAAATTTTGCCTAAGCTTGAGTGAATCCTGGGCCCCAAATAGGCCAGCCTTAAGACTGTGGAAAGCTCGTTTAACGCTTTATCAAAGATTTAATTTAGCCTTAAAACCAGCAAACCCCACTATACTTAGAAAAGCTAGGCGTATGACAAAGAACTTTACATTCTAATAGGGAAATAACCTCCAAAACAGAAGCACAGACACGTGGTAGGATATTCCGAGGCGTGGGGCGGGCTCCGCCCCGGCCCCGCCCCCGAGTCCCGGCAGCCCCGGGCGAGCCGGGAGCGCGCGGGCCGGCAGCGTCGGCAGCGGGCGGGCCCCGGCAGGGGCCGGACCGGGAGAGCGGGGCTGCGCCGGCTCTCGTCCTCCGCGGCAACCGCCCCAGGCGCAGGCTCGCCCAGACTCCAGCTCCCCGCCCCAGGGCCATAAACCGCGCTCGAAAAAGCTAAAAGAGAAAAGAAACCAGCCGCCAGACGAAAAGATTAGGTCTCCCTTCCCACTCCTCAATTCGACCGATTGTCTGACAAGAATGCACAGCTCGAAGCTGCCACACTTTTTGTTCAGTCTCAAATTCACCCGATTTTACGGCTGCGACCAGATCTGTCTGCTAAAGTGGCGGGAAAGCACCAAGGAAATGCGCCACCACGGTCGTCAATGTGCGCAAAATGGCAGCCGAGAGCGGGTGGGTGGGGGGGCAGGCGGGCGGCTCGAAGAAGGACAACCGGGAAACGGGATCGTCCGCCTGCCTCGAGCTGTGGTGGGAGATGAAATCGCCCAAGAATGAATACAGAACGCACCACAGACCTGCACCCGCCATCCCCCGGCTGACTTCCATACCCCGCCCCCGCGGCCTCCGGCTTCGTATGGTGTGCGCCGAAGCCGCCATTACGCACGCGGAATAACCGTCTCCCAACCGCCGCGCCAACCCCACGGCCTCGCAATACTCACTACGTCCACAGCAACGTCCCATACCGGGCCCTGGCCTCTTACCTCCTCCATACCGTCCGTAACGCGACATGATGACGGGCCCGCGAGCTCGGCTCTTTCAGCTCGCAGTGCCCAGGGAGCTAGGAATACAACAGCTGCAAAACGCGTCAGTGGCCAACGGTCCCGGCGGCACTACGAGGAAGAGTCTGGGTTCGCGTTTATATACGCGGCGGCTGCGTCTCTCTGCGCATGCGTCATTTCGACGTTCTGCGCGGCACAAAGGAGCTGGGCGGAAACAGTGGAGAGGCGGCGCGGAGGGAACTGAGGAGGCTAAGACGCTGGGAACGGGCGGAGGGATACGTTTCCATGGGAACGTCAGACCGCGCCTGTAAACCTGTGGACTTCACCGCGGTGTCCCGCCCCCTCCCCTCCCCCTTTTCCTTACCCTCCCCATTTTCCTTCCCTTTTCCCTCCCTCCTTTCATTCCCCGCAGTCTAGGGACCCTCAGCTCTAGTAATCTTACTACAGGTACTTAGACCGGCCTTATGAAAGGCTGTAAAATTTAACCGCTGATGTTGCAGCTACCGCCGCCTTTCTGCTGGGGGACCTGGCCTGAACGGCTACACAGTCATCTTTGGGGCTCATCGGAGGTAATCGGGAGTTTGGCCAGGGTGAGAACTCCATGAACCCTGCCATTCTGACTAATGGTCACTGCACCCTGGGCCTCAAAAGGAGTGACCCCCCCCCCCCCCCCAGGGACTGCACCGACCCTCCAGCCCCTTCAGAACCAATTTTCACCAACACTATACGAATTCTTAGGAGTCTGGGGGACAAAGAAATAGAATTCTGTTTCGTTTGCCAGTTATAATGTAACTGCAAAAACCCTAAATCCTTAAAGCATTCTAGCTAGTGGCAATTACGAAATTATTTGCATTTGAAGCACAGAGTTAAACTTGTGCTTCCTTTCTAGTGCTTTCTGCTTTGTATTGTGGTAACACATCTCATCCACTAATACTGATATCCTGAGGAGTGGGACTTGAAGCTGTCTTTGAGTAACAGCCTTGCTGCTCAGCCACTCTCTATATAAAATAAATGTAAACTTTTTCTTTAGATAGAATCGCTTAAAATTCAGTTTTGATTTTTTAATTTTTATTAAGCTTAGTTGACAATGTTATATTAGTTTCACTAGTACAACGTAGTGTTTCAATAATTCTTTACTTTGCGGTAAGTGTAGTCACCATCTGTCACCCATACAACATTATTGCAATATTATTGACTATATTTCCTAAGCTATACTTTTCAGTTTTGATTTTACAATGTATTTGCCAAATACCAAGTCTACAAATACAGATTAACTTCTTTTTCACCAGCCACACACAAAAAAGACATTACACCATAAATACTTGGAATATATGAGTTGGAATTGCTGCACATGAGAGATGAAATCCTTAGATATTTGTATCTCTATGTTTCTCATCTGTAACTTCACATGATGTATATACATATATGATACAGAGTACAGAAGAAAGGAAATTTAGTCATTGAATGAAGTATGGATCCTCTCTTGACCATGCTACAAATTCATACACTTTTTTTCAGATTTATCAAATTATGGAAAGAATATATCCATTGCAAAAAAAATTCTATCAGAAAACTGAAGTTATATAGAATATGTTATATAGAATTTGTTCTCATTTTTTCTTTTTTTTAAAGATTTTATTTATATATTTGTCAGCACAAGCAGGGGGAGCCACAGGCAGAGGGAGAGCTGAGCCAGATGCGGGACTTGATCCCAGGACTCTAGAATCATGGCTGGAGCTGAATGCAGACACTTAACTGGCTGAGCCACCCAGACACCCCAGTTCTCCTTTAGTTTTATTGATTTTTGTTTACCACTTAACTGGGTTCTTCTCAAAGGATTAAATGATAAAGATCTTTTTATATACTTCCTGGAAGACAGAGTATCAATTCTGTAAAGGCTCACTAATTTGACTTTCTTCTATTAAGAAATTATGGGGACGCCTGGGTGGCTCAGTCTGTTAAGCAACTAACTCTTGATTTCGCCTCAGGTCATGATCTCAGAGTTGTGAGATCAACCCCACCTCAGGCTCCACACTGGGTGAGAAGCCTGCTTAAGATTCTCTCTCTCCCGGGCCCCTGGGTGGCTTAGTTGGTTGAGCACCTGCCTTCGGCTCAGGTCATGATCCCGGACTTCCAGGATCGAGTCCTGCATCGGGCTCCCAGCTCCTTGGGGAGTCTGCTTCTCCCTCTGACCTTCTCCTCTCTCATGCTCTCTCTCACTCATTCAAAAAAAAAAAAAAAAAAAAAAAGATTCTCTCTCTCCCTCTATCCCTCCCACCTCCCTCTCAAAGGAAAAAAAAAAAAAGAACTTATGAAAAGTGCTGTTGCACAAAGAAAGCATAGGTAACTTATTGAAAGATAGTACTTAGGCTACAATATGAATGAAAGATAGTACTATTAGGCTACAATAAATGTTTTTTGTTTCTGAATACAAAGTCTATTGTACTAAAGAGAACTTTTTTTCCTAAGATTTTATTTATTTATTTATTTATTTGACAGAGATCACAAGTAGGCAGAGAGAGAGAGGGGGAAGCAGGTTCCCTGCTGAGCAGAGAGCCCAATGCGGGGCTCGATTCCAGGACCCTGAGATCATGACCTGATCTGAAGGCAGAGGCTTAACCCTCTGAGCTACCCAGGTGCCCCACTAAAGAGAATTTTGAAGATGTAATACTGTAAAAAATATGAAAAGAAGCAGTTTTCCAACTTGTAACAAACTGCTTTCAAGCACATTATAGGAAAACGGGTAAACCTTGACAGGCTTGCCTTTCTCTCTAGAAACAGGTCCTTTGGTAACTCTAATTATAGGTTATTTATCTCTATTAGAAGAGGGCCGATTCTAGGCAGGGCTTTGCTATTCTAGGTACCTTGAAAAAACAGTGGTTCTGCATAGTATTTTCATACACTATTCTACTGAGCACTCTTTCTCTAAGAAAACATAACCAGTATTTTTCACTAAATGTGAATCCAAATCAGGAAGATATTATTGTACAGAGCACTTTAATTCCCACTGATTCTTTTTTTTTTTTAAAGATTTTATTTATTTATTTGACAGACAAAGATCACAAGTAGGCAGAGAGGCAGGCAGAGAGAGAGGAGGAAGCAGGCCCCCTGGCTGAGCAGAGAGCCTGATGCGGGGCTCAATCCCAGGACCCTGGGATCATGACCTGAGCTGAAGGCAGAGGCTTTAACCCACTGAGCCACCCAGGCGCCCCCCGACTGATTCTTTTGAAATCAGTTTCAGCCACATAAACTTCTGCCCATAGCATTGTGAGTTAAATTAAGATCATGTTCCCAGATTCAAATGGAATATAAATGCTGTTTAATTCAACAAATATTCTAAGATTTTTCTAATATGAAATATTAAGTAATTCTTAATATCTTACTGTTGTTAAATATTTATTATATTATTAGTTTAGGTGAGGGTGAGTTAATTCTTAATCCTTTTACAGCAGCTTTCAAAATTTATCTGCATTTCCTAGATTTAGTTTTTCTAGAGAAGCATTAAAGAAAAAGTTCACTCTTATTTTCTTCTCCATTTTAGTCTCACTTTTAAATCACTGTCACTACTTTAAGCTTGTATGTGAATACCTTAAAACAAAAAAAAATTTAGAACCCTTTGCACATATATCTATTTTTAATGTAAAGAAATAGTCTGTACATCTAAACAGTAGTCTTTTAATATGTACTTATTATGTGCTGTATATATATATTTCTTATGGGTCAGTCCCAACAGCTATATTCAACTACAACTTGCTTTTCTTTTTTCAACCTTTCATAATCTTCAATTCCCTCTACAATGCTCTTACAATTCTCAGAATCATGTTTATGATTCTTTCTTACTGTATAAAGAAATTAACTTTTCGTTAGCCGAGTACTGGACTGTGATCAGTACTGAAGTATGGAGATGGGGGTGGGGGAGCAACAGTTAAAGAATGCCAGTGCCTTAACCAACCTCAAAGAGTGAAACCAGGAAGAGCGAAAATGTGATGCAAGAATGATCCACTGATACCAATATTTCCTAAATATGTGGCTGAGGTGTATAAAACAGTCTAGGCAGAATGAGGCTTTCTGAAGAATGCCTGATTGTATTAAAAAGTATGAAACTGTAGAACCATCACACCCTGTTCAATTATGTTGTTCCTTATCTAAAGAAAGAATATTAAGGAAAGGGACTTGGTCAGCTTGTTGTCTTAACTAGAGAGAGCTAGACTGGCTTGGATGGAGTTTAGTTGTTCATTCAGCACTATCTGAGGAGAGAACCTATGGTATTAGCCATCCCTCAGCTACACTTAAAGATTCCTGCTCAAGACCATTGACTTCTCTTATTTGATGTTTTGATGCTGATCTTTTAATCCCTGGGAATGAATATCATCTACTGTAAGTTAATAAGAATGATTTTTGCTCATGAATTCTTTCCTTAAAACAGGTGTAATAGGGGCGCCTGGGTGGCTCAGTGGGTTAAAGCCTCTGCCTTTGGCTCAGGTCATGATCCCAGGGTTCTGGGAACCCCGCATCAGGCTCCCTGGGAGCCTGCTTCCTCTCTCTCTCTCTGTCTGCCTCTCTGCCTACTTGTGTGTCTGTCAAATAAATAAATAAAATCTTTATAGAAAAAAAAACCAGGGGTAACATACTTTTAGGTAGGTATAATATAGTATAGTATAACATAGTATAGTATAATGATTAAGGTAGATGGGTGTAGTGTAATGATTAAGAGCATAAGCTCATGGAGTGTGACATTTGGGTTTGAAGCTTGGCTCCGCGATGTAATAGCTGTCTACCCTTGACCAAGTTGTTAATCTCCTGGTGCTGCAGCTTCCTCGTCTGCAAAATGGAGTTGTTGTTAGGATTAGGTGAGGTAAATTAAGCAATTAACATTGCCCAGTGTCTAGCACATTCTGAGTACTCAATAAATGTTAGCTGTTAGGAGAATGAAGAGGAGCGGGAGTAGCCGTGGTTTGACCAACCTTTGTCAGTTGCCAAAAATTTGACATGACCTGGGTACATTGACAAAAATGAAGTTTTGTTTCTGCAAAGCTGGGGTCTAGACCCTGAAACACAGTGGCCAGCCTTTAAGTGGCCACTCCTCAGACATCTTTGCCTCTTCACTCATTGACTTCTAAGTGAAATTGTCACTCTTCTTCTTTGACCCTATTCACACAGACAAAAACAATCTGATACTTATCAAAAGCAACAAGACAGAAAAAGAAATTTTCTTTATGAAAAGTAAATCTACAGGAATCCCAAAATCAAATCCTAAAGGTTCTATACAAAGGCATTTGCCTATGGAACATAGAGACACATGTTCATGAACAATGGGGAAGTTGTTGCTTTTTATTACAAAGTCTTTGAAGCTATTTTATTTATTTATTTATTTATTTATTTATTTTGGAGAGAAAGAGGGAGAGAGGGACAGAAGGTGAGGGAGAGAATCTTAAGCAGGTTCCATGCCCAACTTGGAGCCCAACTCAGGGCTCAATCTCATGACCCTGAGATCATGATCTGAGTGGAAACTGGGTCAGACACCTAACCAACTGAGCCATCCAGGAGGCCCCTTGAAGCTAATTTCTATAAGAGTAAGTATACCTTTTTTTTTTTTTTTCATTTATTTATTTGACAGACAGAGATCACAAGTAGGCAGATAGGCAGCGGGGGCGGGGGGAAGCAGGCTCCCCTCTGAGCAGAGAGCCCTATGCGGGGCTGGATCCCAGGGCCCCGGAACCATGACCTGAGCTGAAGGCAGAGGCCTTAACCCCCTGAGCCACCCAGGCGCCCCTATCTTTTTTTTTTTTTTTTAAAGAAAATAAAAAAGTTATTCCCAAGTCAATGACAAATGGATACATACACCATGACCCAAAGAGATAACTAAGAAGCAGTTTGAGGGATACCTACATGGCGCAGTCAGTTTAGCATCTGCCTTTGGGTGGGGCCCTGATCTCAGGGTCCTGAGATCAAGCCCCAGGTCAGGCTCCCTGCTCAGTGGGGAGTCTGCTTCTCCCTCTCCCCCTGCCCAGCTCATGTTCTCTCTCTCACACACAAAATCTGTTTTTAAAAAGAGAAGTGGTTTGAAACACATAGGGAAACGAGGAATTTTACTGAATCATTAGTCTAACCACCTCGTTTTTCAAATGAGACTAAGACCTAGAATTATAACACAGTGAGTACAGTGGTTCTCAAATCTTGCCACGAGGACTATCAGAACTTTGATAAAAATATCTCCAATTTCAGAAAACTAGGAATGAGTGCCAATCACTCTTGGGAAGAACCATCTTTTATTCTGTGAATATGTCTTATTTTTTTAAGTGTTCTTCTCCCCCTTTTAAAATTTATTTATTCATTTGAGAGAGAGTGACAGAGAGCACAAGCAGGGGGAAAGGCGGAGAGACAGGAAGAAGCAGACTCTGCCCAGGTGGAAGCCCAGTATGGGGGCTCAATCCTAGGACCTAGAGATCATGACCTGAGCCAAAGGCAGAGTCTTAACACCATATAAGATACCCAGACGCCCCATCCCCCCCCTTTTTAATGAAAGGATGCTAAGAGTTTTTTTTTTTTTTTAAATCTTATGTTTCTTTTCCTTCCTTTAAGTTTGTTTATTTTTAGTAATCTTTACACCCAACTTGGGGCTCAAGCTCACAACCCTGAGATCAAGAGTCAGCATGCTCCTCTGACTGAGCCAGCCTGGCACTCCTCTCCATGGTTTCTTGGTAGAGAAAAGTTTGTGGGGTGCCTGGGTGGCTCAGTTGGTTGGGTGTACTCCTTTGGCTCAGGTCATGATCCCAGGACCCTGGGATAGAGCCCCATGTCTGGCTCCCGGCTCAGCAGGAAGCCTGCTTCTCTTTCTCTGCCTGCTGCTACTCGTGCTGGTGCTTTCTTTCTGTCAAATGAATAAATGAAATCTTAAGAGGAAGAAAGAAAGAAAAAAAGAAAGGAAGGAAGGCAGGAAGGAAAGAAGGAAAGAAGAAAGAGAAAGAAAGAAAGAAAAAAGTTTTTCAGATCTACCTAGTTGCCAAAATCCAAGTCTGGAATCTCTAGTTAAGAACAAAGTATGACAGGGCTCCTGGCTGGCTCAGTCCGTAGAGGATGTAACTCTTGATCTCAGGGTCTTGACTTCAAGCCCCACGTTGGGCACAGAGCTTACTTTTAAAAAAAAGAAGAAGAATGACTCCACCCAGTAAAAAATAGAAAAAAAACCCCACAGAAACAGACAAGAAAAAAATGTCTATCCTTACTAAAAATGCAAATTAAGACAACATGCTATTTTTTTCAGGAGTACAGTGAAATTGGCACTTATACGCCGTAATGGGAATGTGAAATAATACCATTTATTTGAGGGTCAACTTTGCACTATGTTGTTTCCTTCTTTTACGAAGCACTTTTATAGCCTATACACCCCCACACACACTTTAGAATATATAAAATTTAATTCTTCCAAAATATCCTTTAACTTTTTACTAATTCAGATAGAGCATTTATAATTAGCATAAAATTGAAAAAAAAATTTTATTTCAACAAGGCTCCATGCCCAGCATGGAACTTGAACTCATGACCCTGAGATTAAGAATCACATGCTCTACCAAAGGGCCAGTCAGGCATCCCAATTACCATATAATTTTGATATAGTATGGAGTATGGTCGCCTGTGTGACTGATCTTTCTTTGGCAAAACGGTCCCCAGCAATTTGCACCTCATTGGTATGGAGTATGATTCCCCACAGTCCATGATCACTGTCTCAGCCTGTGTTTTTAGCCATATTCCAGCACGAATATGAATTGGAAAAAGTATTGAGTTGGGAAGACAGGCAACATAAGTTCTCATCTTTTTTGTTGTTGTTGTTCTCATCTTTATAATCAACTAATCATATTTTCTTAGATGTGTTACAAACTTTCTGGGCCTCATTTTTCTCTCATATCAAAAGAGGGCTCTAGCTCCCAATGATCTTACTAAATGTTGGTATTCACTGAGTATTTACTATGTGCCAGACATTATACTTTGTGTTTTACATATGTTAACTCTTTTTTTTTTCACTTTATAAATAAAAGCAAACTGTTCACTTCTGAACAAACCTCTGCCCCTTCCCTTATGCCATTATCCTTATAATATTAATATTCCTTCATTGTTTCTATGACCAGTCTAGTCCTACCTATGATAGTCCTACTCATACTTAAAAACTTAGCTTAACTGTATTACTTCCTAGAACCAGAGAAATTAAATTATTTGCCCAAAGCCATCCAGCTACCTCTTTGATGAATATAGTCTGAGTTAATGAAAAGAGCAATGACCTGGGACTTAGAAGACTTGAAATTGAATCCTGTCTCTGCAATTTATTACTTGGTTTTAGAAAAATCACTTAAGTGTTTTAGACATTTGCTGTCTCATTTGTATTCATTCATGTAATATACGTTCAAGCATACTTTGAAAAATGATTCAAAGCTAATAATCATAATCCAATTCAAAATTTTGAGTTATTTTGGTCAGCAGCGTTGTATGCTCTTCTGTACTTAGCTCAATTATTCCATTGCTTATATGGATAAGATTATTCATTATCCAGGGGTGCCTGGTTGGCTCAGTCAGTTAAGCATCTGCCTTCATTTGGCTCAGGTCATGATCTCGCGGTCCTGGGATTGAGCCTTGTGTTGGCCTCTCTGCTCAGTGGGGGGTCTCCTCCCTTTCCCTCTGTGTGCTCTCTCTCTCAAATAAATAAAATCCTTTAAAAAAGATTATTAATTATCCATGTAATATTAAATTGAGAATGTAAAAACTTTCTTAAATTATAAAAAATAATTTACTTTTGCTACAGAAAATGGAAAATATAGAAAAGCAAAATGAAAAAAAAAAAAACCAATAAGCCTACATGGTTTAACTTTCCCAATAAAATATTTGTCTTGTTCACTGCTGTAGACCAAGCATCTTAGAACAGTGCCAGGTACAAAGTAGATGTTCAATGAATAATTGCCAAATGAATTATTTATTTTTTAAGATTTTATTTACTTATTTGACAGAGAGAGAGAGAAAAAACACAAGCAGGGGGAAAGGCAGAGCAAGAAGCAGGCTTCCCACTGAGCAAGGAGCCCTACGAGAGACAAAGGCAGATGCTTAACTTTTGGGGGGCGGCCTGGGTGGCTCAGTCACATAAGCATTTGCCTTTGGTTCAGGTCATGATGCCAAGGTCCTGGGATTGAGTCCTGCACAGGGCTCCTTGTTCAACAGAGAGTCTGCTTCTCCCTCTACCCTTCCCCACTGCTCATGATCTCTCTTTCTCAAATAAATAAAATCTTAAAAATAAGAAGTTTGGGGTGCCTGACTGGCTCAGTCAGAAAAGCATGTGACTCCTCATCTTTGGGTTGTGAGTTCAAGCCCCACATTGGGTGCAGAGATTAAATAATTTTTTAAAAAATTAAATAAAATTAAACAAATAAGTTAGCTCATGCTGTACTGTTGACTAGGACTGTGAGCTCTGCAGTCCAACCACCTGGGTTTGAATCCTATTCTCCCTACACACACCAACTATAATTTTGGGCAAGTCACTTAACTTCACTGGGATTCAGTTTCCCCATATGTAAGAGAAGTGACAATAATACCCACTTCATCAGTTGTGAGAAGTATATGATATAAGCCTGCAAAATTATAGGCTTTTTTTCCTGATTACAAGTATCAGGTTGATTGTGGAAATTATATAATAGCACAAATACCAGGCTGTGAATTTTGTGAGGGCAGGGTCCAAATCCATCTCATTAACTATGGTATACCTAGTTCCTAGCATAGTTGGTATCATACAGTAGGTGCTTAACAGCTACTGAATGTTGTTAAATAAAGATATAAATGTTATCCTTAATCCCAGCACTCAGATATAACCATTATTAATAATCTGAAATGTGTAGTTCTAATTTTTATCTATGCATATATCACTTTGGAAAAAAATTATATCACATAGTTTCATAAAAACCTTCTGTTTTTTACTTAGTATATGTGAATGGTTAATTTTATGACTTAACGTTACTGCTCCACAGGACCAGACATTTGGCCAAATACTATTCTGGGTGTGTCTGTGAGGGTGTTTGGATGAGATTAGCATTTGAATCAGTAGACTGAGTAAAGCAGATTGCCTCCCCTGTTATGGTTGGGCCGCATCCAATGAATTGAAGACCTGAATAGAACAGATCAAAAGGCTGAGCCAGAGTCAATTCCTCCTCTGTGACTGCCTGAGCCTGGACATCAGTCTCTTCCTGCCTTAGGGCTATAACTGAAATATTGGTTCTTTCTGGATTTTGAGCCTGTTGCCTTTCAGATAGAATCTATACCATTGGCTCTTGGGTCTTTCAGCTAGTCAATTACAGATCTGGAGACTTCTCAGCCTCCAGAATTACATGAGCCAATTCCTTATTTTATATATTATTTTGTATGTATCTGGCATTGGTTATGATTCGCTGGAGAACGCGGACTAATACAGTGTATTACACCAAAAACAATTTCCCAAGTCCTTAAATATCTACAACATTATAATGTTTGCAATAGTATTCCATTTCATTAGTATCCACTACTGTAAGAAATTTACATGCTTTTCATTTTTTGTATTATAATGCTGAAGTGTATATACCTTCTATAGATATTTATGTATATCCCTGATTGTGTTCTTAGACTAATTCCATAAGTGCAATTACTGGGTCAAAGAGTATAAAAAAAAATGTAAAAGCTCAGGTACCAAGGTGGCTCAGTCAGTTAAGCAACTGATTCTTGATTTCAGGGTTGTGGGACCAAACACCATGACAAGTCCCATAGGCAAGCCTCTGTAAGACTTCATGCTCAATGGGGAGTCAGCTTTGGGATTCTCACCCTCTCCTTCTGCCCTTCCCCCCCGACCCTCCTAAAATAAATAAATCTTTTTTAAAAAATGTAAAAGCTGGGGCACCTGGGCGGCTCAGTGGGTTAAGCCTCTGCCTTAGACTCAGGTCATGATCTCGGGGTCCTGAGATCAAGTCCTGCATTGGGCTCTCTGCTCAGTAGGGAGCCTGCTTCCCACTCTCCCTCTGCCTGCCTCTCTGCCTACTTGTGATCTCTGTCTGTCAAATAAATAAATAAAATCTTTAATAAATAAATAAATAAATAATAAAAAATATAAAAACTTTTAAAACTTGTTGCCAAATAGCTCTCCGAAATGGTTGCAGCCACTTATATACCCACCAACCAGTCCACAAAGGTACTTGGTTTTCTGCACCTTCGTTAACACTGGATCAATTTTTTTTAATCTGACAAATTTCACTTTTAAGATGGATATGTTATTTTTTTAATTTACATTTTTTTATTTACAATGAGAGTCAACATTATGCTTACTGGCAGTCTGTCCATGTCCTTTGTTGATTTTTCTGTTAGGGTGTTTTTTCTAGCTTAGCGATTCTTAGGATATCTTACTATATTAAGGACATCAACTCTTTGTAGTATTCACTGGTACATTTTTCTGAATCTCATAGTTTTAACAGTGAAATGATTATTTCATCTTGAATTTATCTTAGTATATATAAATTGGAAACTGTTATTAGTCATTCAATAAATGGTAATTTAATGACTAAGTGCCAGTCATTGTACTTGGTGATGAAGATAGATATAAAAGATGCTAAAAGAAGGCAGATACTTAAAAAAAAAAAAAAAAAAATATATATATATATATATATAGCAAGTGCTGGGATAGAGGTAAGTAGAAGGCATCATGGGAACACACAGATGTTCGCTTATCTTAGACTGAAAGAAGAGATCAAGAGATTTTCACATCTTCTACATCTCTGCTCAAATGTCACCTTACTGGGGAGTCTTGCCCTGACTACCCTACATAAAATATCAAGTACCACACACCCGATCACTCTTAAAATTCCCAACTCTGTCTTAAGCTGTCTTATTCTTCTTCATAGTGATATATCAACTGCTGACATGTTATTCATTTATTTATTGTCTTCCTCCCCATCAAAACATCCCTCTCCCTGCCAGAATGCCCTTCCCCTAAGAAAATCAGTTCCATGGGATTCAGGTCTTTGTTTTGTTCACTGCTATATCCCCAGCACTGAGAACAGTGCTTAGTATATTGAAGGAGCTCAATTCAATTTGTAGTAAATGAAGGACAGAAAGGAAGGCTCTTCTCTGTCAGTGCAAGAGACTTTTCTTCTTATCCAAGGATTTTCCTCCCTGCCTCTGTGCTTCCCTCTCTGCCTCTTCTTCATTGAATATTCCTTTCTGAACCTTCAACTCTCCCTCTCTTTTTACTCAAGTCCCTGCTTGACTGATCTTCCCAGCTCAATATTAGTGTTCCCTAATCCCTTCTCACTAGACTGATCCTTTTTTTTTTTTAAAGATTATATTTTTAAGTAACCTCTACACCCAACGTGGGGCTTGAACTTACAACTCTGAGATCAAGAGTGGCATGCCCTACCAAGGGAACCAGCCAGGCACCTTGCTAGATTGAACTTTTTAAAAGTAGATAAGCAGAGAGAGGTAAAGAAGACATTTTAGACAGAACATTTTAAGCAAAAGAATGATAGAATGACTCCACTGCCATCACCAAAAGCTGTGGGACTCCTGCACACAGCAGCCTGCATCCCAAACCTCATTTAAAACAATTCAGTGTGCACCTGCTCTATGTCAGGCTATGGAGGGATGTGTATAGAATAATGTATTGAGTATTTACTATGGATGCCAGGTACTATCCTGACTGCTTTACATATATTAATTTACCTAAGTCTCCCAACCACTCTTCGGTAGAAGTACTATTAGTCCCTATTTACAGTTGAGAAACAGAGGCACAGTAAAATCAAGCAAATGGAGAATCAGGTTTAAACCTAAGCAGTCTAACTTCACAGTCTGTGCATTTTATCATATTATACCATTTTATCATATTATAACTTGTTAAAGAAGAATATCCAGGGTGATTTGGAGGACAACAGAGAGGTACTGCCTTCAGCAAAGTAGATCTGACAGGGTTTGGGTACTGATGGATATGGGAGGAGGGAAAAAAAGAGAGATCTAGTGTGGATGATGGTACCAATCATCTAAAGAGGGAATAAAGAGTTGGAAGAGAAGGAGATGGTCTTAGGGGTCAATAAATAACATGCCTTTTCCTGCCTGAGTTCAGAACCCACAGGATATAGATGCAAGAGGCAGAAGGACACCAAAACATGACCTTTTTGATTAAGTTGATAGTTACTGTGATTTCACGTGTGATGTGCTGGCAAGTGGGCTCACTGATGCTTTATCCCCTAATTAAACATTTACCCACCTGGTCCCAGGCACAGTTAGAGAGTAGAAAACTCTACCTGGTTTTTGGTTTCAGACTTTGAACAGCCAATTCCAAAAGGAGGGATTCAGAAGGCACAGAGCAACATTCTTCCAGGTTCTTTTATCAGCTCTCAGCAGAAAAGTCCCCTTATGGGAACATTAAGAACAAGGACACTTGTCGGGGTGGGGGTTGGGAGAGGTTGGTAAAAGAATACACATTTTCAGTTATAAGATGAATAAGGTCTGAGGATCTACTATATAACATGGTGACTATAGTTGATTATACCATATTATATAACTGAAATCTGCTGAGAGTAGAAAAATGTTCTCATCCCCCCCAAACCATCATATCATAGATTTTAAATATCTTAAAATTTGTCAATTTTATCTCAATAAAACTTTTGAGAAGGAATAAGCCTTCCCCATCAACATTTCTTTTTTTTAAAAGATTTTATTTATCTGACAGAGAGATCACAAGTAGGCAGAGAGTCAGGCAGGGAGAGAGGGGGAAGCAGGCTCCCGTTGAGCAGAGAAACCGATGTGGGGCTTAATCAGGGGCTTGATCCCAGGACACTGGGATCATGACCTGAGCTGAAGGCAGAGGCTTAACCCACTGAGCTACCCAGGCGCCCCCCATCAATCAACATTTCTGAAAACATATATGATCGACACAAGAGTTTTTCGTTTACAAAGGACTTACTTCACATGTTTCCTATGTATTACAGATTATTTGAACTTCTCAGAAATACCTCTTAGGTAAATAAAATGATCTTTCTCGCCCTCCCCCTTTGTCTGGTATAGATGAGGATATCGTAATGCTGCACCCACACTGTTATTCTGTCTGCCTCCACTGTTACAGCGACGCCTCAGGCTGTAGAAGGGAGCCCCATCCGGAGAGCAGGAGTGACCCTCACTGCGGCTGTGTCACTCCCCTTCAGATACTGCCCATCTCTAAAGCAGGGAAGCAAATATGTCATTTACTCTAAGTAAAAGAGAGAATGATAAGGGGAGTAACTTAACATCATTCACTCTAAGTAAGGCAGAAAGTGAAGAGGACAAGTTTGAAGACGCCTATGAGGTTATCCCCGTGGCAACAAAAATGACTCTAACCTCTTCCCTGGAAGAATGCACAACTGGATTGTATTTATTTCTGAATAACAGATTCTCAGAAGCCATAGATCTCATTCATCCGTGGTCGAAAAACAGCATCTACCATGCCCTGATTTATAACATCCTTATGGTTGTCAAGGCCATCTTGACTGTTGATCCCCTGGATCTACAGACTGGAATGACTGCCACAAAGGAGGCTTTGAAAACCTGTAACAGTTTCCGAAGAAAATCTAGGATGACAAGTTTTTCTCATCTCGTGAGTAAACAGGGAATAAAGGCTATCAAAGAGGAGGAATTGCATGCAGAAGTCTGTTATGCTGAGTGTTTGATTCTGAGAGCCACCATCACATTTATACAGGATGACAGTATGTTTGGTCTTCTTAAAAGTGCAATCAACATTGGGTTAAGTTATCAAATATACAAAGACTGTCAGCAAGTATTAACACAGATACCTTACAACCATAGCAAAACCTACCAACACCTGGTTGGAGGAGTAAAATTCGGATTTGGAGCATTCAATCTGATATTATCGCTTGTGCCACCAAAGACCCTTAAACTGCTCAATATTGCTGGATATTCTGGTGATAAGGAGGTGGGCCTGACTTTGCTTCATGAGAGTGCATCCGAATCCCATATAAATAATATCTTAAGTGTTTTGACTCTCCTCTTTTACTACAGTTATATCTATCCAGCTGTTGGTGTTGAAAAGGGTCAGAATTCTGTTGTGGAGGACCTCTTCCTAATCTACCTCCAGAAATTTCCAAACTGTGTCATACTTAAATTTTTTCATGCGCGTTTTAGTATGCTGAAAGGAAACTTTGAAAACGCACAGTTAGTATTAGAGGAGTGCATTTTGATTCAAAACGAATGGAAGCAGGTTCATCACCTGTGTTACTGGGAACTCATGTGGTGCCACATTTTTCTGCGGAATTGGAAGCAGGCTTACCGCTATGCTGATCTACTGTATCATAACAGCAAGTGGTCCAAGGCAATATACATGTACAGTAAAGCTACGCTACACGCTCTGCTTCCTTCGGAGTCTGTCAGATCAGGGAGTGAGGACATAAACTCTCTCTTCTTAAAAGTGGATAGCCTGAGAATCAAAATCTTGGGAACTTCTGTGCCAATAGAAAAGTTTGCTTCTGAGAAGGGTCAGCGCTACGGCACTACCACGGGCTGGTTCACAGCCCAGCCCATCCTGGAATTCATTTACATCTGGAGTGGTTTCCATGTCATGAGCAAAAAATTAGACCTTATATCAAGCTGGCTCTCGATAATTAATAGAGGACAAGACCTTTTACGAGAAAATCCAAATAAAGAGTATGGCACAGATGACATCAGTTTGTTAAATTTACTGAAAGGTCTATGTCTGAAACACTTGGGCAGATATTCGACAGCTGAACAGTACTTTAATCGTGTCATTCAGAAGGAGAAATTGTTAAAATATGACCACTACTTAGTGCCGTATGCTTATTATGAACTAGGAATTCTTCACTATCTAAAAGGAGATTATGACAGTGCAACAAAAAACCTAGACAACATAAAAAACTACAAAGACTATTCCATGGAAGCCAGATTACAGTTCAGGGCTCACATAGCTCTTGAACAAATAGCCAAAGAAAAGTGACGGTTTTGACACAAAGTGTGGTTTTGTTTATTATAAGTGAAGGATCTGCAATCGGCAAGGTAATTAACAGAAAAATAATCTCTTTGTGGAAGAAATCCAAGAAGAGGCAGCTGCTAAGAATCTGATCAGTAACAAGCAAGAAAGGAATTGGCCATTACTTTTCCCTCTTTCCTTCTCCTTACCTATAAAATGGAATGTCTTAGACTGGCAAATGGAGTCATGCACATTCTTGAAAAAGAAAAGGCAAATGATGTACAGTTGACCCTTGAACAACACGGAGATTATGGGTGCTGACCCCCCACGCAGTCAAAAATCTGCATATAACTTCTTACTCCCCCAAAACTTAACCACTAATAGTCTGCTGTTGACCAGAAGCCTTATCAATAACAGTTGATTAACATATTTTTTGTATGTTGCATGTATTACATACTATGTTCTCATAATAAAGGAAGCTAGAGAAAAAAGGTCAAGAAAATCATAAGAGAAAATATGTTTATAGTATTGTACCATAGCAAAACAAAAATCCATGTATAAGTTAATCCTCTCAGTTCAAACCCATGTTGTTCAAGGGTCAACTGTATATTATGAAATATACTCTCTCATACGTTATGGATTTTTCAATTATGTTAGACAACATTTTCAAAAACTCAAAAAATATGTTTAACATCTCACTTGATAATGTATACAACTTGCAAATAAAATAGGAAAAGTAGCTACACCAGGAATCTCAGTGCCCTATAAATGTTTTTACTGTTAAAAGAAAGAAAACATTTAAGGTCTTACTGACATTTCAGAACAATGGTGCACCGAACAGCAGTCTATGAATGTTTTTCCCTCTTTTTTTTTTTGTTTTTCCCTCTTCATAGCAATTTTTATTGGCTTTTTATATCAGAGAAGATATTTCCCCCCATGTCTATTTTGCCTTTTACCTGTTGTAGTTTATTTTACCTTTTTTACTAGGAAGCTCAACTATGGATATATAGTTTGCCACAGGGTAGGGAAGAACAAGCCTCACCCCCTTCACACACACACACACACACACACACACACACACACACACACACACATAGGCAAACACTTTGAAGACAATCGGAGGAAGCAGAGAGGATAGATGCACTGGGTAGGAAAAAACAGGTTAGGCCTATGGAGGGAGACTTGAGTTACTTACTGGGCCCTCCCTTAGTTACCCTCCCAAAGGGTAGGGTACAACATAATTAAACGCTGCGGGTCTATCCAGTTGCCATTGTTAGTGGGCTAATCTGAGAGTAAACAGCAGCTGTAGGCATGGGGTATTGCTTTACCTGCCTTGGGGGGTAAAATCCGTACCTAGACCATTTAATTTCCAGGCCATTAAATCTGGCTTGAGTGTATCCTCCCTTGGGAAGTCACCCTCGGAAACAGACCTTGCCGGGGAAGTCTGGTTTGCTAAAATGAGTGAAACATTATTTTTAAAGCTTTGGGCATCCAAGCGATCAAAACTGGAGCACAATGAGGAGCTAGTATTTCAGATTTTAAAATGCTTGCTTGGAAAAGCACCGTCCTCATTAACTAAAAATAGACTTTCAGGTGAACAACTGTGCTTAAGGTTTCCTCCACATTATTTAATTAGTACGATAGTGTGGCGAAGAGGGCTCTGGTCTGGTTGCCCAGATGAGTATCCTTGCTCGGGTACTAGCTAGTCACGTGCTCCTGGGCCTCTGGGCCTCAGTGTCCCCGGCTGTAAAGCACGGTTAATAGCTTCTCTTCCATGTTTTTTTTTTGTGTTAATTAATATTTGAGTTAATACACATGTGCTGTTCCTACTACTACTATTACTAGTAGTAATAATAAGAATACATTGTTACTCAGTGCAGAGGACTTAAATCACTTTCTTAGAAAAAGCAAAGATGCCTTCCTTATACTGCTTTGCCAGTCTGAAATTTGACCTGTTTAATTTGCTTTTTCTGTTCTTTGTTGATCTCGGTCACTTATGAGAGAAGTAACTCCTGGCTAAATTATGGTTTTGTGCTTTGTCCCAGCTTCTTCCAATGAAGAGCAATTTTATTACCTGGTTAAGTAAATGTATGTGGAATGCCTACTATCTGGAGCTTAAAACAGATACTATCTGGAGTTTAAGCTTAAAACAGTTGCTTAAACAGGTAGGAGTCTGTCTCAAACACACGAAATCTGAAGGTAGATAGCTCAGGTCTGGTATGGCTCTTTTATTTTTCTGTGTGCCATGCTGGCCTTCTTTTTTTTTTTAATTAAAGATTTTATTTATTTATTTGACAGAGATCACAAGTAGGCAGAGAGGCAGGCAGAGAGAGAGGAGGAAGCAGGCTCCCCGCTGAGCAGAGAGCCCGATGCAGGGCTCGATCCCAGGACCCTGGAATCATGACCAGAGCCAAAGGCAGAGGCTTAACCCACTGAGCCACTCAGGCACCCCCATGCTGGCCTTCTTGTGCAGGTCTCCTTACTCAGTGCAAAGAGACTACCTCATCTCCAGGCCTTATGTCCAAGCCAGGCAGGCTGGAGGAGGAATGATTAAGGAAGAAAAAAGGCTTTCTTTCTCTTTCTTAGGACCCTTTGTCTTTTTGTTTCGGAAGAGACAGCCTTCCCAGGAATTTCCTTGTAGATCTTACTGGCCAGGAATATTCATGGGGCCACTTCTACCTGCAAGGGAAGGTGAAGATTGAGTGGTAGCTTTCCAGCCTCATTAGGAGGTTGTGGAAAAGGACTGTTAAATGACTTAACCTACAGTAATTGCCTCAATACATACATAAATAACAAGATGCTACAAAACAGTATAGGAAGGGCACTGTGGAAAAAGCAGCAAGGTGACAATGAGACCAAGGAATTGTCTGCAGAAGACTATGGGGATCCAGGAGGAAATCTTGCAATTGGCATTTCCTTGGTGAAGTTCCTACCCAAAGCCCAGCTTTCCGACCCTTCACTGGCCCAAGGGTTGACTAGACACATCGGGGCTGATTCTTACCAGGCAAACTCACAAGAGATTAAGGTATGCTTTACCCTGCTAATTGTTTATTTATAGTAGGGTCCATTTCAGAGTTGCAAACTCAATTTCCTGTGGGATCAGGCAACTGATGTAAACAATATAAAGCAGCCAAATATAAAATAATAAAAGTGGTTGAAACTAGTTGTGAAGAAGAGAGAGGAAACCTAAAAGCTTTCAAATTAAAAAAAAATTTAAAAAAATTTTAAACTGTGCAGATATTAAACCTTCTGCATGTCCTGATATGACCCATGGTTTGTGATTTCTTGTCTATTCCTTTCTATTGACTAGAAAGTGCTCAAGTTTCCCTGTCAAGAATCACCTCTCCTGATAAACACTCTACCTAGAAAACCAGCGTGGAGGAGTCACAGGCAGCATGGTGAGCACGGAATCGGAATAGGAGGCAGATAGGTTTAGGAATGTCTGTTCGGGGCCAGGGTGGGTCATGATGAAGCATCCGTTCCCTACAATATGTATCTATCTCTGGAAAGTCCCCGCCTTGTGGATCCAGGGTCTCTGAGAAATACCTCCCAATCTTTGGCTAACTGACCTTTCTTCTTCCATGTCTTCTGCTGCCAACCCTGGGGTGCTGAATGTACCTAGTATGGTATCATACATTAAAGCTTCCATTTACTACTAGAAAATCCTATTCCAGTCCTGCGTCCAGAGAATACAACCAGGTCGCTTAGCTTGGAATTTTGGTCATCCTCACATTCTCTGGTAATCCAGATTATAGATGTTCTCTTTGTACAAATGAATCACAGATTGAATCACATCCATTTTACTTAACATGTAGAGTTAGTTTATAAGAGCATGGAGAGAGACCTCACTGTGGCCTTCCTGTGCCATAACACAAAGTGTTATTGAAGCATTTTTTTATTCCAGGAAGAAATTTCTTATCTAATTTAGTAAATATAATAACTACTTGGAGGCTTGAGATCCTGAAAAAACAAAGAGGAAGAGGGGGTTATGAATGAAGAAAAGAACAGAGAGAAGCTCTGTTAAAGGATCTCAACATGCCCTTGCTCCAGTCCAATCAATCACTAAATCCTGTTGATTTTTCCTTTGAGATATTTGTCAATTCCACTCCTTTTTTCTCCTCCTTTTTCATTTCCACTGCCATCAGCTTAGGCTAGGACTTTATTATGTCCTGTCTGGACATTATATATATATATCCTGTCTGGGCTACTGCACCAATTTTTAGGAGCTCGGTAGTCAACATCTTTTGTTTTTCCAAGGCAATTCCAGGGAAAAATAAAAATAGTTAACCCCACTTTAGTTCTTTTCAAAACAAAATCTATGTGAAACATGTATATTCATACCGCTTAGACTGATTATGTCATTGACTAAGAGGAACTCAATGAAAACAACGGCACTGATTTTTAGCCAGTATAAAGATATTAGCTGAGCATATTTGAAAAGCAATGATTACAGAAGTAGTTTGCTAAACCTTCATGCCTGACATGGGTTTAGTGCTTTAGAGTTCACAAAGTCTGTTCAAAGCATTTTCATCCAGGGAAAACAACTCTATCTTCACCTTATTGCTAGGGAAATCAGCTTTCTCTGAGGTTGTAAAAATCTCCCCTTTAGGCAGGCCTGGGCAGCGCTGGGCAGAGCAGATAACTAATGAATTTAGAGACACTGCCTCCCTAAATCCTATTTCCATTTGGAAAGTGTTTCTGGAATTTTTTTGTCCTGATACCACTGGTTTGTTTGGATAGAAAGGCTACATTTTACATAAAGTTTCATGCTGTATATATATACTCTGTACTTCCCTGTTTTCTCCACCTCTTAGTTCTCTGCATCCTTTCTAATATACTGATTTAATCACGTTATTCCATTACTCAATTTTTTTCCAATCTCTTTGGTATAGTTATTCACTCAAAATGAGTTAATATCTGAAAGTTCTTAAAGTAGTGCCTGGCACGTATTAGGGGATATATAACTGCCTAAGAAATGAAAATTCAGTTCAAATTGAGCACCTACTACATGCCAGGCACTGTGGTAGAGGTGGGATATATGGTAGTAAATAAAACAGACACAGCCCCTGCCCTTAGAGGGTTTACAGTGCTTCTCAGTGACTGTATGGCTTAGTCATGAACATTTATTGCTGACAGCATGTTATGTCATCTGATCCCACATTTTCATTTATAAATGCAGAAAGTGAAATCTAAGAGGGCTAATGACATCCAAAGTCACAAAGCCGGTAGGAACACAGTGGTGTGCAGGAACCAGTTTAAACTGTCGTAAAAGAGCCCATTGTTAAATATTCAGGGATTTCTTGAGCCTGTTGTTAAATCATTCGTACTCTGAAATCAACCACAGTGGGAATATTTATGTAGAAATCAGCAAATGGTACAAATCAAGACTCCTTCTTCCAGGAAAACCAGTTTACCAGAATGCTACAGATTTAACCAAATGAAGCCAAGATTGGTAAAACTTCCTGCCCACTGCTTTTCACTCCAACCTACACCTCCTTTGATTAGGTTCTCTGTTCCATAAACACAGAATTTTTTGTGGTTGGTTCATTACTTATAATCTAGTTCAAGGGCTACCTCTTTAAGAAGCTTTTCTAAGAACCTGTTCCCCAACCCTTCCCATGTATTACCACCTTAGGTAGAATGATAGCTTACTTGTTTACAAGTATAAAGAGACATGGGAACCATGTCTTACCAATTGCAAGGTAAAAGTTGACATTATCAACTTCCCAGAGGCAAGACATTTTTAAAATTAGCTTTTGAATTCCTAGCTGTTAACAGAAAGTGTAGCATGGGTAGGTACACAATGTATGCTTGATGAATAAATGCAGAAATAAAGAATGGACACTTTTAGTGGGTTCTACTTATTGAATGAATGAAAAAAAAAGAACATTAAAAAAAAATCTTCGGTCAAAATGACCAGTTATGGGGTGCCTGGGTGGCTCAGTGGGTTGAGCCTCTGCCTTGGGATCAGGTCATGATCTCGAGGTCCTGGGATCAAGCCCCGCACTGGGCTCTCTGCTCAGCGGGAAGCCTGCTTCCCCTTCTCTCTCTGCATGCGTCTCTGCCTACATGTGATCTCTGTCTGTCAAATAAATAAATAAAATCTTTTAAAAAAATGACCAGTAATTTTTTTCTGACCTTACCTTGCATGAAATAGAGTCAGCAAATTACTACCCCACCCCTACTCATTTTCTACCTTTTTTTTAATGTTAAGTATATTCTTTTTTACTATTATAATGCAAAACTGTGAATTGAAAATTGTGATAGTCTGTCCAGGGCAGGGCAGGTTTATCTTTGTATCATGATAAGGTGGTAAAACTATTGACAACTTTTTTAACTCCTGATTTTCTTCAGGGAAATTAAGAAAAGGTTCTTTAAACAAATGTTTCTTGCTGGGACACCTGGATGGCTCAGTTGGAGAGCATGCAATTTTTTTTTTAAGATTTCATTTATTTGACACAGAGAGACAGAGAGCACAAACAGGGGGAGCAGTAGCCAGAGGGAGAGGGAGAAGTAGGCTCCCTGCCCAGCAGAGAGCTGATGTGGGGCTTGATCCCAGGACTCCAACACCATGACCAGAGCCAAAGGAAGAGGTTAACAGACTGAGCCACCCAGGTGCCCCAGAGCATTCAATTCTTGATCTCAGGGTCATGAATTCACATCCCAAATTGGGTGTAGAGATTACTTAAAACAATATGTCTTGCTAAAATGAAAATGTACTCCAAAATCTAGAATAAGCAGTTTTGCACTTGGCAGAGGAAAGGGTTGTGTGTGTGTGTGTGTGTGTGTGTGTGTATGATGGTTTCGCGGGGGGCAGATATTAGGAAGGAGATGGAGGGAGAGGGAAGGGGAAGAGAGGAAGAAAACTAGAAAATGTGAGAGAAGGGACATCAACCGGTCTGAGGGAAGCACCAGGGGGACAAGGGTAGGGGTTGCCAGGGGAAAGGAAATGGCACCATCCGAACTTGTTGAGGGTGGACTATAGGAGAGGGTCTTTCTGTAAACCTGCATTAGGGAGTGGGCTGGGCTCAGTCTGTTATAAATCAGTGATTCACATCAGCCGATGCTGGAAATGATTCTTTATCTGGGAGACTAAAGGGAGAGGGGAGAGAAGAGAAGGAATTTGCCCCAGTCTCATTACTTTAAAAGGGGTCATTTAAGTTAAATTTGAAGCTAGCTTCCAGAGTCTTTGTGCAGTACAGATAGAAGGCTTAAAATGCAAATGACCAGTTGTCAACAATTGGTTGAAGCTCTTTTGTACTGAATTTTTATGAGGTCATATGTTTAGCTCCACACTTTAACAATTGGTATGTATGTATTTATACATTTTTTATTGAAGTAATCTCTGTGCCCAATGTGGGGCTCAGACTCATAAGCTGGGGGTCAAGAGTTGCTTGCTTTTCTGAAGGAGCCATCCAGGCACCTCCAGTTGGTATTTATATTAGCTCTTTGTAGATTTATGGAGGACTCATCTAATTTCATCTGCTAAAGCCACATTAATATCAGCCAATCAACGAGTGAAAGTTGCTAAAGGATTATTTGAAACGATGGCAATAAGAAACAATGTACTTCAAGGATTATGTGAACTCAAATCCCAAATTGTAAGGGAAAAGCTGACTAATTTTCAATGTTCTCTACATCATGGTTTGATAGTCCTCTAATTCGGTTTCCGTAAATCTCCTTTGGCGTTCACATTCGCGAAAACCCAACGTTTAACACTTTATACCATTTTTCAGGATCACAGTTTATCTGGACCATGCCAGGAGCCGACTACATACCTGAACGGAAATCTGTGGCAAAAGCGAGTGTTTTGGACTTTTCCATTGCGGGGATGGTGAGGGGCTGCTCGGGAAAGGCCGGGGCTTTCCTAGTGAGGGAGGCACCTCTCACTAGTGAGTGGTGGTCTAGGTGGAAATCATCCCAATCCTGTGCTTTTTCTTTCTGGCTTCTGCATCTCCTGCAGGAATGTAGCAAGGGCACATCCTAAAGGAGCAGACGTATTAATTGCCTTATACTAGCCAAACAAATATCTTGGTTTTATCGCTTTCTCCGAGGCACTTTCATCTCACACTTCTAAAGCTTTAGGATTTACCTGGGGGGTTCTGGTGCTTTGACTCCACCGCAAGGGTGCATTTCCAAGTCAACTCTCAATGAGGAACTTGGCACGAGACTTTTGTTGAAATGTCCATCGTGACAGTGACGAGGAGTGGTTCTAGCGAACAAGGAGCCTTATTATTACTACACAAAAACCTCAGGCTCTGCCCGCACCCGACCTTTATCCCCCGACGCCGGGTGAGTCTCAGACTTCTAGGTGTGACCAAGGCCAAGGACTACAAAACAGAGAATTCTGGGGGAAGGAAGTGACGACATGGCGCAAAGCATGCTGGGCTCAGGGGGCGCCGCTGGAGTGACTCCTTCCTCACCTCGTGGTTGCCGCGTACCCGTCGCTGCTGGGAGTTCTTGCTGCTATTTTTCTCCTTTGTGGGGATTAAACGTTAAGTACCACCAGGTTTGAGTGCTGTTTTAAGTATCGCGCAGCTGCAAGCTAGGCAACGGGATCTGCGCTCTAGAGACTTTGCTGCTGCCCCGTCGTTCGTGCATCCTCCAAACAAGTAAGAGGAGATTGTCAGATCCTGGGCCTCTCCCTGACGGGATCCAGCGGAAACAGCTGGAGAGCCAGTGGGTGGATATCAAAGGAATTTTCTTCTTCAGTTTTGGCTAAAAGTGGTGCGGAGTGAGCTCCTCTGATCGCAGGGGAGCAGAGTTAAAGGGTTTGAGCCTCTGCTGATCGGAGTTCAAAGCCGGAGTGAGGGCGATCTGGAATGGCCCGGGGTGGTGCAATAGAGAAGTAAGCCGCAGGATTTACCCCGGACTGGGCCCCATGGCACCTCGGTGTTTCCTTGGCTTTCGGACAGAATTGTGAATATCCGCTATTTTCCTGCTTTGTAGCTTGAGGCAAATCACAGGGGTTCTCTATTTCTAGGATGGCCGTTACTTGAGTGGAACGTATATATTAACCCGAACTGGTGGTGGTTTTATATCTAGCCAGCTGGCAGCCATGAACGAATGGATGAGGAAAGGCCCCTTAGAATGGCAAGATTACACGTACAAAGAAGTCAAAGTGACAGCCAGTGGGAAGGAGTATAAAGGATGGGTTTTAACCACAGACCCAGTTTCTGCCAAGTGAGTATGGGTCCTCCTTCCCTGAAATCTTTTTTTTTTTTTTTTTTAAGATTTTTATTTGACAGAGAGAGAGAGAGATCACGAGTAGGCAGAGAGAGGGAGAAACCGGCTCCCTGCTGAGCGGAGAGCCGGATGCAGGACTCGATCCCAAGACCCTGAGATCATGACCTGAGCTGAAGGCAGAGGCTTAACCCACTGAACCACCCACGTGCGCCCCCCCCCCAAATCTTAATGACGCTCCTTTGTGCTGCCTATGTTATGTCCAAGCTAAGGAAGTAGATAAATGAAAGGCTAGTTATTCACCCTAAGAATTGTATTGCCTTTGAATTGAAGTGTTGTTCTAAGGATGGATTACCTTGGCAGACCAGCCAGGTTTGTAAAAGTGAGACACTTTTTTTGTTACTACATTGATTAGAAAATCTCAAACATACCTAAATGTACAGAGAATAGTGTAGAAGATACTAGCCTTACCTTCCCCTTCTAAATATCTGTAAGCCAGTTCTAGATATATAATTTTGTTCGTAAATACCTCAATATATCTTTTGGCACATAAGGACTCTTTAATAACCACAGTAACACTATAATACCTAACAAAAGTAGTAATAACTTCATTACTAACAGTCTGTTTTTAGATTTGCCTGGTTGTCTCAAATATCTCTTTAATTTGTTTATCAGTTTGGTTGATAGGTCTCTTAAGTATCTTAATCTATGCCTGCATTTTCTCTTTTTGGTTTTCCATGTCATTTATTTGTTGAAGAAATAGAATCATTTGTCTTATAGAATTGAACACATTCTGGATTTAGCTTATTGCATTATCATGGTGTAGCTTAACATGTTCTTTTATCCTCCATATTTCCTGTAAACTGGTATTCCTATCTGGAGATTTGATTAGGATCAGATTTGATTTTTTGCAAGACTGATTTAAAGGTGGTGATACACACACACTTAATTTTGAAATGATTTTAGATTTAGAGAAAAGAGTACAGAGAGGACCCATCTATCCAGCTTCCTCTAATGTTGGCATTTTACCTAACCATGGTACATTCCTCAAAACTAAAACTACATTAACTAAACTGCTGTCATTTGGATTTTAACAGTTTTCCACTAATTGTTTGCCTTTTTCTGTTCCAGGACCAATCTAGGATCCAACATTATGTTTAATTGTCATGTCCTTAGTCCCTCTGATCTGACAATTTTTTAGTCATTCCTTGTTTTTCATGACTGACACTTTTAAGGAGTTCTGGTGAGGTATTTTGTAGAGTGTCTCTCAATTTCAGTTTGTGTGATGCTTTCTCATTAATAGCCTGGGATTTTAGGTTTGGGGAGGAGTACCAAGGAAGTAAATTCACATCACATCACATCACATCACATTATATATTTTATTTAGTTAGGATTTTTGCATTTGTATTCATGAGTGAGATTAGCTTGTAGTTTTATATTTTAACCCTCTTCTCTGCTTTTCGTATCAAGATTATATTAGCCTTGTTAAATGAGTTAAGGCACAGTTTCTCTTTTGTAGTCTCTAGAAGAATTTGGTTAGGTTAGAAATGTTGGAACCTTGGGGTGCCTGGCTGGCTTAGTTGGTGGAGCGTGCAACTCTTGATCTTAGGATTGTGGGTTTGAGCCCCACATTTGGTGTGGAGATAACTTAAAAAATAAAATCTTAAAAAAAAAAAGTTTGAACCTTGGAAACTTTTGTATAATTTGTTGGTAAAACTGTCTAGGCCTTTTTTTACCCCCTCCAAGGGAAAATATTTTAAAATACTTAGTTTTTATGAAAGGTTATAGGACTATTTATATTCTTTTTTTGACTCAGTAGTAGAAATTTGTATTTTCTAGGAAGTTTTCTGTTGTAGTTTTCAAGCACTATTGGCATAAATTTGTTCCTAATACTTTAAATTGCCAATCTTTGCTGCCTTCTTCCTAATATTATCTGTTTGTGTCTTTTTTCCTCATTCTAATCAGTCTTGTCTGAGTTTTGTGAATTCTTACATTTTTTTTTAAAGAACCAACATTTGGCTTTGATGATCATGTTATTAACGTTTTTACATTCTATTTCATTAATTGTGTGTTTTGTTATTTTCTTTGGTCTGCTTTGAAGCCAGGTTATTCAGTTGTTTAACTTGAAAATTAAGTCTGTACCCTTTCTTCCTTTCCAATACACATGTAAGCCATTTATAACATTTCAGTGCTTTAACTGCATCCCGCAATGATTGGCTTTAGGCTAGACAAAAGAGTTTAGACATGTAGGACCCTCAGTGAATACTTACTGAATGAGTACAAACATTTGGTGGTGAGGGGATTATTTTTAAACAGGGAAGTTCTTATTCCTGATTTATAATTGCCTGTTGGGGCTGGCGATGCCTCTTTATTCCATTGCTTCTTTCGTAGTTCTATGGGCCTTTATATTTTTCTTTTGCAAATCTGCGCTGAACTTAACTTTTCCGCCCAAGTATTGTCCTTGTGAACTTCCTGGAAGACGGCAGCATGTCTGTGACTGGAATTATGGGCCATGCTGTGCAGACCATTGAAACTGTGAGCGAAGGGGACCACAGAGTCAGAGAGAAGCTGATGCATTTGTTCACGTCCGGAGACTGCAAGGCCTACAGCCCTGAGGATCTGGAGAAGAGAAGGAATAGCGTAAAGAAATGGCTCGAGAAGAACCACATCCCCATCACAGAACAGGGAGATTCACAAAGGACTCTGTGTGTGGCTGGGGTTCTGACTATAGACCCGCCCTATGGTCCAGAAAATTGTAGCAGTTCTAATGAGATTATTCTGTCCCGTGTTCAGGATCTTATTCAAGGACATCTTGCAGCTTACCAGTGAGAGGCCAAGACTTGTGGATTCATCGATTGAAATAACACTTCATTTTAATTTTTTCCTTCATAAAATGTTTTGAATGTTAAATCCACCACCATATTATAAGACTTCAAAGCCACACAGTTGAGTGTGTGTGTGTGTGTGTGTGTGTGTGTGTGTTTGAGTTTTAATTTTCTGTTGTTTTGGAAAAATCAAGTGGATTTGGATGTGGATTATGAGTGTTAATAAATAAGCGAACTATGGCAAGGTTAGCCTCACATGCAGCAAAATAGCACGAGGACGTTAGAATTCTGTCTTTTTTGGTGGGAGAACACCTCCATTTTTGTTAGGCAAGAAATGTATTGGGAACTAACGCAACATGTTAGATTCAATATAAAAAGTCTTATTAAGTCCCTTGTCCTAACTGCGTGTGTCTGTTTTAAAAATATTTCTTTATTGTGTAAGGATGAAATTGCTTTTGAATCAGAATATGTTGGGATATATGCTTTTTTGATCGAAACTTGAAAAGTTTTAACTATTTGTAAAATCTTAACACATAAACTGTGTAACTTTCAAAGCCTTTACAGTGAGCCCGGCTGATAACTCTGAAGAAAAGGTAAGTGGGACAAGTATTTGGCTGCCGCACTGAACCCAGTTCCTGTGCCTGGTGGATTCAGCCAAGGCTTCTGGCCCATATTGCTTTCTGCCTGTAGCCCCCATTCCCAGGTCAGGCTTCACTGAAGGGAGAGAATGCAGGAAGCATGCCTCACTACACCGGGCCCTACCCCTTGGAAGGGGCCAAGACTCCATATGGAGGTTTCTGGCCTAGAAACTGAGGGAGGTACCTCAGATTGTCGGTTGGGTGTCTTCTCAGGGGCAGGTCAGATTAGAACCCCAGGTCTCTGACTCCCTAGGACAAGGGTCAGCAAACATTGAGCCCTTGGGACGAATGTACCCTGCTGCATTTGATGAAAAGTTTTACTGGAACACAGCCATACCCACTAGTTTATGTATTTTCTGTGGCTGCTTTTGAGCCATAATGGCAGATATGAATATTGTGGCAAACTGTATGGCTTATATTTAGAGAAAAATATAGCCCTGCCCTAGACTTGTGGGGTGAGTGTCTTTGTGATAATGACCTGTGACCAACAGAATAACCAGACCCTAAAAAGGAAGTAAGCCCTTGAAGTCATTATCAATAGAGATGTTAAAAGGATTTAAGTTCCCTGGTTAGCTTTCTATTAAAGACCAACCCGAAAGTTCCCAGACAACTCTCTTGGGACCCCTCTCCTGAGATCTTTTTCTGTGTCTTCACTTCTATTGCTTTACTCAAAGAAAAAAAAAAAAAAAGAAAGAAAAATACAGCCCTTTGGGGCACCGGGGTGGCTTACTCAGTTAAGTGTCTGTCTTTGGCTCAGGTCATGATCCCAGGGTCTTGGAATGGAGCCCCACATCAGGCTCGCTCAGCGGGGAGTCTGCTGCTCCCTTTCCTCCCAGCTTACTATCTCTGTCACTATCTCTGTCTCTCTTTCTCTCAAATAAAGTCTTTAAATAGGTATGTATAGGTCTTTACAAAAAGTTTGCCCTAGGAAATTGTGGGAGCAGCCTGGTGTGCCAGGGCTTGGGGCAGACTTCCGAAGGCAGTTTTGAACTGGATAGGCCACGTGGGCTGCTACAGGACTGAACTCACGCTAACTTCTCCCTAGTGTGTCGGCAGGGGTCCAGCTTTGCAAACCTTTCAGTTCTTATGTATGTCCCTTATTCCTACAAAAAGAGAAGTGGTGCCTTTTGCAAGAAATGCTAAAATATTCAGGTTGAGGGGATCTTTGAGTGCAGCTTGATTAGCACTATTTTCCTGCATAGTTGTCTAATGACAGGATGTAGCCTCAAGCTCCTCACACTTCAGCCAGCCTTAGAATCAGTCCGACCGCTTGCTAGAGTTGATTGCGGGACCCTACCCACCATGGATTCTGTCTCAGGAGGTCCAGGTTGGGGCCCAGGCATTTGCATTCCTAACAGATTCCCAGATAATGATGATGCTACCTGTCTCAGGCCACACTTGCAAAAGCAGTTCAGAAACTTTGGGGAAGCAGTCCTTCCTTCACAACTCTAAAGTTCCCACGATCTTAGAAAGATTTAGTGCATATCCTTGCTCGCTGTGACTAAGACCCTTCCATTCAAATCCTGAATGTCTCTGAAAGCAAATAGGGAATGGGGAATAAGAACCAATTAAATTTAGTGTGGAAATGATTTTCGCAAGATATGGGGATGTCTTGAGATGAGAGAAGCCATGTAGGACATTGCCCACAGCATCCGTTGGGCTGGAGCCCTGGCCCGGGGACAGGTGCACTGGTGTTGGTAGATTTGTTTGCTGTCAGACTAATGAGCTGGGGAGAGACTGTTTCTTGGCAGCCTAGTCCTCTGACTGTTTAAACAGTGTGCCTGCAAACAAGCTAAGTGCTGAAGAGGGTAAATGATCTGGCTCGAACCTGGAAACCTCGTATTATCATTTTGTCATATCTATTTCTTTGTGTCTCTAATATTTACTCATGGAAGTATATTCTAATTATGTAATAATAGCATCCATACCCCTCTTTTAACTTATTTTTTTTTTAAGATTTTATTTATTTATTTGACAGAGAGAGATCACAAGTAGGCAGAGAGGCAGGCAGAGAGAGAGGAGGAAGCAGGCTCCCTGCTGAGCAGAGAGCCCGATGCGATGCGGGGCTCGATCCCAGGACACTGGGACCATGACCTGAGCCGAAGGCAGCGGCTTAACCCACTGAGCCACCCAGGCACCCCTCTTTTAACTTATTTTAACGTAATTTCAGATTGATAGGAAATTTGCAATAACAAGACAGATAATTCCCGTATATCTTTTTTCAGCAAATGCATTTCACCACATCTGTATTTTCTGTGTGTGTGTGTGTGTGTGTGTGTGTGTGTTCATTTTCTCCCCTTGAACTGTTTGAGGGTAAATCATGGATGTGATGGAAAAATGAGGACATTCTTTTACCAGTCATCAAAGTCTGGATAGTAACATTGATACAGTACTGTGATTTAATACACACCTTATCCACATTGTCTCCATGTCCATGTATTGCAACAAAACAAAACAAACCCCAAAACAAAACACAAAATGATTTTTAAAATTTGAACCACGTATCATGTTCAGTTATGTCCCTTTAATTGGAAATAGTTCCTCAGTCTTTTCTTTGATTTTTAGGACATTGACATTTATTTTGTGGAATAATCCTCAATTTGAGTTTGTCTGATGTTTCCTTTTGTTCTAGTTTGATAGGGTTCTTTTGGGTAGGGATACCCTGGAAATGATAATATTCTCGATGCATCATATCAGGAGGCACATAGTATTGATTTGTTCCATTTCTCATGATGTTAACTATGATCACTTGGTGAAGGTGGTGTTTATCAAGTTTCTCTATAAAGTGACTTTTTTTTAAAGTATTTTTTTAGTCATTGCTATGCCCAGAATGGGGTTTCAATTCATGACCTCAAGATCAAGAGTCACATACTCTTCTGACTGAGCCAGTCATGTGCCTATTTTTTTTTAAATTAAAGGTATCTTACAATAAATCTTTATTTAGTTTTGTAAAGATTTTAAATAATCTCTATACCCAACATGGGGCTATAACTCAACAACCTTGAGATCAAGAGTCAGATGCTCTACTGACTGAGTCAGCTAGACACCCAACTTTTTAAAAATTTTTTAAAAATTTTATTGTTTAAAAAGATTTTATTTATTTATTTGACAGAGATCACAAGTAGGCAGAGAGGCAGGCAGAGAGAGAGGAAGGGAAGCAGGCTCCCTGCCGAGCAGATAGCCCGATGTGGGGCTTGATCCCAGGACCCTGGGATCATGACCTGAGCCGAAGGCAGAGGCTTTAACCCACTGAGCCACCCAGGCGCCCCAGTATGCACATTTTTAAATGAAGGTTTTATTTATTTGTCACGAGAGAGAGCACAAGCAGGGGAAGAGGCAGAGGGAAAAGCAGGGTCTTGGTCCCAGGACCCTGGAATCATGACCTGAACCAAAGGCAGGCAATTAACGGACTGAGCCACCCAGGCATCCTGGAGAGAGAATGTTAAGCAGGTTCCATGCCCAGAGCAGGTTCCCATTTGGGGCTCAATCTCACGACCCTGAGATCGTGACCTGAGCTGAAACCCAAGAGTCAGACACTTAACTGAACCACCCAGGCGCTCCAGGATTTTTATTTTTTATTAACATATAATGTATTATTGGTTGCTCAACATATTTTTAAAAAACTTTATTGAGGTATTATTATAAAATTCATCCACTTGAAGCCTATAATTCAGTGATCTTTAGTAAATTGACAGAGTTGTGCAACCAGCACCGCAATCCTTTATTTTTTAAACATTTCCATCCCCACAAGATTCTGTATCTCATTCGCAGTGAATTCCCATTCCCACCCTCAGTCCCAGGCGACCAGTAATCTTTCCGTATTTGTGGGGTTGACGGTTCTGTTCGTATAAATGCGATCACACCGTATTTGGTCTTCACGTCTGGCTTCTTTCACCTAGCGTTAGGTTTTTGAAGTTCATCCGTGTAGCATGTAGCACAGGCTCCTTTTTATTACTGAATAATACTCCATGGTGAATATACTCCTTTTTGTTTATTCATTCACCATGGATATTTGGGTTGTTCCCAGTTTGGGGCTACTGTGGATAATGCTGCTGTGAACACTTGTGAGAGGTCTCTGTATGCACACAGATTTCCATTTCTCTTATGTGAAATACCTACACGTGGAGTTGCTGGATTTAAAAAAATATATTTTTTAAAGATTTTATTTATTTATTTGACAGAGATCACAAGTGGGCAGAGAGGCGGGCAGAGACAGAGAGGGGGAAGCAGGCTCCCTCCTGAGCAGAGAGCCCGATGCGGGGCTCGATCCCAGGACCCTGGGATCATGACCTGTGCCAAAGGCAGAGGCTTTAACCCACTGAGCCACCCAGGTGCCCCTGGAGTTACTGGATTACGTGATAAATTATGTCTAACTTTTTAAGAAACTCAAGCTATTTTCTGATGTGGCTGCACCATTTTACATTCCATCAGCAATGTATGAAGGCTCTAATTTTCTCTGACCCCTTATCAGTACGTGGTACTGTGATTCTAGAGGCTATGAAGTAATATTTCATTTGCATTTCTCTGATGACTAATGATGTTGAACATCTTTTCATGGGCTTCTTAAGCCATCTGTAGTATACTTGGTGAAATGTTTACTCAAGTATTTTGCCCATTTTTAAAACTGAGTTGTCTACTTGAGTTCTAAGAAGTCATTTTTTTTTTTTAAGATTTTATTTTAGAGAGAGAATGAGAGAGAGAGCATGAGAGGGAAGGGTCAGAGGGAGAAGCAGACTCCATGCTGAGCAGGGATCCTGATGCAGGACTTGATCCTGGGACTCCAGGATCATGACCTGAGCTGAAGGCAGTCTCTTAACCAACTGAGCCATTCAGGCACCCAAGTTCTAAGAAGTCTTAATATATTCTAGATACAAGTACTTTACCGAAATATAATTTGCAAATACTTCCTCCCAGTCTGTGGCTTGTCTTGGATTTTCTTAATGATGTTTTTGAGCTGCAGAAGTTTAAGAAATTGATTTACCAATTTTTTTTCTGTTATGGTTCATGCTTTTGGTGTTTGTGGGTAAGAACTCTGCCTAATTTAAGGTCACATAGATTTTCTAATGTTTTATTTTTTAATTTTTAGAGTTTATTTGAGAGCACATGTGTGATTGAGGGGAGGGACAGAGGGAGAGACTGTCAAACAGACTTCCTTCTAAGCACGGAGCCCAAGGTGGGGCTCCTTCCAATGACCCATGAAACCATGACCTGAACTGAAGCCAAGAGTTAGGCACTTAACCAAGTGAGCCACCCAGGTGCCTTCCAAATACAGTGGGTCACGATCCCAGGGTCCTGGGGTCGGACCCTGAGTCAGGCTTCCTGCTTAGCGGGGAGCCAGCTTTTTCCTCTGCTGCTCCCCTTGCTTGTGCTCTCTTGCTATGTCAAATAAATAAGGTCTTAAAAAAAAAAATCTGCCTTCAGCTCAGGTCATGATACCAGGACTCTCGGGTCAAGCCCCACATTGGGCTCCCTGCTCAGCAGGGAGTCTGCTTGTCACTCTCCGCTCCCTTTGCCCCTCCCCCACACTCATGCTCACTCTCTCTCACTTGCTCTCTCAAGTAAATTAATAAAATCTTTAAAAAAAAAAGCACATCTAATTGCTGAATGAGATGAGATCCTTAAAAAGCAGAATTAAGACTTGGTCAAAGCCATTAGTATCCTTTGTTTTAATTTCAACATATAGGGATCTAATTTCTTTAAAACCTTCAAAGGCTGGGGGTAAATTATGCTCCTGATAGAATTTATTCAAGTAAACTTTATTCCTCTATTGTCCTCTTTCCGGTGTCCTAGTTTATCTTTGTATCCTGAGTTCCTAGGGTGGCCGGCACATAGCACCTGCTTCAAATGTTGGTTATGTTGAAATTAAGAGCATAAATGTGGGAGGAATTTCTGCAACCCCAAAATGGGTCTCAAACTAGCCACGTAGCACACATTAGTTATAAACTGGACAATCAGCCTCCTTGTTAACTAATCAGATTGCATGCTTCAATTAATCCGTCTTAGCCATGCTTACTGTGGAAAGGATGGCATAAAGAGTTATGGGCCAGAAATAATGGGGACAGCTGGAGTTTAAATGGGAAAGTGCACAGGTGAATTTCAGAGACAGAAGGGCGGCATTAACAGAAACGTCTATAATTATGGATTATTTTGTGCTGGGTCTATAATGAATGGATTAGTTTCCTCCTCAGATGGGATTGTCCCTTGGTGCCCATGATCTAGCATGGCCCCTATTTGTAAAGACATCTGTCTGAAGATCATAACACATCTCTGACTTTCAGTCCGGTAATCTTACTAATAATCAAGTCCTAAAAGAAACTGTTTGTTTTTTTTTTTCCCCAGTTCAAACAATAGGAGGATTACTGAACCCAAAAATTACAGTTCCTGATTAGGCTTCATGTTAGATTTCAACATTTTACAGTTATCTACCAATAGAGCTATATACTCCCATCCCCCTTCTTAAAACCCTATTGGTGTTATATAAATTGGCCAAAGGTTGGACTCTGTTCAGATAACAGAATGATAAAGTAAGGGTGTGTGTATTTCAGATATCTAATGTGGGCCTAAGTGTGAGAACTTGAGTTTTGCAAGTGGAAAATGTTAACAGTATTAGTGTCGCATACTAATTGTATTTTCAAAATACATTTTAACTTATTTTCACATTTTCAAAATGTGATATTTACAAAAATGAAATTTAATGGTAGAACATGTTTTTAAAAGAACTGTATCCCTACCCATCTGTATATAGCTTTTCCCATTGGTACATATAATTTCCTCAGACCTTGAGTACTCTGCATTTGGTAACAACATGATGGACTCCTATGCTCTTATTCACACAGTACATGTTGATTAGGGTTGATTTAGGCCTAATTTTCAGAGACAACTGTGGGCATAATTTATATGATTAGTAACTAATAGCTAGACATTTTAAGTAGTCACCTATCTCATTTTGTTTAAATAGGTTCTCTCCACCTTGGCACTACTGACATTTTGAACTGGGTATTTTTTGTTTGAGGAAGATTCTGTGCATTGTAGGATACTCAGCAGCATCTCTGGCTTCTAACCCCTGGATGCCAGGAGTACCCCCCAATCCCCACTCAGTTGTGACAACATCTCCAGATGTTGCTAAATGGGCCTTGGTGGGCGAAATTGCCTCCAGTTGAGGACCACTGGTTTAAAACAAGCAAAATACACATTTGCTCCTGTGAGGAAACTTCTTTATAGCCTTTGTACATGGTAAGATCCTCTATTATAGTTAATCAACCTCTACGGACAAATAAAGTCTTACTTGAATGGTTAACACATACTTCTAATACACTTGAAACTTAGGGATGGAATGAGGCAAAACTTATTAGAAGGGACGCTCAGTAAGTAAATGAGTCTTTTGGGCTATGTTATCCTGTCTTGAATCACTGTAGAAGAAAATCGGCCAGGGATACTCTCCCCTTTATAAAAATAAGCTCATTTGACTTGAAAGGAAAATTACCTCCTTCAGGCCATTTTTAGTAAAACCTAGGTTGGAGGAGGTATCAGTGACTGCATTTTTCTGCATAAGGAATAATAATAACAAAACCCCTCAGTTTGAAATGCTTCTGCTGAAAATGTTTATTAAATACATTATTACACCATATTTAGGAATATTGTATTTGTAATGTCAGGGTCATCATCTCAAATACATTGTTGGTATGTATGGGAAGTTGCCTTTTTAAAAAAAAGTATTTATTTACTGAGAGAGAAAGAGCCCATAAGCGGGGGGCACAGGCAGAGGGAGAGAGGGGGAGAATCTCAAGCAGACTTTGCTGATCACAGTGCCCAATGTGGGGCTCGATATCACCACACTGAGATCGTGACCAGAGCCAAAATCAAGAATGAGACATGAGCCCCCAGCTGTCCCTGGGAAGCAGCTTTTTCAAACCAACCCCTCATACTGTCTTTTGTTGCAATTTGTTTCTTTCCTAAAAAGTTGGAATACAGATGGAGAAATCCAGTAAATGGATTCTAAGCCATCCTCCTCCTAGGTCTCTCCTGGCTTGTTTACTCAATTCACTGGGTTGGAACTGACTCAGGAGTAAATGTGGGGATGGCCCCTGTTGGGCTAAGATGGGGCAGAGGCTGAACTGTCTGTGGGAACCAGTTCGTGTTTGGGCTGCTGTCCTGTATCTTTATGAAATATCGATGGCCCTTACTCCTGGTGGCTCATATCAGGCGAGTGATTTCCAGCACAACTCTTTCTCCGCTCTTTGACAAAGCAAATCATTAAGACATCTAAGATTTGAAAGCACCTTAAGGATTAGTGATTGGCTATAAATCTTACTGAAGACCAATCTCTTTGATATATGGTTTTGGGGGTATTAACTTTGAAATGGCAAGAAAAAAGTCTCTCCTGTTAATGCCTCATTGTGATTAATAGTTTACACAGTCATTATATAGCTTTACACGTGTGAGACTTAAAAAGAATGGAAGAAGCCTGCCACTCTGGAACAGTCTGAAACGATTGCTGGGACAATACACCGTGTTAGCTGTTTCTACATTGTTTCCACCCGAGGCACTGTACTGTGGGTACTCAAGTATTGACAGAGTTTCACGATCAAAATTTAACTTCTGAAAACAATAGATCACCCTGTATTTATTAACTGGCTAAAAATTTCAAGCAAACTTTCCCCCTGCATTTGGGAGAAAATAAGCCCTAGGCATTCTGCTTAATTCTAGCATGACTTAGGAGGAAAGAGCCAACATGTGCCTAGGCTTGTTTAAGCATAATGGCAATGTGAGCATAATTATCACGCCCCCAGGGATCCTCATTTATGTGGCAACAAGGTGATACCCATAAGACACCCTCCAAGTGAGATGCCTGAGCGCCCCAGCTCAGCCCAGCAATTGAGAAACACAAGAGTGCCGTTCTCAAAAAGCCAGCCTGGGCCACATCAGAAAACCACACCCTCGGTCCCAATTTGCTTACATTTGCTACATTTTAATTTTACAAAGTACTTTCACAAGGTCTTATTTTATGATAACCTCTTAAGGACATATTCCAACCACTGCCTAGAAAGGAAAAAGAACATTTACCATATGCATACAGATCCACAGGCTGTGTGTGCGCTTTGGTGTATTAGTTAAACTGCCCGAATAATAGAATGGGAGGATAAAGACCAAAGTTCATTACTTGTCAGGGAGTCTGAATTGTAATATTCAGATACGGAACTCAAGGAGGAAGAAGACAAAACTAGTGCTTTGCCAACCTATGACCACCTCTGCAAGAATGTTTACCTATTCTCATTTCCTGAGAACTCCCCATAGACCCAGATTACAAAACCCCAATGCAGACTAATTTTGTAGCAAGTACTTTACCAATATTGTTCCCTAGCTAGATTCCAGTGAAACAAATACTGCAGACATTTACAACATTCACAGAATTCTCCATAAAATGAACATTAAGTGCTGACCATCTTGCTGGGGTTTAGAAATCCGATTTCACCGTGAAATGCCATATTGCATTCTGACCTTCAATTGTGAAGTCATCCTGTTTCATTGACTTCATAATTTTACTGCTAGGGCTTAAGAAGTTTGGTTTTGGCAGGGAGGATTTTCTTACTCAGTGTCTTCAGTCAAGGCTTCCTGATCTCTTCCACATTCTGGCACATCTGTGGAATGAGTTGTGCATTTGTGTGTGGCTACAAGTAACCAGCCCAAGGATAGCTTCCCCTGAGGGGAGCGATTTCTCAGCGCTCAGGATGGAAAGTTGTGCAGTTTACTCCCCGCTGTGTGCTCTGCTGCAAACCCACGTGGAAAGCTGCAGGTCTGCTTGGGCAGAGGTCTCTGGGGGCGGGGGGGCAGCCAGCATCAGCTCCACTGTAGCACCGAGAGTCAGAACTGGTTCCAAAAGATGTTTTAGAGGGTTAGTGTGGTCGTCTTCATTTCTCCTGAGCAGTTCTGTAATGTGAGCCTGGTTTCCGTTGCGAGTCAGAATTTGAATACTGCAGGTGCTATGCATATGCGTGTTTTTTAATTTAAAGTGATGACGTGAATTAATGCCTTTTAAACAATACTACTTAGAGTCTAAGCTCTTCGAGCGCGCCAAGGCTTAAACACGCTGGGCAATGACCGTTTTGGACAGCCTAGAAGGTTTCCTCAAAATTTAACTGAAATAATACTGCGAAAAGTGAACGCCCTTCACTGTGGTGGTTCTGCTGATTAGTTTGAATTCCATCTATAGTATAAAACCTGCAGTGACTACCCGAGCGCCACACAAACGTAAGAATATTTTTTCTACTCAGCTCTCTGCGATGCTTCCTGGCCACACGGATAAATGCCTAGAGAAAATATCAATGTACTGATAGTTTTTCAAAATGCTAGCTCTCCATTCACCTAAGTGGTGGCTGAAAATAAGCAGCCTCCTGGAAGATATTTTTATGGCTGAAAATCTGACACTAGCATGGCAACCTTTTCTACCTCGACTGTGCCAAGTCTGCTCTGAGAAGACCGTCAAAATTCCTCGCTGGGTAATGTGCAATGTGGCCATTAGATCTGGGTGTTCCTAAGAAAGAGCAGAGATTCCTAAATGGAAATCCAAAAACAGAACAAAGACACCTAGACTCTTCTGCTTCTAAGAAGAAGAATGGTAAGGATAAAACCAGCTTGCACTTTAAAAACAAATAAGAGCTCTTCAGGTTTTTTAAGGCTGACCTTTAATGAGTAAAATAAAAATCCCTCACAGATCAAGTTTAAGTTTACTTCGTAGCTAATAGCCTAAAATGAAATTTTAATTTTTCTTGCTTACATGATTTTTTGTCCTCTATTCTAATTTCTTTCAGATGAGCTTTTACGATAGAGAAAAAATTCAGTATTTCTCCTCATGCTCCTATCTCACCCCAGTAAAAAAGGAGAAAAAAAATACATAGATTAAAACCAAATCGTATTAAACATTCACTTTTGTGTGATGAGGTGAATTTCATTCACTTCGGGATAGTCACAGAGAAAAACACAGGCAAGCCGGTTTCTTCGACTGCCTCCCACGGACACTCCAAATTGTGCTGGGAGTGTCCTTGTTCTGTCAGAAATACTCAGTCTGGGAACCTTCCCTAAAGGTGTGCGGTGCCTCAGGGCCTGCACGGTGCCTGCCCTGGGCTCCTTCACCGGGGCAGCCCTGAGCGCGGAGCCTGCCTGGAGGGAGAGGTGCTGCTGTTATTTCCCAGGTGAGCAAGAAGCAGGGGAATAGCAAGCACTCTCCTGACACTGGTCTTTATTGTGTGGTGACAAGTTTCACAATCATGCTGATGATCCGGGATCCTCGAGGACATGTACACAGATCTATGCTTGGGTTTTTTATCTTATCCTGGAGGAGCTGGTCAAGTTCACAACGGAGTTCCTTTACTAATTCGGCCACCTAAAATGAAAGTTGCAATGTGAGCAGTGATTGGGGCACCAGGGGAGGAAAGGTTAGTAAAGGTAAGGTCCCACTGATGATTATCATTATCTAGATTTCCGGTAGTAATTTTAACTCCATGCGGGGGTGGGGAGGAGAAACTAAACACATTTTTATTCTAAAGGGCTTCTAAAATTTCTTGATGCAACTATAAGAACATTCGCTCAATGTCAGCTCTGCAATATAATAAATGAAAACTATTATAAAAAAGCTCCTCTAGCACATCTCATTTAAAGAAAAGATTAAATCTGGAAGAATGGCTTCTATGTAGTGTTCTGCAAATTAAAGCCTGGTCAACTTTTACAATTTGCTCCAAGAGGAGAAGCAGGAAAATGGAGAATTTAAAATGCTAGACATTAAACCAAAAAATCTGTAGCTTTGGGATACATTTGATGCTTTCATGGTAAGAAATAGCTCCACATTTTTTATGGCGTTTTCTTATGCTTCTGTGTGGTGGGCACGGAGAGGTCTTCCCAACATGGTTTGCTGCTCTCCGATCATGTGGCAACCGTGCAGTTTGCACCCCAACCTAACTCCAACAGGCTCACGCCATGAGCTTTGCCAGAGTGAATGACTCAGATCATCTGGGCCTTAGAGTTTATGACATTCCTTTGGCTAGAGAAATTGATTTAGGAGAGGAAGTTTCTTGTCTCCACTCCTGCATAGTTTGCCGCTGCACAGATGTGAGGCCTGGAGCTATGGCAGTCACACTGCTACCATGAGGTCAGCCAGGTTTTTGTCGTACTTGAGCTGCTGAATTAAACCAACCATGCCTGGCCTTCTAGACCTTTTCCATGCAAGATGGCAGATACCTGTCACATGTGGCCAATCTAATGGCAAGTTTGAACAGATGTGCTGTGAGTGTAAAGTACACCCAGATTTTAAAGATTTAGTATAAAAACCCAGTATAAAATATCTCAATAAATTCTTATACTGATTACATGTTGAAATTAAAACTTTTTAGCTGTATTACATTAAATAAAATTAAGATTAGTTTCACCTATTTTTTACATGTGGCTACTAGAAAAACAAATTATATATATGGCTCACATATTTTTATTGGACTATGCTGCTTTAGACTTTACAGTTAAATGTGCCAATAAATTCACATGAATGTTTGAGTCGGTGTTTCTGCTTCTTGCTACCTTTCTACCAGATGCAAATGTTAAAATGAATTTTTATTTCCTAAACATATATTCCTCCTTAAATGTTTCTGCAGAGATTCCAACAGTGAATATGTGAGACCTGAGAATAAAAGAATTCAGACCCGTTACCTTTACTTTTTCCTTAATGGTAGTGGTAGAATCAGGGTGATTTTTGTTTATTTTTGCTCATCTACATTTTCTGGTTTTTCTTTGGTGAACATGTGTTATTTGTACAACAATTAGGAAGGTCCAACAACTCACTCACGGCTTCTGTCCCAAACCCTTCACACCAGCCCAAACTGGGCTCCCCTCCCCATGCACTTCCCAGTCTCTCACTGAGCCTCTAGCTCCGGCCTCTGTCTAGCCTCGGTCGCTCTCCGTGTCCCACCGCCCCTCTCATCGTTCACTCTTCCTAAGCTCTGTCGTCCTCGGCCCCTGAAGGAATGCCCTCTACTTCACAGCACAAAGCCCCTCAGGGCCCACGCCTCACAGACAGGCCCACTAGCCCTTACCTGATGCGAAGCAGCTGCAAAACGGATCCAACCGTCATCCAAGGACACAATAAACTCCCCTCTCTGAAGCTGCACGCTCACTTGGCCTCCCCCGAACAGGACCAGTGGGTACACAGACACCACACTGCAGTCTCGAATGAACACCCGACTAGTTTTGATCTTTTCATGGTACACCAGGTAGGGGCTGTCAAAGTGTCTGACCTGGAACAGAAAACCTCAGATGATGACAGTCAGCCGGAGGGGAACCCCCCCTTCCACACACTGAAGCACCACCTGTCCGTGAACGACTCCCCTAGTTCTCTCCAGCCGGTACCTGTCCCCTAAGGCCAGGCTTCCACATGCGACTGCCTTCCTGGCGCCTCACCCTGGATACCTAAGAAGTACCACGTTCAAAAGGAATTCTTGATGTTCCCCTCCTGACAGTATTCCCCTCCCGCTCAGGACATGATTGTCCCATTCACCTCGCAGCTCACGTCCCAAATTAGAAGCCATCCTCAACTGTTCTTTCCCCTCCATCAAAATTATCATGAGGTCCTGTCGGTTCTATTTTCTAAAAACATAAGGAACTGACATATTCTCCCCACTGTGATAGTGACCACCTCAGCTCGGAGCATTACCGACTCCCCAGACCACCTCTGTGGCTTCCTTCGTGCTCGCTAGCCTTCTGCTTTCCCTCTTCAGTCTCTTTCCCACCCAGCAGCCACCGTGATCCCTTAAAAAGGTATGCTCAAAACCCTCCGGGGACTAAGAAGAAAACCTCAGATCCTTACCACGGCCTGTACCATGGCCCACGTGACCTGGCCCTGCCTGCTTGTCCCAGCACAGCTGCTCTTCTGGCTCCTCATGTCCCACTCTGCCTGTCCTGGCCGTTGGCCTGCGTCCCCCACCTCCCCCACCTCCCGCCAGCACGCCAGTGTGCCTCCCTCTTCATTTCCTCTGCTGGAATGTTCTCTCCTTAGATATCTCCATGGCTCGGCCTTCACTGCATTTAGGATCTGCTCAGTTTTCTCCTCAGAGAGCTCTTCCCTGACCACTCAGCAAAATGGCCCCTCTCCTGTCACTCTCAACCTCTTATTCTATTTCTTTTAGTAGCATTTGTCACTGACTTGAGATGATCTGTTTACTTGTTTCTTGCCTGTCTTCCTCAGCAGAACAGAAGCTCCCTGAGGATAGAGCCCTTGTCTGTCTAGTTCATCCACTGTCTTCCACAGCCTGCCACAGTGCTTGGCACAGAGGAGTCGCTAGTAGACACTGAACAGATGCATGAATAGTTTGGATTCATGGCATGAATGCCATGGTAACCTTGGAAGAGGAGTGGAGCTAACTCAGACCTCTAGCTCCTAAGTACATGTGCGGCTGAGAGACCAGATGACCTCCCAGACCTCAAATTCTTCTGGGCTTTAAGGAGACCCTTTTCATGCTTTGCAGACATGTTACTCAGTAGTTGCATGGGGCTGACCAGTCCTAACACTTCAAATTCTTTTCCTCCGTCCTCCTGTCCTCTTTTGTTCCATCTCCCCTCGAAGTTTTATTGAGCATCTGCTTTACGTTAGGCACCATGCTAGACATCGAGAATATAAAAATGCAGACATACAATTCCTGTCTTTAGGAATTTCACAATTCCACGAAGGAAATGTACCATAAACCATAAAATAATGTGATAAACACAACAGTGGATAAAATGCATGCCGCACGATGGCAGAACCGGAAGTAAAAAGCAACTTTGAGGGAGAGCTTCCTCATGGAAGCTCAAAGGCTAGGAGCCTGCTGAGAATGAGAATGTCATTCCAGATCCTGAGGAAGTGTGTCCAACGTCATGGCACACAGAAGGACTGAGGGAGGAGCGGTGGGGGACATGGTACAGGAGGGGCAGGCACGCAGGGTCCCAGGAGCATTTGCAGGAGATTCCACACAGGAAGAGTTCTAAGCCAGGGAATGGCATGACTGAATGTGTGTTTTGCAAAGTTAATTTTGGCAGCAGGACCCAGAGAAAGGACTAAAAGTCAGATCGTGATAGCACTTTAGGCAGGAGACAGATGTTGGGGTTTGAACTGAGGAAGGGATGGTGGGAAGAAAAGGAGTAGGCCCATCCAAGAGTGTCGGAAGGTGTAACTGCTGGGACCTGCGGTCCAAATGGACTGGAGTAAGGAGAAGAGTGGCAGGGACCCTGTGACCGCAGGGCTCTGACTGGGATGGTGCCATTCACTGAGACAGGGAAGAAGAGAAGAGAAGAGGAAAGAGGAAGATAATGAGTCTGAGGTGACTGCCAGGCATCCGGCTGGTGAGCTCCAGCAGGAGCGCTCAGAAGAAGCCCAGGCCCTGAGACAGGGATCTGGGGCTCTGTGACAGCATGGAGGTGGCAATCCGAATCACAATGCCCTGAAGGTTTGGGAAGAGTAAACTGGAACATATGGAGAAAAGGAGGCCTACGGACAGAACCACAATTTCGGAGCGAAGGAAGAGAAACTAGTCAAAGAAGTGTCGGGGATGATCAGAGAGAGAGAGAGAGAGAGAAAGAAGAAAGTGGCATTTCAGGAGCAAAACCATATCAAAGATAGTTTCATGGGTGCCTGGGTGGCTCAGTTGTTAAGCGTCTGCCTTCAGCTCGGGTCATGATCCCAGGGTCCTGGGATCGAGCCCCACATTGGGCTCCCTGCTCAGCAGGAAGCCTGCTTCTCCCTCTCCCACTCTCCCTGCTTGTGTTCCCTCTCTCACTGTGTCTCTCTCTGTCAAATAAATAAATAAATAATCTTAAAAAAAAAAAAAAAAGATGGTTTCAGGACAGGAGGTTAGTGCTGTCTAATACTACGCAAGAGTCAAGTTTGATGAGGACCAGGGGGAGAGAATGTGTTCTCTGGGTTTGACAACTAGGAGGCCATGTGTAACCTGTGGTGAGTTGAGCAGAGCAGTGGGAGCGCAGCCCCGCAGCGGCAGCAGCAGGAGGAAGAAGCACCCAGGAGGCGCCATCGGCAAGTTCAGGCCGTTCCCTTTAAGACACACATTTAGTGATGCAGTTACAGCCTGACTTCTTAAGAAATGACTGCTGTAGAGAAGCAATTATACATCTGAAAGCGGGTTTGAGCATTTTCTCAGTATCCCGTAGAATTTTCTTAACATGGAAATAGTCTTTCCCCAGACAGTCCGATTTCTAGTCTATTCATGCTTATTCAACCTTCCCCAAGTCAGTGGTGCTGCCGGGACAGAGAATGATGGAAGGAGGTTGGGCTGACTTGAAGGGACTGTGCTGCTCTCCGTGAGGCCTGCCATATGTAAATGCAGGTGTACCCCACCATTCCGACCTGATAGTTCACTGACGAAGGGTGGATGTGCACGTAGCCATCGTTCTTGGTGACAAACTTCAACTCCTCTGCTTTGGGTTGCATTCTGACAGCTCCGGCACTGGTCTTCTGCAATTTCCCTTCTGGGCTTTTCACCTAAACAACAGGTATTTTTGGCGGGGGCGGGGGGGGAGCGGATAATTACACACACACACACACACACACACACACACATATTTTTTTTCCATGCAAGTATTAGGAAAGAAGAAGAAAATAATGATATCCTGTAATCACACAATTAAGAAATAATTAGCACTATATTTGATAAACATTTTAGTTTTTAGTCCTAGATTTGTTTATATACAGAAACAGAGAAACTATAAATGTATGACATAAAAATATACACGCATTGAAACTAATGTAGGATCATTTTCTCCAATCTACTTTTTAAACTTAATACATTGAGAACATCTTTCCACGTTGTTAAATATTTTCTTAAAACACAATTCTAAATGGCTGACCTAGTTATAAAGATCTAAAATAAATTTCGCTAATAAATTCCCTCTTATTGGTACTTCAGACTGTTTGCAATTATAAACAGAACTAGAATGAACATTTGCTTTGCTGTACCTTTATGCATATCTGTAATTATTTCCTAACAAATCAGTCCTCAGAAATGAAATCTAGAATGGGTGTATCAATTTATACTCCCACTAAGAGTGACAGGGTTCATTGTGGAGGGCTTCTGACAGCACGAGTATTATAATTTTTAAAAACCTGTGTCACATCATAATCACCCAAAGCCCGTAGTTTACCTTAGGGTTCGCTCTTGGTCGTGTATATTCTATGGGTTTGTGTAAATGTAAATGATGTGCACCTATTACAATGGTATCATACAGAATCTTTTCACTGCCCTAAAAGTTTATGCTCTGCCTGCTTTATTCTTCCCAGTCCTTGGTTTTGCTTTTTTTTTTTCTCTATCTCCATACTTTTGTTTCAAATGGTTTTTTAAAATAAAGTTCAAATGGTTTGAAAAGCATGCAAGTACTGAATCTCTGTACCAGAAATTCATCAGCAGATGTCAACTGAGCATTTAACAAAATGTTAAATGAGAAACAATTTAGCACTCAGACAAACTCTTAGTCTTTCTAGGTTTGGCAAGGATTGGATAATTAAAACTTAGGTAAAAGTCCAATAGCACATAGAGGAGGGTATTCCAGAAGGCTGGCCATAGGTGGTCCCACAGCAGAGCCCTGGCTCGTTTGATTTTGTTCTCATCTAACTGCAGTCCTGAGCAGAGGCCAGAGGAGAAACTGTAGTAGAACCAAACTTCTGTCTAATATAGAAGGCTAGTTATGCACAGGTTACCCGGCTGGGTGACATTTATGTCCATTTAAATTTTTAGAACATCATAATATGTCAGAAGGATTAAAAAGGCACCTCATTTTATAAAATAAATGTGTTCTTGAACAATGTATCTGAACAGATTTGGGGAACTGAAGGACTGGAAATGTATACAAAGTTTAAAAGGCTCTGTGCGTCTTTGTAGGTGTCTCTTTAACATGGTTAATGTGTATGTCTTAGCTTATGTCCCTTGGCTACAGATCAAACAAGAAGTGGGAGAACCTAGGAAAAATGTTTGTTACCTGCACTACATTTGGATAAAGAGCAGCACACAGCATTGCTGATATCAGCTTGGGATTCTCAGCATTGGAGTTTGCCTATGAGAGAAAGACAGCATTGATCTTATCAGTAATGTGGCTACCTCTGTTTGTACCCTGGAATTTACCATTATATTTCATTTGATTTCGGTCTTAAAACAAAACTAAAATACCTAGTTTCTATATTTTTGCTAGAAAAATTCCTTCTTTCTAAGTGAAAAGTAAGACTACTGGACCATATTCACATAGGATGTACTCCAAGAAGCCCACAGTAGCTCTGGGTCCCTGCAAAGCAGTTACAAAGCCAGTGTGCCCAAGGCTCAGGCCAAGATGCTCATGATCTGCAGAAAGTACTAACTGCACTGGGAACAGAGCAGCATCAGGTTCTTCTTGAAGAGGCGTTCTTCCTGTGGTCATATAAAAAAAAAACTATCCCCGGTTGGAAAAAGGCTGGTGTGATTTAAGAAGACATTATTGAAACATCTATTTCACCTCTTATAGGCTTATCAAGAACCGGTGTGGGGACACCTGGTGGTGCAGTTGGTTAAGCATCCGACTCTTGGTTTCAGCTCAGGTCGAGGTGGGATCGAGCCCTGCATCAGGCTCTGTGCTCAGCTTGAAGTCTTCTTGAGTTTCTCTATCCCTCTCCCTCTGCCCCTCCCGCTTCTATGCCCCCGCTCTTTCTTTCTATCAAATACATAAATAAACCTTAAAAAAAAAAAAAAAGAACATGTGTGAAATTAAAAAAAAAAAGTAGAAAAATTAACAGAATTTAGCCCTCCTGTTTTTAGGAGTGTTACCTGATACTTATTTGTGGAAAGAAAATCAAGAATGGCATCAAGCCCACTGCTCAGAGGGCTTATATGAAATATTAAGTGAGTTAATATACTATCTGTGTACTAATTAAAGATAAATAAAAGAACTAACTACACATTCGTTACCTCTTCTCCTGTGGCGTCCAAGATACCATCTCCTCCTTGGGCTCTTTTCTCAATTTCCCTTGCTCTGAGTCCCTCCTTTACAAAGCCTATATCTGATAACAGTTCAGTGAATTGTCGTTTGAGGCTGGCCATTTCCTGAAAGAAGTGGGGAAAAAAAAACAACACTTTTTTTTCCCCCTTTAAAAACTCATTCATTGGATTTGGGGTAGGTCTGACTTCTCTGGCAATCCTTAGAACAGCAAAAAAATATAGTTTACTTTGGACCCCCAACTTAAGGTGCTGTGACATTGTCTAGTTTTTCCTACTTACATTTCTGCTCTGGTCCCCTTAGCTTCTCCCTGGAGCCTAGAATGGTTAGTGTTCTTTCTCAATGGATGCAGAACACCCAGTTCAGAACTTACTTTCTATTACCTTGTGATCTCTCTGGCTCACATCTCTTCCTAGGAATAAGGACATTATTATGTGGTTTGGATTTGGATCACATAATACCACTTTGTGTAGCTGAGCACAAGTGTGAAAAAGAAAGGAACAGAACTCTTTCTCTTCTGGCCATACTTCAAATAGAGTATCAGAAGATAGAGAAGGCGGTAAGGACAGTCGAAGGAACTGTGAGCCATGCAATACTCTCCTGTCTCTTGATGACAGCTTAAGTATTTTCTTGAAATGCCTCACGTACACATGGATAACATGGCAAAATATAGCTAGGACTTCTCTATTATGACAAGGTTTTCGTTGATAAATCTTACTCTCTTTAGTGAGAAGAGGGAACTCTGATGGACATTTCAGATCACAGCAAAATGTACATACATCCTGAAGAAAATGAATACGTTTCACAGGAAATGTAATTTGAAGGAAATATCATTTTACACTTAAATATTAATAACTTGAGGACATATCTGCGACTGCACCTTCCACATAACATACCCTCCAGACCAGGGGTTCTCAAGCCTGGCTGCATACTAGAATCCCTTGGTGCACCCAACGACGGCAATACACAGATGTTCAGGCCCCATTCACAGAGATCCAGATGTACTGCCTGGAGGGGAACTGGGCATTTTTATTCATTTATTTTGTTAAGCCTCCTCAGGTAAATCTAATGTGCAGCCAGGACTGAAAGTTACTGTTTTTGGTGTCCTGAGGACAAAGCTAGAGCCTGTGTCCTCTTGCGATGCCTCAGGGTAGTACACCTCAAGGCAGACGAGAACGAAGGTGAAGAGCAGGATTTGAAGTCTTCATTTTAATAACCACATTCATTCACTTCTGCACTTCTTCTATCGATCTTGACTGAGTGACAACTGTGTGCTAAACACTGTTCCGGGCACTCGGGCTACAGTGTCAAAAAATGTGGCAAGATCTCTGCTCTGAGGGAGCTTCTGGGATAGACAGTTTAGATAGATAAATAAATAAATGTCAGGTAGTGGTAAGCACTAAGGACATTAATTTTGTATTCTACTCCAGGACATCTTTTAATACGAAATCAAAGTCCTTCCCCTTACCCAGGCTGAAAATCTCTGAGGAAAACAGATGCTTTGTAAAGATGGGTACCGCCAGTATTCTGGCTTCTTCTACCACTGTGGAAGGCACCTACAACACTGTCACAACAGAGGACAGAGCCCTCTCCACTACGGCCCAGAAGATAAGAAACCTGCTTTTTCTGTGCACTCATTATTGACATCTCAGCCTCTGACAGACATAAGGAAAATGAATAAAACCTGGTTCAGTACTCATTCTCTGGTTTTGTGGAGAAAGTAAGGAGTTTGGTGATGGTCACAGACCGCTCTGAGAATATGATGGTCCCTCTCTCCAGAGTAAAGCACATATGTATAAGCATATGATTTTGCATATAATTTCAGGGGTTTATAGATCCAGATTAAGAATCCTTGGTAGAGGGGTGCCTGGGTGGCTCAGTGGGTTAAAGCCTCTGCCTTTGGCTCAGGTCATGATCCCAGGGTTCTGGGATCGAGCCCCGCATCGGGCTCTCTGCTTAGCAGGGAACCTGCTTCCTCCTCTCTCTCTGCCTGCTTCTCTGCCTAGTTGTGATCTCTGTCTCTCAAATAAATAAATCTTAAAAAAAAATAGAATGCTTGGTAGAATTCCTAAAAAAACTGACATCTGGTGAGCAGCAATCATCACCGTGTCTGTATTCTTCTAACCTCCACATTAAGTAAGCACAGATTCACTGAAAAGAGGAAAAGTGGGTCAGTTGAAAGGTTCAGTGCAGAAGGCCTCAGGTCAGAGGATGTAAAACAGGAGTGTGTTTTATACAACAGCTGATAAAGCCAAGCATATTCCAGAAATGACACTTTCAATGTTGAAGCAGGGAGACAAAGTTGCAACACCCTCTGGCGTGGGGCTATAACAGAAAATGAACAAAAACAAACCTGCATAGAAACAACTCACCTGAAGAACTCTTCCAGACAAGAAGTTCTGTCTGCAGTAATTGTAACTTGCACGCATTCCTTCTTTTGTACTTAGCTGCCATCCCTAAATTTGGAAGAAAATAAAAGTGAACTGACTCTTTAGTGCCAATTCTGGTCATACACCTCAGCTATTAAGTTGTGTGTGTGTGTGTGTACACACACACAGATATATATGTATACATATACATAGTTATATGTACACATAAATATACAGTTATATGTATATATATCTATATATAACTTAATAGCTGAGATGTATGACCAGAATATATATATTATATATAATTATATATTTTATTTATATATTATATATATAATTCCTTTATATAAGAAAATATTATATATTTTAATATAATATGCAATATATAATTATATATATAATAGTTGAGGTATATGACCAGAATATATATATATATATGTATAATATATATATATATATACACTTACCTTATATGCTCGTAGAAGAGCCAGATAGTCGCTGTTTGCATATGCAAATTCTAGCTTTTTCTGGTTAGCTTCCTCTTTTTTATCCCAGGGAGACACCTAAAGGAGGAAAACCAGGTTTGAAGAGCACATTTTACTGAGGCCTTTCTTTCTTTCTTTCTTTCTTTCTTTCTTTCTTTCTTTCTTTCTTTCTTTGAGGAGGAAGCAGGCTCCCTGCTGAGCAGAGAGCCCGATGCGATGCGGGGCTCGATCCCAGGACACTGGGACCATGACCTGAGCCGAAGGCAGCGGCTTAACCCACTGAGCCACCCAGGCACCCCTCTTTTAACTTATTTTAACGTAATTTCAGATTGATAGGAAATTTGCAATAACAAGACAGATAATTCCCGTATATCTTTTTTCAGCAAATGCATTTCACCACATCTGTATTTTCTGTGTGTGTGTGTGTGTGTGTGTGTGTGTGTTCATTTTCTCCCCTTGAACTGTTTGAGGGTAAATCATGGATGTGATGGAAAAATGAGGACATTCTTTTACCAGTCATCAAAGTCTGGATAGTAACATTGATACAGTACTGTGATTTAATACACACCTTATCCACATTGTCTCCATGTCCATGTATTGCAACAAAACAAAACAAACCCCAAAACAAAACACAAAATGATTTTTAAAATTTGAACCACGTATCATGTTCAGTTATGTCCCTTTAATTGGAAATAGTTCCTCAGTCTTTTCTTTGATTTTTAGGACATTGACATTTATTTTGTGGAATAATCCTCAATTTGAGTTTGTCTGATGTTTCCTTTTGTTCTAGTTTGATAGGGTTCTTTTGGGTAGGGATACCCTGGAAATGATAATATTCTCGATGCATCATATCAGGAGGCACATAGTATTGATTTGTTCCATTTCTCATGATGTTAACTATGATCACTTGGTGAAGGTGGTGTTTATCAAGTTTCTCTATAAAGTGACTTTTTTTTAAAGTATTTTTTTAGTCATTGCTATGCCCAGAATGGGGTTTCAATTCATGACCTCAAGATCAAGAGTCACATACTCTTCTGACTGAGCCAGTCATGTGCCTATTTTTTTTTAAATTAAAGGTATCTTACAATAAATCTTTATTTAGTTTTGTAAAGATTTTAAATAATCTCTATACCCAACATGGGGCTATAACTCAACAACCTTGAGATCAAGAGTCAGATGCTCTACTGACTGAGTCAGCTAGACACCCAACTTTTTAAAAATTTTTTAAAAATTTTATTGTTTAAAAAGATTTTATTTATTTATTTGACAGAGATCACAAGTAGGCAGAGAGGCAGGCAGAGAGAGAGGAAGGGAAGCAGGCTCCCTGCCGAGCAGATAGCCCGATGTGGGGCTTGATCCCAGGACCCTGGGATCATGACCTGAGCCGAAGGCAGAGGCTTTAACCCACTGAGCCACCCAGGCGCCCCAGTATGCACATTTTTAAATGAAGGTTTTATTTATTTGTCACGAGAGAGAGCACAAGCAGGGGAAGAGGCAGAGGGAAAAGCAGGGTCTTGGTCCCAGGACCCTGGAATCATGACCTGAACCAAAGGCAGGCAATTAACGGACTGAGCCACCCAGGCATCCTGGAGAGAGAATGTTAAGCAGGTTCCATGCCCAGAGCAGGTTCCCATTTGGGGCTCAATCTCACGACCCTGAGATCGTGACCTGAGCTGAAACCCAAGAGTCAGACACTTAACTGAACCACCCAGGCGCTCCAGGATTTTTATTTTTTATTAACATATAATGTATTATTGGTTGCTCAACATATTTTTAAAAAACTTTATTGAGGTATTATTATAAAATTCATCCACTTGAAGCCTATAATTCAGTGATCTTTAGTAAATTGACAGAGTTGTGCAACCAGCACCGCAATCCTTTATTTTTTAAACATTTCCATCCCCACAAGATTCTGTATCTCATTCGCAGTGAATTCCCATTCCCACCCTCAGTCCCAGGCGACCAGTAATCTTTCCGTATTTGTGGGGTTGACGGTTCTGTTCGTATAAATGCGATCACACCGTATTTGGTCTTCACGTCTGGCTTCTTTCACCTAGCGTTAGGTTTTTGAAGTTCATCCGTGTAGCATGTAGCACAGGCTCCTTTTTATTACTGAATAATACTCCATGGTGAATATACTCCTTTTTGTTTATTCATTCACCATGGATATTTGGGTTGTTCCCAGTTTGGGGCTACTGTGGATAATGCTGCTGTGAACACTTGTGAGAGGTCTCTGTATGCACACAGATTTCCATTTCTCTTATGTGAAATACCTACACGTGGAGTTGCTGGATTTAAAAAAATATATTTTTTAAAGATTTTATTTATTTATTTGACAGAGATCACAAGTGGGCAGAGAGGCGGGCAGAGACAGAGAGGGGGAAGCAGGCTCCCTCCTGAGCAGAGAGCCCGATGCGGGGCTCGATCCCAGGACCCTGGGATCATGACCTGTGCCAAAGGCAGAGGCTTTAACCCACTGAGCCACCCAGGTGCCCCTGGAGTTACTGGATTACGTGATAAATTATGTCTAACTTTTTAAGAAACTCAAGCTATTTTCTGATGTGGCTGCACCATTTTACATTCCATCAGCAATGTATGAAGGCTCTAATTTTCTCTGACCCCTTATCAGTACGTGGTACTGTGATTCTAGAGGCTATGAAGTAATATTTCATTTGCATTTCTCTGATGACTAATGATGTTGAACATCTTTTCATGGGCTTCTTAAGCCATCTGTAGTATACTTGGTGAAATGTTTACTCAAGTATTTTGCCCATTTTTAAAACTGAGTTGTCTACTTGAGTTCTAAGAAGTCATTTTTTTTTTTTAAGATTTTATTTTAGAGAGAGAATGAGAGAGAGAGCATGAGAGGGAAGGGTCAGAGGGAGAAGCAGACTCCATGCTGAGCAGGGATCCTGATGCAGGACTTGATCCTGGGACTCCAGGATCATGACCTGAGCTGAAGGCAGTCTCTTAACCAACTGAGCCATTCAGGCACCCAAGTTCTAAGAAGTCTTAATATATTCTAGATACAAGTACTTTACCGAAATATAATTTGCAAATACTTCCTCCCAGTCTGTGGCTTGTCTTGGATTTTCTTAATGATGTTTTTGAGCTGCAGAAGTTTAAGAAATTGATTTACCAATTTTTTTTCTGTTATGGTTCATGCTTTTGGTGTTTGTGGGTAAGAACTCTGCCTAATTTAAGGTCACATAGATTTTCTAATGTTTTATTTTTTAATTTTTAGAGTTTATTTGAGAGCACATGTGTGATTGAGGGGAGGGACAGAGGGAGAGACTGTCAAACAGACTTCCTTCTAAGCACGGAGCCCAAGGTGGGGCTCCTTCCAATGACCCATGAAACCATGACCTGAACTGAAGCCAAGAGTTAGGCACTTAACCAAGTGAGCCACCCAGGTGCCTTCCAAATACAGTGGGTCACGATCCCAGGGTCCTGGGGTCGGACCCTGAGTCAGGCTTCCTGCTTAGCGGGGAGCCAGCTTTTTCCTCTGCTGCTCCCCTTGCTTGTGCTCTCTTGCTATGTCAAATAAATAAGGTCTTAAAAAAAAAAATCTGCCTTCAGCTCAGGTCATGATACCAGGACTCTCGGGTCAAGCCCCACATTGGGCTCCCTGCTCAGCAGGGAGTCTGCTTGTCACTCTCCGCTCCCTTTGCCCCTCCCCCACACTCATGCTCACTCTCTCTCACTTGCTCTCTCAAGTAAATTAATAAAATCTTTAAAAAAAAAAGCACATCTAATTGCTGAATGAGATGAGATCCTTAAAAAGCAGAATTAAGACTTGGTCAAAGCCATTAGTATCCTTTGTTTTAATTTCAACATATAGGGATCTAATTTCTTTAAAACCTTCAAAGGCTGGGGGTAAATTATGCTCCTGATAGAATTTATTCAAGTAAACTTTATTCCTCTATTGTCCTCTTTCCGGTGTCCTAGTTTATCTTTGTATCCTGAGTTCCTAGGGTGGCCGGCACATAGCACCTGCTTCAAATGTTGGTTATGTTGAAATTAAGAGCATAAATGTGGGAGGAATTTCTGCAACCCCAAAATGGGTCTCAAACTAGCCACGTAGCACACATTAGTTATAAACTGGACAATCAGCCTCCTTGTTAACTAATCAGATTGCATGCTTCAATTAATCCGTCTTAGCCATGCTTACTGTGGAAAGGATGGCATAAAGAGTTATGGGCCAGAAATAATGGGGACAGCTGGAGTTTAAATGGGAAAGTGCACAGGTGAATTTCAGAGACAGAAGGGCGGCATTAACAGAAACGTCTATAATTATGGATTATTTTGTGCTGGGTCTATAATGAATGGATTAGTTTCCTCCTCAGATGGGATTGTCCCTTGGTGCCCATGATCTAGCATGGCCCCTATTTGTAAAGACATCTGTCTGAAGATCATAACACATCTCTGACTTTCAGTCCGGTAATCTTACTAATAATCAAGTCCTAAAAGAAACTGTTTGTTTTTTTTTTTCCCCAGTTCAAACAATAGGAGGATTACTGAACCCAAAAATTACAGTTCCTGATTAGGCTTCATGTTAGATTTCAACATTTTACAGTTATCTACCAATAGAGCTATATACTCCCATCCCCCTTCTTAAAACCCTATTGGTGTTATATAAATTGGCCAAAGGTTGGACTCTGTTCAGATAACAGAATGATAAAGTAAGGGTGTGTGTATTTCAGATATCTAATGTGGGCCTAAGTGTGAGAACTTGAGTTTTGCAAGTGGAAAATGTTAACAGTATTAGTGTCGCATACTAATTGTATTTTCAAAATACATTTTAACTTATTTTCACATTTTCAAAATGTGATATTTACAAAAATGAAATTTAATGGTAGAACATGTTTTTAAAAGAACTGTATCCCTACCCATCTGTATATAGCTTTTCCCATTGGTACATATAATTTCCTCAGACCTTGAGTACTCTGCATTTGGTAACAACATGATGGACTCCTATGCTCTTATTCACACAGTACATGTTGATTAGGGTTGATTTAGGCCTAATTTTCAGAGACAACTGTGGGCATAATTTATATGATTAGTAACTAATAGCTAGACATTTTAAGTAGTCACCTATCTCATTTTGTTTAAATAGGTTCTCTCCACCTTGGCACTACTGACATTTTGAACTGGGTATTTTTTGTTTGAGGAAGATTCTGTGCATTGTAGGATACTCAGCAGCATCTCTGGCTTCTAACCCCTGGATGCCAGGAGTACCCCCCAATCCCCACTCAGTTGTGACAACATCTCCAGATGTTGCTAAATGGGCCTTGGTGGGCGAAATTGCCTCCAGTTGAGGACCACTGGTTTAAAACAAGCAAAATACACATTTGCTCCTGTGAGGAAACTTCTTTATAGCCTTTGTACATGGTAAGATCCTCTATTATAGTTAATCAACCTCTACGGACAAATAAAGTCTTACTTGAATGGTTAACACATACTTCTAATACACTTGAAACTTAGGGATGGAATGAGGCAAAACTTATTAGAAGGGACGCTCAGTAAGTAAATGAGTCTTTTGGGCTATGTTATCCTGTCTTGAATCACTGTAGAAGAAAATCGGCCAGGGATACTCTCCCCTTTATAAAAATAAGCTCATTTGACTTGAAAGGAAAATTACCTCCTTCAGGCCATTTTTAGTAAAACCTAGGTTGGAGGAGGTATCAGTGACTGCATTTTTCTGCATAAGGAATAATAATAACAAAACCCCTCAGTTTGAAATGCTTCTGCTGAAAATGTTTATTAAATACATTATTACACCATATTTAGGAATATTGTATTTGTAATGTCAGGGTCATCATCTCAAATACATTGTTGGTATGTATGGGAAGTTGCCTTTTTAAAAAAAAGTATTTATTTACTGAGAGAGAAAGAGCCCATAAGCGGGGGGCACAGGCAGAGGGAGAGAGGGGGAGAATCTCAAGCAGACTTTGCTGATCACAGTGCCCAATGTGGGGCTCGATATCACCACACTGAGATCGTGACCAGAGCCAAAATCAAGAATGAGACATGAGCCCCCAGCTGTCCCTGGGAAGCAGCTTTTTCAAACCAACCCCTCATACTGTCTTTTGTTGCAATTTGTTTCTTTCCTAAAAAGTTGGAATACAGATGGAGAAATCCAGTAAATGGATTCTAAGCCATCCTCCTCCTAGGTCTCTCCTGGCTTGTTTACTCAATTCACTGGGTTGGAACTGACTCAGGAGTAAATGTGGGGATGGCCCCTGTTGGGCTAAGATGGGGCAGAGGCTGAACTGTCTGTGGGAACCAGTTCGTGTTTGGGCTGCTGTCCTGTATCTTTATGAAATATCGATGGCCCTTACTCCTGGTGGCTCATATCAGGCGAGTGATTTCCAGCACAACTCTTTCTCCGCTCTTTGACAAAGCAAATCATTAAGACATCTAAGATTTGAAAGCACCTTAAGGATTAGTGATTGGCTATAAATCTTACTGAAGACCAATCTCTTTGATATATGGTTTTGGGGGTATTAACTTTGAAATGGCAAGAAAAAAGTCTCTCCTGTTAATGCCTCATTGTGATTAATAGTTTACACAGTCATTATATAGCTTTACACGTGTGAGACTTAAAAAGAATGGAAGAAGCCTGCCACTCTGGAACAGTCTGAAACGATTGCTGGGACAATACACCGTGTTAGCTGTTTCTACATTGTTTCCACCCGAGGCACTGTACTGTGGGTACTCAAGTATTGACAGAGTTTCACGATCAAAATTTAACTTCTGAAAACAATAGATCACCCTGTATTTATTAACTGGCTAAAAATTTCAAGCAAACTTTCCCCCTGCATTTGGGAGAAAATAAGCCCTAGGCATTCTGCTTAATTCTAGCATGACTTAGGAGGAAAGAGCCAACATGTGCCTAGGCTTGTTTAAGCATAATGGCAATGTGAGCATAATTATCACGCCCCCAGGGATCCTCATTTATGTGGCAACAAGGTGATACCCATAAGACACCCTCCAAGTGAGATGCCTGAGCGCCCCAGCTCAGCCCAGCAATTGAGAAACACAAGAGTGCCGTTCTCAAAAAGCCAGCCTGGGCCACATCAGAAAACCACACCCTCGGTCCCAATTTGCTTACATTTGCTACATTTTAATTTTACAAAGTACTTTCACAAGGTCTTATTTTATGATAACCTCTTAAGGACATATTCCAACCACTGCCTAGAAAGGAAAAAGAACATTTACCATATGCATACAGATCCACAGGCTGTGTGTGCGCTTTGGTGTATTAGTTAAACTGCCCGAATAATAGAATGGGAGGATAAAGACCAAAGTTCATTACTTGTCAGGGAGTCTGAATTGTAATATTCAGATACGGAACTCAAGGAGGAAGAAGACAAAACTAGTGCTTTGCCAACCTATGACCACCTCTGCAAGAATGTTTACCTATTCTCATTTCCTGAGAACTCCCCATAGACCCAGATTACAAAACCCCAATGCAGACTAATTTTGTAGCAAGTACTTTACCAATATTGTTCCCTAGCTAGATTCCAGTGAAACAAATACTGCAGACATTTACAACATTCACAGAATTCTCCATAAAATGAACATTAAGTGCTGACCATCTTGCTGGGGTTTAGAAATCCGATTTCACCGTGAAATGCCATATTGCATTCTGACCTTCAATTGTGAAGTCATCCTGTTTCATTGACTTCATAATTTTACTGCTAGGGCTTAAGAAGTTTGGTTTTGGCAGGGAGGATTTTCTTACTCAGTGTCTTCAGTCAAGGCTTCCTGATCTCTTCCACATTCTGGCACATCTGTGGAATGAGTTGTGCATTTGTGTGTGGCTACAAGTAACCAGCCCAAGGATAGCTTCCCCTGAGGGGAGCGATTTCTCAGCGCTCAGGATGGAAAGTTGTGCAGTTTACTCCCCGCTGTGTGCTCTGCTGCAAACCCACGTGGAAAGCTGCAGGTCTGCTTGGGCAGAGGTCTCTGGGGGCGGGGGGGCAGCCAGCATCAGCTCCACTGTAGCACCGAGAGTCAGAACTGGTTCCAAAAGATGTTTTAGAGGGTTAGTGTGGTCGTCTTCATTTCTCCTGAGCAGTTCTGTAATGTGAGCCTGGTTTCCGTTGCGAGTCAGAATTTGAATACTGCAGGTGCTATGCATATGCGTGTTTTTTAATTTAAAGTGATGACGTGAATTAATGCCTTTTAAACAATACTACTTAGAGTCTAAGCTCTTCGAGCGCGCCAAGGCTTAAACACGCTGGGCAATGACCGTTTTGGACAGCCTAGAAGGTTTCCTCAAAATTTAACTGAAATAATACTGCGAAAAGTGAACGCCCTTCACTGTGGTGGTTCTGCTGATTAGTTTGAATTCCATCTATAGTATAAAACCTGCAGTGACTACCCGAGCGCCACACAAACGTAAGAATATTTTTTCTACTCAGCTCTCTGCGATGCTTCCTGGCCACACGGATAAATGCCTAGAGAAAATATCAATGTACTGATAGTTTTTCAAAATGCTAGCTCTCCATTCACCTAAGTGGTGGCTGAAAATAAGCAGCCTCCTGGAAGATATTTTTATGGCTGAAAATCTGACACTAGCATGGCAACCTTTTCTACCTCGACTGTGCCAAGTCTGCTCTGAGAAGACCGTCAAAATTCCTCGCTGGGTAATGTGCAATGTGGCCATTAGATCTGGGTGTTCCTAAGAAAGAGCAGAGATTCCTAAATGGAAATCCAAAAACAGAACAAAGACACCTAGACTCTTCTGCTTCTAAGAAGAAGAATGGTAAGGATAAAACCAGCTTGCACTTTAAAAACAAATAAGAGCTCTTCAGGTTTTTTAAGGCTGACCTTTAATGAGTAAAATAAAAATCCCTCACAGATCAAGTTTAAGTTTACTTCGTAGCTAATAGCCTAAAATGAAATTTTAATTTTTCTTGCTTACATGATTTTTTGTCCTCTATTCTAATTTCTTTCAGATGAGCTTTTACGATAGAGAAAAAATTCAGTATTTCTCCTCATGCTCCTATCTCACCCCAGTAAAAAAGGAGAAAAAAAATACATAGATTAAAACCAAATCGTATTAAACATTCACTTTTGTGTGATGAGGTGAATTTCATTCACTTCGGGATAGTCACAGAGAAAAACACAGGCAAGCCGGTTTCTTCGACTGCCTCCCACGGACACTCCAAATTGTGCTGGGAGTGTCCTTGTTCTGTCAGAAATACTCAGTCTGGGAACCTTCCCTAAAGGTGTGCGGTGCCTCAGGGCCTGCACGGTGCCTGCCCTGGGCTCCTTCACCGGGGCAGCCCTGAGCGCGGAGCCTGCCTGGAGGGAGAGGTGCTGCTGTTATTTCCCAGGTGAGCAAGAAGCAGGGGAATAGCAAGCACTCTCCTGACACTGGTCTTTATTGTGTGGTGACAAGTTTCACAATCATGCTGATGATCCGGGATCCTCGAGGACATGTACACAGATCTATGCTTGGGTTTTTTATCTTATCCTGGAGGAGCTGGTCAAGTTCACAACGGAGTTCCTTTACTAATTCGGCCACCTAAAATGAAAGTTGCAATGTGAGCAGTGATTGGGGCACCAGGGGAGGAAAGGTTAGTAAAGGTAAGGTCCCACTGATGATTATCATTATCTAGATTTCCGGTAGTAATTTTAACTCCATGCGGGGGTGGGGAGGAGAAACTAAACACATTTTTATTCTAAAGGGCTTCTAAAATTTCTTGATGCAACTATAAGAACATTCGCTCAATGTCAGCTCTGCAATATAATAAATGAAAACTATTATAAAAAAGCTCCTCTAGCACATCTCATTTAAAGAAAAGATTAAATCTGGAAGAATGGCTTCTATGTAGTGTTCTGCAAATTAAAGCCTGGTCAACTTTTACAATTTGCTCCAAGAGGAGAAGCAGGAAAATGGAGAATTTAAAATGCTAGACATTAAACCAAAAAATCTGTAGCTTTGGGATACATTTGATGCTTTCATGGTAAGAAATAGCTCCACATTTTTTATGGCGTTTTCTTATGCTTCTGTGTGGTGGGCACGGAGAGGTCTTCCCAACATGGTTTGCTGCTCTCCGATCATGTGGCAACCGTGCAGTTTGCACCCCAACCTAACTCCAACAGGCTCACGCCATGAGCTTTGCCAGAGTGAATGACTCAGATCATCTGGGCCTTAGAGTTTATGACATTCCTTTGGCTAGAGAAATTGATTTAGGAGAGGAAGTTTCTTGTCTCCACTCCTGCATAGTTTGCCGCTGCACAGATGTGAGGCCTGGAGCTATGGCAGTCACACTGCTACCATGAGGTCAGCCAGGTTTTTGTCGTACTTGAGCTGCTGAATTAAACCAACCATGCCTGGCCTTCTAGACCTTTTCCATGCAAGATGGCAGATACCTGTCACATGTGGCCAATCTAATGGCAAGTTTGAACAGATGTGCTGTGAGTGTAAAGTACACCCAGATTTTAAAGATTTAGTATAAAAACCCAGTATAAAATATCTCAATAAATTCTTATACTGATTACATGTTGAAATTAAAACTTTTTAGCTGTATTACATTAAATAAAATTAAGATTAGTTTCACCTATTTTTTACATGTGGCTACTAGAAAAACAAATTATATATATGGCTCACATATTTTTATTGGACTATGCTGCTTTAGACTTTACAGTTAAATGTGCCAATAAATTCACATGAATGTTTGAGTCGGTGTTTCTGCTTCTTGCTACCTTTCTACCAGATGCAAATGTTAAAATGAATTTTTATTTCCTAAACATATATTCCTCCTTAAATGTTTCTGCAGAGATTCCAACAGTGAATATGTGAGACCTGAGAATAAAAGAATTCAGACCCGTTACCTTTACTTTTTCCTTAATGGTAGTGGTAGAATCAGGGTGATTTTTGTTTATTTTTGCTCATCTACATTTTCTGGTTTTTCTTTGGTGAACATGTGTTATTTGTACAACAATTAGGAAGGTCCAACAACTCACTCACGGCTTCTGTCCCAAACCCTTCACACCAGCCCAAACTGGGCTCCCCTCCCCATGCACTTCCCAGTCTCTCACTGAGCCTCTAGCTCCGGCCTCTGTCTAGCCTCGGTCGCTCTCCGTGTCCCACCGCCCCTCTCATCGTTCACTCTTCCTAAGCTCTGTCGTCCTCGGCCCCTGAAGGAATGCCCTCTACTTCACAGCACAAAGCCCCTCAGGGCCCACGCCTCACAGACAGGCCCACTAGCCCTTACCTGATGCGAAGCAGCTGCAAAACGGATCCAACCGTCATCCAAGGACACAATAAACTCCCCTCTCTGAAGCTGCACGCTCACTTGGCCTCCCCCGAACAGGACCAGTGGGTACACAGACACCACACTGCAGTCTCGAATGAACACCCGACTAGTTTTGATCTTTTCATGGTACACCAGGTAGGGGCTGTCAAAGTGTCTGACCTGGAACAGAAAACCTCAGATGATGACAGTCAGCCGGAGGGGAACCCCCCCTTCCACACACTGAAGCACCACCTGTCCGTGAACGACTCCCCTAGTTCTCTCCAGCCGGTACCTGTCCCCTAAGGCCAGGCTTCCACATGCGACTGCCTTCCTGGCGCCTCACCCTGGATACCTAAGAAGTACCACGTTCAAAAGGAATTCTTGATGTTCCCCTCCTGACAGTATTCCCCTCCCGCTCAGGACATGATTGTCCCATTCACCTCGCAGCTCACGTCCCAAATTAGAAGCCATCCTCAACTGTTCTTTCCCCTCCATCAAAATTATCATGAGGTCCTGTCGGTTCTATTTTCTAAAAACATAAGGAACTGACATATTCTCCCCACTGTGATAGTGACCACCTCAGCTCGGAGCATTACCGACTCCCCAGACCACCTCTGTGGCTTCCTTCGTGCTCGCTAGCCTTCTGCTTTCCCTCTTCAGTCTCTTTCCCACCCAGCAGCCACCGTGATCCCTTAAAAAGGTATGCTCAAAACCCTCCGGGGACTAAGAAGAAAACCTCAGATCCTTACCACGGCCTGTACCATGGCCCACGTGACCTGGCCCTGCCTGCTTGTCCCAGCACAGCTGCTCTTCTGGCTCCTCATGTCCCACTCTGCCTGTCCTGGCCGTTGGCCTGCGTCCCCCACCTCCCCCACCTCCCGCCAGCACGCCAGTGTGCCTCCCTCTTCATTTCCTCTGCTGGAATGTTCTCTCCTTAGATATCTCCATGGCTCGGCCTTCACTGCATTTAGGATCTGCTCAGTTTTCTCCTCAGAGAGCTCTTCCCTGACCACTCAGCAAAATGGCCCCTCTCCTGTCACTCTCAACCTCTTATTCTATTTCTTTTAGTAGCATTTGTCACTGACTTGAGATGATCTGTTTACTTGTTTCTTGCCTGTCTTCCTCAGCAGAACAGAAGCTCCCTGAGGATAGAGCCCTTGTCTGTCTAGTTCATCCACTGTCTTCCACAGCCTGCCACAGTGCTTGGCACAGAGGAGTCGCTAGTAGACACTGAACAGATGCATGAATAGTTTGGATTCATGGCATGAATGCCATGGTAACCTTGGAAGAGGAGTGGAGCTAACTCAGACCTCTAGCTCCTAAGTACATGTGCGGCTGAGAGACCAGATGACCTCCCAGACCTCAAATTCTTCTGGGCTTTAAGGAGACCCTTTTCATGCTTTGCAGACATGTTACTCAGTAGTTGCATGGGGCTGACCAGTCCTAACACTTCAAATTCTTTTCCTCCGTCCTCCTGTCCTCTTTTGTTCCATCTCCCCTCGAAGTTTTATTGAGCATCTGCTTTACGTTAGGCACCATGCTAGACATCGAGAATATAAAAATGCAGACATACAATTCCTGTCTTTAGGAATTTCACAATTCCACGAAGGAAATGTACCATAAACCATAAAATAATGTGATAAACACAACAGTGGATAAAATGCATGCCGCACGATGGCAGAACCGGAAGTAAAAAGCAACTTTGAGGGAGAGCTTCCTCATGGAAGCTCAAAGGCTAGGAGCCTGCTGAGAATGAGAATGTCATTCCAGATCCTGAGGAAGTGTGTCCAACGTCATGGCACACAGAAGGACTGAGGGAGGAGCGGTGGGGGACATGGTACAGGAGGGGCAGGCACGCAGGGTCCCAGGAGCATTTGCAGGAGATTCCACACAGGAAGAGTTCTAAGCCAGGGAATGGCATGACTGAATGTGTGTTTTGCAAAGTTAATTTTGGCAGCAGGACCCAGAGAAAGGACTAAAAGTCAGATCGTGATAGCACTTTAGGCAGGAGACAGATGTTGGGGTTTGAACTGAGGAAGGGATGGTGGGAAGAAAAGGAGTAGGCCCATCCAAGAGTGTCGGAAGGTGTAACTGCTGGGACCTGCGGTCCAAATGGACTGGAGTAAGGAGAAGAGTGGCAGGGACCCTGTGACCGCAGGGCTCTGACTGGGATGGTGCCATTCACTGAGACAGGGAAGAAGAGAAGAGAAGAGGAAAGAGGAAGATAATGAGTCTGAGGTGACTGCCAGGCATCCGGCTGGTGAGCTCCAGCAGGAGCGCTCAGAAGAAGCCCAGGCCCTGAGACAGGGATCTGGGGCTCTGTGACAGCATGGAGGTGGCAATCCGAATCACAATGCCCTGAAGGTTTGGGAAGAGTAAACTGGAACATATGGAGAAAAGGAGGCCTACGGACAGAACCACAATTTCGGAGCGAAGGAAGAGAAACTAGTCAAAGAAGTGTCGGGGATGATCAGAGAGAGAGAGAGAGAGAGAAAGAAGAAAGTGGCATTTCAGGAGCAAAACCATATCAAAGATAGTTTCATGGGTGCCTGGGTGGCTCAGTTGTTAAGCGTCTGCCTTCAGCTCGGGTCATGATCCCAGGGTCCTGGGATCGAGCCCCACATTGGGCTCCCTGCTCAGCAGGAAGCCTGCTTCTCCCTCTCCCACTCTCCCTGCTTGTGTTCCCTCTCTCACTGTGTCTCTCTCTGTCAAATAAATAAATAAATAATCTTAAAAAAAAAAAAAAAAGATGGTTTCAGGACAGGAGGTTAGTGCTGTCTAATACTACGCAAGAGTCAAGTTTGATGAGGACCAGGGGGAGAGAATGTGTTCTCTGGGTTTGACAACTAGGAGGCCATGTGTAACCTGTGGTGAGTTGAGCAGAGCAGTGGGAGCGCAGCCCCGCAGCGGCAGCAGCAGGAGGAAGAAGCACCCAGGAGGCGCCATCGGCAAGTTCAGGCCGTTCCCTTTAAGACACACATTTAGTGATGCAGTTACAGCCTGACTTCTTAAGAAATGACTGCTGTAGAGAAGCAATTATACATCTGAAAGCGGGTTTGAGCATTTTCTCAGTATCCCGTAGAATTTTCTTAACATGGAAATAGTCTTTCCCCAGACAGTCCGATTTCTAGTCTATTCATGCTTATTCAACCTTCCCCAAGTCAGTGGTGCTGCCGGGACAGAGAATGATGGAAGGAGGTTGGGCTGACTTGAAGGGACTGTGCTGCTCTCCGTGAGGCCTGCCATATGTAAATGCAGGTGTACCCCACCATTCCGACCTGATAGTTCACTGACGAAGGGTGGATGTGCACGTAGCCATCGTTCTTGGTGACAAACTTCAACTCCTCTGCTTTGGGTTGCATTCTGACAGCTCCGGCACTGGTCTTCTGCAATTTCCCTTCTGGGCTTTTCACCTAAACAACAGGTATTTTTGGCGGGGGCGGGGGGGGAGCGGATAATTACACACACACACACACACACACACACACACATATTTTTTTTCCATGCAAGTATTAGGAAAGAAGAAGAAAATAATGATATCCTGTAATCACACAATTAAGAAATAATTAGCACTATATTTGATAAACATTTTAGTTTTTAGTCCTAGATTTGTTTATATACAGAAACAGAGAAACTATAAATGTATGACATAAAAATATACACGCATTGAAACTAATGTAGGATCATTTTCTCCAATCTACTTTTTAAACTTAATACATTGAGAACATCTTTCCACGTTGTTAAATATTTTCTTAAAACACAATTCTAAATGGCTGACCTAGTTATAAAGATCTAAAATAAATTTCGCTAATAAATTCCCTCTTATTGGTACTTCAGACTGTTTGCAATTATAAACAGAACTAGAATGAACATTTGCTTTGCTGTACCTTTATGCATATCTGTAATTATTTCCTAACAAATCAGTCCTCAGAAATGAAATCTAGAATGGGTGTATCAATTTATACTCCCACTAAGAGTGACAGGGTTCATTGTGGAGGGCTTCTGACAGCACGAGTATTATAATTTTTAAAAACCTGTGTCACATCATAATCACCCAAAGCCCGTAGTTTACCTTAGGGTTCGCTCTTGGTCGTGTATATTCTATGGGTTTGTGTAAATGTAAATGATGTGCACCTATTACAATGGTATCATACAGAATCTTTTCACTGCCCTAAAAGTTTATGCTCTGCCTGCTTTATTCTTCCCAGTCCTTGGTTTTGCTTTTTTTTTTTCTCTATCTCCATACTTTTGTTTCAAATGGTTTTTTAAAATAAAGTTCAAATGGTTTGAAAAGCATGCAAGTACTGAATCTCTGTACCAGAAATTCATCAGCAGATGTCAACTGAGCATTTAACAAAATGTTAAATGAGAAACAATTTAGCACTCAGACAAACTCTTAGTCTTTCTAGGTTTGGCAAGGATTGGATAATTAAAACTTAGGTAAAAGTCCAATAGCACATAGAGGAGGGTATTCCAGAAGGCTGGCCATAGGTGGTCCCACAGCAGAGCCCTGGCTCGTTTGATTTTGTTCTCATCTAACTGCAGTCCTGAGCAGAGGCCAGAGGAGAAACTGTAGTAGAACCAAACTTCTGTCTAATATAGAAGGCTAGTTATGCACAGGTTACCCGGCTGGGTGACATTTATGTCCATTTAAATTTTTAGAACATCATAATATGTCAGAAGGATTAAAAAGGCACCTCATTTTATAAAATAAATGTGTTCTTGAACAATGTATCTGAACAGATTTGGGGAACTGAAGGACTGGAAATGTATACAAAGTTTAAAAGGCTCTGTGCGTCTTTGTAGGTGTCTCTTTAACATGGTTAATGTGTATGTCTTAGCTTATGTCCCTTGGCTACAGATCAAACAAGAAGTGGGAGAACCTAGGAAAAATGTTTGTTACCTGCACTACATTTGGATAAAGAGCAGCACACAGCATTGCTGATATCAGCTTGGGATTCTCAGCATTGGAGTTTGCCTATGAGAGAAAGACAGCATTGATCTTATCAGTAATGTGGCTACCTCTGTTTGTACCCTGGAATTTACCATTATATTTCATTTGATTTCGGTCTTAAAACAAAACTAAAATACCTAGTTTCTATATTTTTGCTAGAAAAATTCCTTCTTTCTAAGTGAAAAGTAAGACTACTGGACCATATTCACATAGGATGTACTCCAAGAAGCCCACAGTAGCTCTGGGTCCCTGCAAAGCAGTTACAAAGCCAGTGTGCCCAAGGCTCAGGCCAAGATGCTCATGATCTGCAGAAAGTACTAACTGCACTGGGAACAGAGCAGCATCAGGTTCTTCTTGAAGAGGCGTTCTTCCTGTGGTCATATAAAAAAAAAACTATCCCCGGTTGGAAAAAGGCTGGTGTGATTTAAGAAGACATTATTGAAACATCTATTTCACCTCTTATAGGCTTATCAAGAACCGGTGTGGGGACACCTGGTGGTGCAGTTGGTTAAGCATCCGACTCTTGGTTTCAGCTCAGGTCGAGGTGGGATCGAGCCCTGCATCAGGCTCTGTGCTCAGCTTGAAGTCTTCTTGAGTTTCTCTATCCCTCTCCCTCTGCCCCTCCCGCTTCTATGCCCCCGCTCTTTCTTTCTATCAAATACATAAATAAACCTTAAAAAAAAAAAAAAAGAACATGTGTGAAATTAAAAAAAAAAAGTAGAAAAATTAACAGAATTTAGCCCTCCTGTTTTTAGGAGTGTTACCTGATACTTATTTGTGGAAAGAAAATCAAGAATGGCATCAAGCCCACTGCTCAGAGGGCTTATATGAAATATTAAGTGAGTTAATATACTATCTGTGTACTAATTAAAGATAAATAAAAGAACTAACTACACATTCGTTACCTCTTCTCCTGTGGCGTCCAAGATACCATCTCCTCCTTGGGCTCTTTTCTCAATTTCCCTTGCTCTGAGTCCCTCCTTTACAAAGCCTATATCTGATAACAGTTCAGTGAATTGTCGTTTGAGGCTGGCCATTTCCTGAAAGAAGTGGGGAAAAAAAAACAACACTTTTTTTTCCCCCTTTAAAAACTCATTCATTGGATTTGGGGTAGGTCTGACTTCTCTGGCAATCCTTAGAACAGCAAAAAAATATAGTTTACTTTGGACCCCCAACTTAAGGTGCTGTGACATTGTCTAGTTTTTCCTACTTACATTTCTGCTCTGGTCCCCTTAGCTTCTCCCTGGAGCCTAGAATGGTTAGTGTTCTTTCTCAATGGATGCAGAACACCCAGTTCAGAACTTACTTTCTATTACCTTGTGATCTCTCTGGCTCACATCTCTTCCTAGGAATAAGGACATTATTATGTGGTTTGGATTTGGATCACATAATACCACTTTGTGTAGCTGAGCACAAGTGTGAAAAAGAAAGGAACAGAACTCTTTCTCTTCTGGCCATACTTCAAATAGAGTATCAGAAGATAGAGAAGGCGGTAAGGACAGTCGAAGGAACTGTGAGCCATGCAATACTCTCCTGTCTCTTGATGACAGCTTAAGTATTTTCTTGAAATGCCTCACGTACACATGGATAACATGGCAAAATATAGCTAGGACTTCTCTATTATGACAAGGTTTTCGTTGATAAATCTTACTCTCTTTAGTGAGAAGAGGGAACTCTGATGGACATTTCAGATCACAGCAAAATGTACATACATCCTGAAGAAAATGAATACGTTTCACAGGAAATGTAATTTGAAGGAAATATCATTTTACACTTAAATATTAATAACTTGAGGACATATCTGCGACTGCACCTTCCACATAACATACCCTCCAGACCAGGGGTTCTCAAGCCTGGCTGCATACTAGAATCCCTTGGTGCACCCAACGACGGCAATACACAGATGTTCAGGCCCCATTCACAGAGATCCAGATGTACTGCCTGGAGGGGAACTGGGCATTTTTATTCATTTATTTTGTTAAGCCTCCTCAGGTAAATCTAATGTGCAGCCAGGACTGAAAGTTACTGTTTTTGGTGTCCTGAGGACAAAGCTAGAGCCTGTGTCCTCTTGCGATGCCTCAGGGTAGTACACCTCAAGGCAGACGAGAACGAAGGTGAAGAGCAGGATTTGAAGTCTTCATTTTAATAACCACATTCATTCACTTCTGCACTTCTTCTATCGATCTTGACTGAGTGACAACTGTGTGCTAAACACTGTTCCGGGCACTCGGGCTACAGTGTCAAAAAATGTGGCAAGATCTCTGCTCTGAGGGAGCTTCTGGGATAGACAGTTTAGATAGATAAATAAATAAATGTCAGGTAGTGGTAAGCACTAAGGACATTAATTTTGTATTCTACTCCAGGACATCTTTTAATACGAAATCAAAGTCCTTCCCCTTACCCAGGCTGAAAATCTCTGAGGAAAACAGATGCTTTGTAAAGATGGGTACCGCCAGTATTCTGGCTTCTTCTACCACTGTGGAAGGCACCTACAACACTGTCACAACAGAGGACAGAGCCCTCTCCACTACGGCCCAGAAGATAAGAAACCTGCTTTTTCTGTGCACTCATTATTGACATCTCAGCCTCTGACAGACATAAGGAAAATGAATAAAACCTGGTTCAGTACTCATTCTCTGGTTTTGTGGAGAAAGTAAGGAGTTTGGTGATGGTCACAGACCGCTCTGAGAATATGATGGTCCCTCTCTCCAGAGTAAAGCACATATGTATAAGCATATGATTTTGCATATAATTTCAGGGGTTTATAGATCCAGATTAAGAATCCTTGGTAGAGGGGTGCCTGGGTGGCTCAGTGGGTTAAAGCCTCTGCCTTTGGCTCAGGTCATGATCCCAGGGTTCTGGGATCGAGCCCCGCATCGGGCTCTCTGCTTAGCAGGGAACCTGCTTCCTCCTCTCTCTCTGCCTGCTTCTCTGCCTAGTTGTGATCTCTGTCTCTCAAATAAATAAATCTTAAAAAAAAATAGAATGCTTGGTAGAATTCCTAAAAAAACTGACATCTGGTGAGCAGCAATCATCACCGTGTCTGTATTCTTCTAACCTCCACATTAAGTAAGCACAGATTCACTGAAAAGAGGAAAAGTGGGTCAGTTGAAAGGTTCAGTGCAGAAGGCCTCAGGTCAGAGGATGTAAAACAGGAGTGTGTTTTATACAACAGCTGATAAAGCCAAGCATATTCCAGAAATGACACTTTCAATGTTGAAGCAGGGAGACAAAGTTGCAACACCCTCTGGCGTGGGGCTATAACAGAAAATGAACAAAAACAAACCTGCATAGAAACAACTCACCTGAAGAACTCTTCCAGACAAGAAGTTCTGTCTGCAGTAATTGTAACTTGCACGCATTCCTTCTTTTGTACTTAGCTGCCATCCCTAAATTTGGAAGAAAATAAAAGTGAACTGACTCTTTAGTGCCAATTCTGGTCATACACCTCAGCTATTAAGTTGTGTGTGTGTGTGTGTACACACACACAGATATATATGTATACATATACATAGTTATATGTACACATAAATATACAGTTATATGTATATATATCTATATATAACTTAATAGCTGAGATGTATGACCAGAATATATATATTATATATAATTATATATTTTATTTATATATTATATATATAATTCCTTTATATAAGAAAATATTATATATTTTAATATAATATGCAATATATAATTATATATATAATAGTTGAGGTATATGACCAGAATATATATATATATATGTATAATATATATATATATATACACTTACCTTATATGCTCGTAGAAGAGCCAGATAGTCGCTGTTTGCATATGCAAATTCTAGCTTTTTCTGGTTAGCTTCCTCTTTTTTATCCCAGGGAGACACCTAAAGGAGGAAAACCAGGTTTGAAGAGCACATTTTACTGAGGCCTTTCTTTCTTTCTTTCTTTCTTTCTTTCTTTCTTTCTTTCTTTCTTTCTTTTTATTCTTGAAGAATTTATTTTTAAATAATCTCTACACCCAATGTGGGGTTCAAAGAACTTACAACTCCAAGATCAAGAGTTGCATGCTATACAGACTGAGCCAGCCAGGCGCCTCATGAATTTTGACAAGAATGCCAAGACCATTCAATGGCGAAAGAATAGTCTTTTCAACAAATGGTACTGGGATGCTTGAATAGTCATATGCAAAAGAATGAAGTTGGATTCTTATCTCTTATCTCATGCAATTTACAAAAATTAACTCAAAATAGACCAAAGGCCATAATGTAAGAGCAAAAACTATAACACTCCTAAGGGGGCACCCGGGTGGCTCAGTTGGTTAAGCATCCTATTCTTGATTTCAGCTCAGGTCACAATCTCAGGGTTGTGAGATCGAGCCCCACGTCAGGCTCCACGCTGAGCGTGGAGTCTGCTTAAGATTCTCCCTCTCCCTCTGATGCTACCCCCTGCTAAAAAATAAGTAAAAATGAAACTATAAGCCTTAGAAAAAAAACATAGGGATAAATGGGATAAATCTTCATAACTTTGGATCTGGCAATGGATTTTTTTTGAGTGTAGTTGACACACAGTGTTATATTAGTTTTAGGTATACAACATAGCGATTTGACAAGTCAATAATTGATACCTTATGCTATGCTCACCACAAATGTAGCTACCACCTGTCATCATACAACACTGTTACAATATTGTTGACTATAGTCTTTGTGCTGTGCCTTTTATTCCCAAGACTTATTCTGTAAATGGAAGCTTCCAGTCCCCTTCAGCTATTTTGGCAATGGAGTCTTTTTTGGTATTTTGTATTTTTTTTTAGGATTCTTAACTATGACAATGGAAGCTCAAGGAACAAAAAACTGGATAAACAGGACTTCATCAAAATTAAACACTTCCGTGTTTCAAAGGACATATTAAGAAAGTGAAAAGGGTAACCCACGGAATGGGAGAAAATACATGCAAATCGTATTTCTCTCTGACCTGTTTCCAGAATATATAAACAACCCTAACAAATCAGTAATAAAAACATGAATAACCCAGTTAAAAAGTGGGCAAAGGATCTGAATAGACATTCCTTGCAAGAAGATATACAAATGGCAAACAGGCAAATGAAAAGATGTTTACTATCATTAGCCATTAGAGAAACACAAGTCGAAACTACAAATTCACACCCCCTAGGAAGATTATAGTTAAAAAAGTCAGATAATAACAAGTGTTGGTGAAGATGGGGAGAAACTGCAACCCTGGCTGGTGGAATGTAATGTGCAGCTACTCTGGGAAAAGAACTGGAAGTTCTTCAGAAAGTTCAATATAGAGTTACCATTTGATCTAGTAATTTTACTCCTAGGTATGTACCCAAGACCAATAAAAACATTTGTCTACATTAAAAACTTGTACATCAGTGTTTACCAGCAAATGTCCATCCAGTGCGGACAGAAAAACAATATGGGGCACGTCCATTCGAAGGAATATTATTAGGCAAAGAACGAAGTACTGTTTATGCTACAACACAGATGATCTTAGAAGCATTATACTAAGTGAAGAATCCAGTCACAAAAGACCATGTATTATTTCGTTAATATGAAACGTCTGGAAGAGGTAAATCTATGAAGACAGAAAGCCAACAGGTGGTCGCCCAGGGCTACAGAGGATGAGAGAGAGGGAAAGGGGAATGGCTGCTAAGGGGTTTCTTTATGAGGTAATAAAAATGTTCTAAAACTGACCATGATGAGGACCACATAAACTAAAAACTACTGGAGGTATAACTTAAATGGGCAAATTGTATTTTAAGAAAGCTGTTTAAAAAAAAAGCAGTCCAATGTATTTACTGCCTTTTAAAGTCATGCTGGGGCACTTTTGCTTGCTTGCATTTTCTGATTTTTCTTTAATGCGCAAGGTTGGAGCAGATACAATAAAACGCCCATTTAGATTCTTTCAGTAAATTGGATCTTCAGTTCTTAACCTTCATTTGAGGCATGGATTTCTTTAAGGATCAGACAAGTTATAGACATTGTGACCTAAGACTTCCCATCTATCGTCCTCACAAGAAAACGTGTGGGGAGGCTCACATAACCCTGAAGCCCCCATGGTCCCCTTAGAGACCCGTGGACTCCAGTTTAGATGAATGGTGTTTACTTACAAAAGGAGACTTAAAAGCCAAACTGGCAGCAATGGTGAGGGCAGGATCCAGACAGCGGAAGATAGACCCAAACAGCATCAGTTTGCCGATTCTCACATCCACGGGCAGAGAGGCCAAGTGATACCCTAGGGGGGTCAGCTTTTCATCTGGAGTTAATGCTCCTAAGTCTCGTAATCGTATTTTTGAGGCGCGGAGAGAGTCAGTGTGCGGAGGCTCAATGAGCCGAGAGAACACAGACTGGAGATTGTGAGTGCTAAACATCTCTAAAATTTTAATTCTACAAAAAGAAAACAAAATAGTAATTTGTCCATTTTATTTCTGGAGAGATGACACAGAGAAGTAAGCTTCTTTCTTGAACAAAAATAGTTGATAATTTCCCAGACATATGTTTTCATAAGCTGACAATGCTAGTTTAAATACATTTTCTTTGTCTTTTTTTTCTGCGGGGGGAAAAGGCCAAGGGGGAGGGAGAGAGAGAATTTTAAGCAGACTCTGAGCTGAGCATAGAGCCCGAAGTGGGGTTTGATCTTCCCAACCTGAGATCATGACTTAAGCAAAATCAAGAGTTGGGACACCCAACTGACTGAGCCACCCAGGTGCCCCTGAGCTGTTTTTAAATCATATGTACTATGTGATTATATTTTCCCCTTTTTCATCCTCCCTCATGGGTCATTCAACTTTCAAAGATTTCTCAAATCCCTTTGCTCCTCTTCATTTGCACCATTACTACCTTAGTTCAAGACAATTGCTTGCCCAACTTCTTAAGACCTGACTGTGGACACTTCAAAGCGAGGCCTGGGTCTTGTATCCTATCTCTAGTGCTTAGCTCAACCCCTGGCAAATGGAAGGCTTTCAAAATATACCTGCTGGATAAAAGGAGAGCTATGACATCTTTGTATAAGTAACTCTTTTTGCTTTGGGTTATTATTTTATGGGCATACTCCCTCAAAGCAGTGCCTGGGTCAGAGGGCAGGGATAGTGTGAGTTCTTACATAATGCCAACCACATTTCAACCACCAAATGTTGCCCAGCTTCAGTAACACTGAGTTTGATCATTCATTTATTAAATCCCATTTTATGGTATTTGTTCTTCTTTGTTCATCGGGTAAATGAGGGTGTTTTTCAAGTTGTTTTTGTTCACTTCGCCCTGATAATGAGGCTGTAGATTTTTTTTTTTTTTTACCTTTGATGATTTAATATTGGTGTTGCCCCTAGCAGAAATTTCTTGATCAGTTAGATTACTTTCCTGAGTTACAAATGTATTCCTAAGCTCTACTTTAGGGCCATTCTTTGCAATGTAAGAGATCTTCATGTGCAGAAAGTTACAGTGAATGGTACACTGAATGGTAACACTGTTCAGTACAGTGAATGGTAACACTGAAGAGCTCTTCCTTTGCAAATGAGTGAGTTCATCCATGTCCACTCTCAGCAAAATGTTCTAAGAAGAACACACGGGACTTAGGTGAGAGACGTGGACCTTCCAGAAGCCAGAACATAAAGATCAAGGTGTACCTCAGACACAGCTGCTCCAATGGCACTCTTTGAATCTCTGGAAGCTGCTGCTTTAACAGCTGGTGATTGAAGTGATGGCTGGTGAATAAGTGGAAGCAGACCCCAGAGGCAACACGGCCTGCTCGACCTTTCCTCTGCAGAGCATTGGCTTGAGAGACGAAAGTATCTTCTAGGCTCTCCATTCCTTTGCTGGCATCATATCTACAGAGGAAAAGAAAATGGAAAAAGGAACTATTTTATAAAAACATCCTACTGAGCATGGATAGAACAGATGCACCACCTTACTTCCACCGAAAGACACGGGTCCTGTGTGTTCTTGGATATTTCAGTCCGTGGCGGGAGCAGACAGCACAGATTTCAGTGGCATTAGATGTTGGTGAATTATATACAGTTCCTTTCCACAGCCTTTTCTTTTTTTCTTTTTCTTTTTTATATTTATTTGACAAATAAAAACTGTATGTACTTAAGGTACACAATATGATGTTTGGACACATATGGGTATACTGTGAAATGGTTACGACAAACTAATGAACACAGCCATCACCACCTAGATCACCTGTTTTTCATTCAAGCACATGGAAAGCATATGAAAAAAAGTGAGAGGAAAAAGAACTACTTCCAAGGTAAAACCTGAAAATTTCCACCACGTGTGACTCTAAGACTACGGTCCTGGTACAGATCACTCAGATATACCCACAGTTTTCATAAAACATTTTTTCAAATGGCAATCCGTGTAGCTTAAGAGCATCGGTCATTGCCACATCAGCCTCACCGAGACATCTTTAGCCCTCCTCTTACAGTGCCAAAGGAAAATACCTCTTCTCTTTCATTTTCCCGGAATCGATGACATAGACAACATCGTCGATGGTTATGGATGTCTCTGCAATGTTGGTGGAAATGATGATCTTGGTTACACCCGCAGGGGGTTTTACGAACACTGCCTGCTGCTCTTCACTGGATAAAGATGAATGAAGTGGGTGCACCACACATCTGAAAGAAAACAGAAGCACATTCAGTGTTCTAACACACAAGGCTGAAACTGGATTAATGGTGGGTGAATTTCTATTAAAATTAACAATTGGCCTCCGAGTGTCAGCAGCTTCTCTACAACCTGCCCTCAGGGCCCAGCTTCTCTAAATGAGAAGGTTCCTTATGAGCCTTACAAAACGTGTACTCAGGACTATGAACTAGAAACCCTACACCACCTTGGGAAAAAATGGAGTATAACTCAGTAGTATAGTCAAGAGGACTAAATAGTTGATATTGTACGAGTAACAAGCCTAGAGCACACTAACAGTAGAGAATTATTTTTCCTCTGTCTTGAAATTCAGAGAATGAGATGCAGAGACAGTGACTTATGCTAAGAGACTTCCTCCTTGTGCTTCTAGGGAGCGTTCATCTCTTCAGTACTTGTCCCCTTAGATATGAAAATGCACATCTGGAAAAGAAGCTGTTACAAATTACTTTTTTCTCAAATGGCAGCACTTCTTTGTTGTTACTTACACTGGCTTCTCCCATCCCCTGTATGTGGCAACTGAAATTACATGCAATTTTGCTGAGTCACTACGCTAAGTGAAGAGAAATATTTTTATTTAATGGAATGGGAATGATTGATTCCCCGGAACAAATCGGTTTGCCTCCTTCCAGCTGGCATACACAAACATATGCTTGAGGAGTGACACCAGGGTCTAAAGAGCGTGATGGCTATCAGAGACCGTTCTGGTTATTTGTCTTTGCATGTAACTGCAACAGATGCGTAAGGATCTGGAAAGCAATGAACTTACCGATGACTGCGTCTGTTGTTGAAGAGAGAATTAGACTGTAGCTGTTCATACAGCATTTTGATTTCTGCTAGTCCCGGTAAAAATACAAGTATAGCACCTGGATACATAAAAACAATCAATGTGATAAATGCAGAAAAGGGAAAACAAGTATGGACTATAGAGCTATTTTAAATTTTAAAAAATATATAGTAATCTGAGATTTTTCCACTGTCAATTTTCTTTGTAAAGTCCCCAGGGATTTAAATGGATAGCAGTGTTTTTCATACATTTTTATTTATTTATTTATTTAATTTATTTGACAGACAGAGATCCTAAGTAGGCAGAGAAGCAGGCAGAGAGAGAGGAGGAAGCAGGTTCCCTGCTGAGCAGAGAGCCCGATGTGGGGCTCGATCCCAGGACCCTGGGATCATGACCTGAGCCGAAGGCAGAGGCTTTAACCCACTGAGCCACCCAGGCGCCCCTTTCATACATTTTCTGACTTAATTCCAAAACGAATGGGGTGGTATTATCCTCCTACAAGAGGAAAAACTGAAGTGCGGAAAAATGTAATACCTTAAGTTATACAAGAATCACGAGCAAAGAAAGCTCTTTAAACATATTTCTTCAGTGCATTGGCTACTGACATTGTTTCTATGGGAAGAGTTATCCTTCTAATCTTGTAAGACAGGAAGACTCTTCTATTAGTAAATAAAATCCATAAGCATTTTACTGGAAATGAGAAAAAGAAAATATAATTGGCTGGCCACCCTGAAAACCTAAATTCAGATATATGGGATTGATTGGAGAGGCAGCACAGTAGCTAACCGTACCATGTTAACATTTATGGGCTTTTAAATTTTACATTAAAGAAAATAAGCAGTGATAACTAATTATAGGATATTTCTGTGCCAAGCGTGGACACTCAGCAAGCCACCTTCTTTTGTGCTTTATCCCGAGAGGAAATCTTCACTAGCCCCTCCCTTAATCCCACAAATATTTATTGGGTGCCTGTGTCAGCTCTGTGCTGGGTTCGATGAAATATAAACCAAAGATCTGCCCACAAGGAACAAAGACCTATTATTTATCATAGTTATTTTCCTCACTAAGTAAATAAGGAAACTAAATTATTTAAAAAATGGAACCCTGGGGGGCACCTGGGTGGCTCAGTGGGTTAAAGCCTCTGCCTTCGGCTCAGGTCATGATCCCAGGGTCCTGGGATCGAGCCCCGAATTGGGCTCTCTGTTCAGCAGGGAGTCTGCTTCCCCCCACTCTCTGCCTGCCGCTCTGCCTACATGTGATCTCACTGTCAAATAAATAAATAAAACCTTAAAAAAAAAAA
>NW_019154143.1:5934372-6223676 GCF_002288905.1 Enhydra lutris kenyoni
CCCGGGGGGCACCTGGGTGGCTCAGTGGGTTAAAGCCTCTGCCTTCGGCTCAGGTCATGATCCCAGGGTCCTGGGATCGAGCCCCGAATTGGGCTCTCTGTTCAGCAGGGAGTCTGCTTCCCCCCACTCTCTGCCTGCCGCTCTGCCTACATGTGATCTCACTGTCAAATAAATAAATAAAACCTTAAAAAAAAAAATGGAACCCTGAAGGAGGCAAAAGATACGTTTGAGGGTTAGTTTCAACACTTCCTAGTTTATAAAGCATGTTTACATACACTTTCTCATTTGATTCTCACAACTACCCATTAAGATTATTAGTACCTTCAAAGTGACTCAGTACCTTGGCCAGGCGACAGAGTTAAGAGTGGGGCTTGGACACAAACCTAAGGCTTCGGGCAACAGACCCATGTTCTTTCCATTACACATTCCATGTTCCTCTCTATTAAAATTTATAAAATTTATAAAATTTATAAAATTTATAAAAACAAAATTTAAGAGTGGTAAAATTGGCTCAGGTCACCAGCCCCGCGATAGGCTCTGTGCTCAGTGGGAGTCTGCTTAAGTTTTTCTCTCCCTCTCCCTCTGTCCAACCCCCACCCTCCCCATGCTCACTCTTTAAAATAAATAATTTTTTTTTTTAGATTTTATTTATTTATTTGAGATGCTCCATGTCACAACCCCGACATCATGATCTGAGCGAAAACTAAGAGTCAATCACTTAACTGACGGTGCCACCCAGGCAAGCCATAAATAAATTAAACATTAAAAAAAAGAAAAGGGTGGTAAAATAATCTATACAGATGGGAAAAATCTTTTTGTCATGTTTTTATGTGCCTCCTGATCTGCTCTGCCCTTACAGCTTGGCCACCTGTATTGGGGAAACCTTTTTTTTTTTTTTAAATAAAGTAAGCTCTACACCCAACCTGGGGCTTGAACTCACAACCCCAAGATCAAGAGTCACATGCTCTACTGATTGAGCCAGCCAGGGGCCCCTGTATCAGGGATATCTTTAATATTCACAAATCTATCAGAGTCCCTACTCACTACATTTACTCTGCTTTGAATTCAGGTAATCTTCCTTCCTTCCTTCCTTCCTTTCTTTTTTTTATTAGAAAAGCGATAGAAGTTTATTAAGTGAAGATACAGAAAAAGTTCTCAAGAGTGAGAGGGGTCCTGAAAGGGTTACTACAGGGTTGTCAATGAGGGCCTTTAGGGTCTCAGAAAGCTAACCAGGGAACTTAAATTGTTTTAACATCTCTATTGATCACACCTTCAATGGCTTACTTCCTTTTTAGGGGCTGGTTATTCTTTTGTTGGTCACAGATAATTATCATAAAGACACCCACCTACACAACCCACCCTGTATGCCTAGGCCAGGGTGGTCCCCCAATGAATTCGTGTAAATTTCTAACAGTTCTTTTTGTCTGCTATGCCTGATGTTTCTCAACAATCACCTTTTCCTTTGGGATGAAACAAGACATCCAGCCCAGTGACAATGCATTAGCCAACACTGACTACTTGCCAAGAAGTAACAAACAGCGCACTTCAATCCCTTCATGTAGCTCCTATGTGTCTACACAATATATCATGTAATGACTATGGTCTAAGCAGAGGAGGGTGGCCATTCCCACTTCCTCAAAGCACTGTGTAGTGAGCGCATAAAGGAACTGTTTGATCAACTTACGATCCGCCAACAGTGGCTGCATCTATTCATGCAACGAATATTTACTCTGTACCTAAATATTCCAGGTGCCGTCCTGGGCTCTGAGGAACACAGTGGTGCATGATAAATCCTTATTCTTAAGGAGTCTGCTTTCTACTTAAGGAAACTGTCAGTAAGCAGAACTAAAATTCTGGGTATTGTGAAGTGCTATAATGAAAATGAAAATCACTTTTGGGTATCATGACGGTGTAAGGGATGGGGGTGAGAAAACAGATAGGGTGGTCAGAGAAGACTTCCCTAAAGAGAAGATATTTGACAGAAGCTGAGTGATGGGAAGGATTCAGTTATGAGAAGATTTGGGGGATAAAGGACTACAAGTGAGGTTAAGAAGGCCACTGGGATGGGAAGACAGTGAGTAAGGGGAATTTAGTGATTGCTCTGGGTCATGCAGCAGCAGCAGTAACAGTGAGCCTAGGAATAATAATGACGATGCATGTTATAATTATAATGTTACCATTCTTAGGGGTAGAATCTACTGGGCATTAACTATATGCCAGGCACTATACTAAGTGCTTTGCATATGGTTTCTTTCTTACTTTTTAAAAAAGATTTTATTTTTAAGTAATCTCTACACCCAACAGTGTGGCTCAAACTCACAGTCCTGAGATCAAGAGTCACATGCTCCACTGACTGAGATAGCCAGGCGCCCCCTATATATGGTTTCTTTTAATCCTAAAAACAGCTATATGTCAGAGGAATTATGATTCTCTTCATTTCACAGGCCAGAAAACTGAGGTAGAGCAAGGATAAGGACTTTATCTGAGACTAAACATTTCTGAGTAGCAGAGCTGGAAGTTTATCAGACTCCAAACCCAGTTCTACTACCCCCCACCCGGCCCTGTGACCTCCATGTACAGAGTCTTCATGGACTTCAAACACTCATCACCAGACTCCCATCTAGCCTGGGGCTCAGGGTTTACCATATGGATCACCCAGGCCTTCTTTTCAGCTTTCTTCCTTTTGGACTTTGTATTAGTAACATCTTTTTGTTCAGCAGGAACCCAAAGAGTGCTGAACAAAAAGGAGTGGGTGGAGACACCTGGGTGGCTCAGTTAGTTAAGCCACTGCCTTGAGCTCAGGTTGAGTCCCACATCGGGCTCCTTGCTCAGCGGGGAGCCTGCTTCTCTCTCTGCCTCTTCCTGCCACTCTGCCTGCTTGTGTACTCTCTCTCTCTCTCTCTCTGACAAATAAATAAATAAAATCTTTAAAAAAAAAAAAAAAAAGGAGTGGGTAAACCTCAAAAAGTAAAAGGTAAAATTCCCCCCTGAAAAGCCTAATAACCAACGTTACGTACAATTGGGGGTGGAAAAGTGAAGGTGGGGGTTGGGGCAGGGCTCCAGGCAGGGAGGCTGCCCCCACAGCACACACTATATCTCAGTGAGAGAACTGCTTTCCCTTTTGGCCGTCTACACACAAAGGAAGACAAGATGAGTTTACCTGGAGGGTAGGAGTGCTTTCCATCTACAATCCACTCTAACAAGGCCTCTATTAATTCAAGATTAACCTTTTCGAAATCCATGATGGACATTGTTTTGATGACTGATTTGCTAAGCCCTGAAAGAAAAGTAAAAATCAGCAGGATAATTATACCTTATTAAGGACAATGTCGCCTGTGAACTTGGTGAGTCTCTTGATTTAATGACACAGATGTTGTTCACATTTATGTAAGGAAATGAATTGTTTTCTTCCAGTCTCTCAAAAAAATACATGCTGGCTAGGAGCACTTTTTGCTTGAACAGTGACTCAAAGAACATGCACCTGACCCTGCCGGAAAGGCCCAGATCGGCCACGTTTTCCTTTCTTCCTTCCCTTCTTTAATCTGTCACACATTTATTGACAATTTAAATCCTAGAAACAAAATTCAAAGTCAAGTACACTTTGGAAAGCCCTTCCAGATTCAACCAAGTCATGAGTCAGATCCGACGGAAGTCCAGGTAACAGTGATACAGGGAAATTGACGGACAAAGACCGCAGCTTTCACAAACACCCTCACCACAGTGACTCTTAACCTTTAGGTTCCTTTGAAAAAAGAACAGAAGTGCTGGATCTTCCTGAAAAATACATGTGATTTTAATGGCTTCACCAACAATCCCTGAAGTCTAGTCACAGACTTTCAGGTTAGGGTCTCCAGTCTCCTCCTAATGTATCTGAGGCCCTAGTGAAAGATGCAGTTCTTTGGGCTGTACTGTGTGCCTAAGCTCTCTTGAAAACAAACAGCAGAGTCTTGGGAAGACTAACTCCTCAAAGACCGCTGGCCTTTCTTCTCGGGGCCTATTAATAGCCCATCGCCCTGAATATAGTCTAACTGGGACAAAACAGCTGCAGGCTGTATGAAGGAAAGGAAGCTTCCTATAGTATGCTGAAAAGTTTGAAGAGTGGCAAAAGCAGTTTTAAATAATGTTGTTCTGGCAGTGTGAACCCTACATAGGTCAAACCTGAAAAGAGGTGGGACACCTGGGTGGTTCGGTTGGTTAAGGGGCTACCTTCTGCTCATGTCATGATCCCGAGGTAATGGGATCGAGTCCCACATTGGGCTCCTTGCTCAGCGGGGAGCCTGCTTCTCCCTCTACCTGCTCTGCCTGTTCTGACTGCCGCTCCCCCTGCTTGTGTTCTCTCTCTCTCTGACAAATAAAACCTTAAAAACGATAACAACAAAAACCGGAAAAAAAAAAAAAAAGCAACCCAAAAAATACAAAAAGAAAGGATGTGGTTGGGTGTGGAGGGCAGAGAAGGAATCATTTTTATATGTCAAGATTCCAAAGAGCACACTTTTCAAAAAGGAGAAAGGATTAACTACCAGAGAAAAAAGAAGTGAAAATAATTTTTTAAGAATAGTTTGGTGGTTTTTGCTAATCAATTATATACTTAAGAGGACTAATTATTACTATTTAACTAGAAAAAGTTTTAAAAATAGAGCTCAGAAACATTATTTAATTTTCTGAAAAGTGAGAGAGCCTTGAGATCAACTAGATCTGGTCTTTTTGATACAGGGAAAGGGAGAAGCCCACCACCACACAGAAGCTAGTGGTAGAGCCAGGTTTCTTAACCCCAAACATTCCATCCTCCTCCTTCAGAAAGAAGTTCTCAGAAGTACTTTTTGAACTTTGGTAACCTGTGTGCTTGAAATTAGAAAGGCCTGGCTTAGATCCAGGCATAATTTATTTTATTTATTTTTAAAAGATTTATTTATTTTAGGGGCACCCGGGTGGCTCAGTGGGTTGAGCCTCTGCCTTCGGCTCGGGTCATGATCCCGGGGTCCTGGGATTGAGCCCTGCATCGGGCTCTCTGCTCAGCAGGGAGCCTGCTTCCTCCGCTCTCTCTGCCTGCGTCTCTGCCTACTTTGTGATCCCTGTCTGTCAAATAAATAAATAAAATCTTAAAAAAAAAGATTTATTTATTTTAGAGATAGAGAGCACAAGGTGGGGGAGGGACAGAGGGAGAGGGAAAGAGAATCTCAAGCAGCCTCCACGCTGAGCGTAGAGCCCGACATGAGACTCAATCTCACAACCCTGAGATCATGACCTGAGCTGAAATCAGCAGCTGGATACTTAACAGACTGAGTTACTCAGGTGCCCCATCCAGTCATTATTTTTGAAGAAAATTCTGAAGTTTCTAAAATAATTCTGAAATAATTTAATAGAATAGGAAATGGGAATTATCAGCTGGTGTGATGTATAGAAAGAACACAAATTTTTGACTCAGACATATTTTAATTAGAATCACAAATGTGCACTCACTAGCTGGGTGCTGTGCAGTGGATTTGTATTATCTCATTTAATTCCCTAAACAACTCCATTTTATCGCTAAGGAAACAGGTATGGAGAGCACAAAGAACTCGCTCAAGGAACTCCGCGCGAGCGAGTGAGTTGAACCCGGCTCTATCCGATGCAAGTTCATGCTCTCAACCTTACTTCTCAGGATGTTGGGAAGGTTAAGTGAAATAATGTTTAGGAGCTATTCATATCTTCCTAAACAGCAGAATAACAGCTAATTCCCTAATTCCTGGATGATTGCTGTTCCCTATGCAGGACTGGGAATATAGTCTTCAGAGGAAGGAGAAAAAGGAACACCCACTTGTCTCTTCTCCCATAGAAGCAGTAACAGGGGGGTTAGAGGCTCTTACTCCTTGAAAGGTAAATACATCCCCCCCCCAAAAAAAAGGCTAAGAGGAATTGGGGTGGCAGTCCAGGGAAAAGAGTGGGAAGGGAAGCTGAGACCTGTCTCTAGTGTAGGCTTTAGGGAAGAAAACAGAAGTAGCAACCTTGGGGTTTCTATGTGCTCAGCCCAGCTTATATGTACAGAAGACTATCCAGGAACAAAGAACAGTTAGGTGGGGTCTGGCACCTAACAGGAGGAGGAAGGAGCACCTAACAACATACATACAAATGCTCAGCACGGGGTGCCCCACAAAAGATGTTATTTGAAAAGCCCAAAAGTAATGCTAAAACTAGTGGATGAAATTTTGAGGCTATTACAGGATATTTAAATAGCCTCAAACATCTTTCCACAAATGACTTACTAACTATAAAGGGAACAAACAGTAACTACACATGGGAGACACCTAGCTGACATCACCTTAACCAAGTGATCAAAAATAATACCGTCAATAATGGGATAAACCAACGTCATATGCCTCCTGATATGATGTACCAAGAACAACTCAACATTGTTTCTGTGGTTTTCTTTTGTAAAGATTTTTAATTTATTTATTTGACAGAGAGAACACAAGTAGACAGAGGAAGGCAGAGAGAGGAGGAAGCAGGCTCCCCGCTGAGCAGAGAACCCGATGTGAGGCTTGATCCCAGGACCCTGGGATCACTACCTGAGCTGAAGGCAGCCACTTAACCGACGGAGCCACCCAGGCACCCGTTTCTGTGGTTTTCTAACCAAAGATAAAACCCAACAGGTTAGGTTTTCTAATCTAAATTTAGTCATAGGGAAACATTAGACAAAACCAAATGGAGGGACATTCTACAAAATAACTGGCCCAAACTCCAAAAAATGTCAAGATTTTAAAAGAAAAATACAGGCTGGGGAATTTTTCCAGATCAAAAGAAACTAAAAAATACACAACGAACTCAATATGTAATTGTGGGTTGGATTCTGGACCAGAAAAAAAAATAGCAATAAAGAACATTTTTTCGATAACTGGCAAAATTAGAATATTGACTATGGATTAAATAATAGCATTATATCAGTTAAATATCTTCATTTTGATCATGTCCAGTGCTTATGCTTTTAAGAAATACATATTAAGAGCATCTGGATGGCTCAGTCGTTAAGCGTCTGCCTTTGGCTCAGGTCATGATCCCAGGTCCTGGGATTGAGCCCTGCATCGGGCTCCCTGCTCGATGGGAAGCCTGCTTCTCCCTCTTCCACTCTCTCTGCTTGTGTTCCCTCTCTCACTGTCTCTCTGTCAAATGAATAAATAAAATCTTTAAGAAAAAAAAAAAAGAAATACATATTAAAATGTTAGGAATTAGGGGACACCCTATCTGCAACTTACTCAAAAGGTTCAGGAAAGAAATAGATACATGTGCACAGAGCAGATGATAAAGCAAATGAGGCAAAATAATAAAAATTGGTGAACTGGGGTGAAGGGTATCAGAGAGTTCACTGTATAGTTCTGCCAACTTTAATTTTGAATTCGCAATTATATCAAAATAAAAAGTCATAAAATGCTCAAGTATATATTTATATTTCACTATTTCCCAATTTTTCTATAATAAACACATCTTTCATAATCAGAAAAAAAATACCCTACTGGTAAATACAGTAACAATTCTATTTAATATGTGCTGGTACTGCTCTTTTTCTAAGTTTAAGGTTGTTCTGATGAATTAAGACAATGTAGCTATGAAACAAGAGCCATGTTCTTCTTCCTCTGGATCACCAGTTACCTTTGGCATAAGTGTACTATTCCCCCAGGAAACGTGTTACCTTTATAGCGGGCCAGGAGCTGCTTGAAATCTAACTGCTGGTCTGGCACTGCATCTTTGACAGAATCCTGGGGCTGGAGGTGAAGAGAGAGCCTCAGGTCTTCCTCTACTTCTTCAAATGCAGTTCTGCTGCGCCTTGCTCTCAGCTTCTCCTTTGTCATCTGCTTCGTGGAGCGCATATACGGGCTCCCGTCCTGTAACACATACCTGAGGACGGAAGACAAAGGAATGGGTCTGTGTGGATGTGGGTCTGCTGGTGAGAAATGAAAATTTTCACTGATTTACGTGCTCATTTGGCAGAATGTTGCTCTGTTCCTGCCCAATTTGTGTGCTACTATTCCACCAGTCCAGGGTTCTGCTGGCTGGACCCTGTTTCTGGGGAGGGAACACCCTGGAATGCTTTTGCTTCTGTCTCAAGATCATTCTAGAGGCAGCTGGGATAGAGGCAGTGAGTCTGAGTTTGCAGGTGAGAGAATAAAGACCCGGAAACTAATTGAAAGATTAATTTCCCCAGAGATTCCCATTCAATGGAAGGGGGAGGGAGCCCAGAGAATGACAACTGTAATGAGCTCCCTACATATGCTTACTGTACACCAAAGTTTGGGAGCCACTGGTTTGGGGTTTTTAGCTTGAGAATATTGTACCATTAAATAAACAGAGAATTAGCAGTGGGGCTTATTAGCAATGGAAGGTGCAGGGTGAAGGAGAAAAATTCTGAATTGAATTCAGGTGCCAGACATCAAGGTTATTCTACTTCTGGAACTCTGAGGTCAGGAATGAAGATAATGATCTGGGAATTCTTGGCACAGAGATGACATCTGAAATCACAGGAGTCTAATGGAGGGATGAAGGAGTTTTACAGTGAGAAGAAAGAGTGCAAGGATGAAACCATGGGGAGTCTTCAAGGTCAAAGAGTGGGAAGAGGAATCAGGGCTTTCAAAGGAGAAAAATGTTTGTATCCAATGAAAATGACTATTTTCTACAAATTACTGAAATTACAGACATCCTAATACTCACAGTATCCTGCAAGCTCCTTGAGGCTTGCAGGATGGTGATGATGGTAACAGCTAACACACATAAAGCATCTGCTACGCGCCAGGCTCAGTTCTAGGCACTCTGCAGCTATTAACTCCAAGAATTAATTAATTAATCAATCCTCATAACAATGCTGTGAAGCAGCTATTAATAATATGACCACTTTACATAGGATGAAATTGAGTCATAGAGAGATTAAGCTACTTGTTATTGTTAGTTGGTAAGTAGAGGGGATTTTATTTTTTTATTTTTTTATTATTTTAAAAAAATTTTTTTTTAGAGGGGATTTTTAAAAAAATTATTTATTTAAGTAATCCCTATATCCAATGTGCTCAAACTCACAACCCTAAGATCAAGAGTCACACACTCCTGTGCCAGCCAGACACCCCTTGTAAGTGGAAGCATTTGAGTGCTGGCAGTCTATCTGCAGAATTGGTCTTTTTCTTTCTTATTAAATTTTCCATGTATTTGGTCCTTCTTCATTTTTTTTTAAGTTTTTTGTTTTGTTTTGTTTTTTTAAGATTTTTATTTATTTGTCTGAGAGAGAGGGAGAGCGAGCTGGCGAGCACAGGCAGACAGAGTGGCAGGCAGAGGCAGAGGGAGAAGCAGGCTCCCTGCCAAGCAAGGAGCCCGATGTGGGACTCGATTCCAGGACGCTGGGATCATGACCTGAGCTGAAGGCAGCCACTTAACCAACTGAGCCACCCAGGCGTCCCGGTCCTTCTTCATTTTTTAAATACACCTCCTTCTTCACAGCTGTTTTGGTTCACAGCAATATTATGCAGAACGTACAGAGATTTCCCAACACCCCATTCCCCACATAGGCATAGCCTCCCTCATTATCACTATCCCCCCACGAGAGTGGTATAATTGTTCTAACTGATGAGCCTACAGTGGTACATCATGAACACCCAAAGCCTATAGTTTACATTAGGGTCCCAGTTAGTACTGAATATACAATATTGTCTGTAAATTGCAAATAATTTGTATAATAATAGCTGTAAAGGGAAAACAAAATGCTCAAGCAGAAAAATCAGAAGAAAAATGAACACATCTGTTAAAAACTTGGCACGCTGGGGCACCTGGGTGGCTCAGTGGGTTAAAGCCTCTGCCTTCGGCTCAGGTCATGATCTCAGGGTCCTGGGATCGAGGCCCACATCGGGCTCCCTGCTCGGCGGGGAGCCTGCTTCCTCCTCTCTCTCTCTCTGCCTGCCTCTCTGCCTACTTGTGATCTCTGTCTGTCAAATAAATAAATAAAATATTTGAAAAAAAAAAAAAACAACTTGGCACGCTAAGGTAAAATGATCATTTTTTTAAGGTTTTTTTTTTTTTTTAATTATTTATTTGACACAGGGATAGAGAGCCCAAGTAGGCAGAGCAGCAGGCAGAGGGAGAGGGAGAAGCAGGCTCCCCGCTGAGAAGGGAGCCTTATGTGGGGCTCGACCCCAGGACCCTGGGATCATGACCCAAGCTGAAGGCAGCCACTTAACCAAATGAGCCACCCAGGCACCCCTAAAATGATCATTCTTTTCAAAGACTTTCACCAAACCCTCATTAATGTCTTCCTTACCTTGTCACAGCAATTGCATCTTCCAGAAAAAACTGATCAACAGGAAATGTACGACCTAGAAGAACAAGAAAATAAAAGAGAGAAGCCTCAGAATACCCGTTCAATTATCTTGACATAAATAGTTGGCAAATGTAAAATTCTCTTAAAATAAAGTGTGGCGGGACGCCTGGGTGGCTCAGTTGGTTAAGCAGCTGCCTTCGGCTCAGGTCATGATCCCAGCGTCCGGGGATCGAGTCCCACATCGGGCTCCTTGCTTGGCAGGGAGCCTGCTTCTCCCTCTGCCTCTGCCTGCCACTCTGTCTGCCTGTGCTCGCTCTCGCTTCTCTCTCTATGACAAATAAATAAATAAAATCTTTAAAAAAAAATAAATAAAGTGTGGCACAAGGGATGGTTTGTTCTGTGGTCTTAAAAATACCGAAGGAAAAAAAAAGAGAGACAGAGAGAGAGAGAGAAAGAAAAACAAAAGCTTCTGATGATAGAAATTCCTAGAGTGGTTAGATTCCAGCTCGTAAAAAAACCCAGAAGTGCATAGATGCAGAGATGCTCATTTAGTAATAAGACTTTAAAAAAAAAAACTTTCTTTTTTTTAAACCTATTACACTTTTCTCAACCTCCCTTTCTTCCCCGCAGGGAACTCTGAACCATTCAACAACCAGAAAACATAGTACGATTATTCATCAAAATTGTCCCCAAATTACCCCTTTGGCAATCAATTGCAAAAGAACAGAGCAAAGCCCAAGGTGATAAATTAATCCCACAATGAGACTGTGAAAGCACCAGAAGATATGGACTATTCAACTTCACTTTCTCCCAGAGTAGACTACGCCCAGAAGTTAGCAGAATTCAGCAATGAACCAATATGCTTATACACAAAGACAACTTCTCTCTTTATGACAGATTACCATTACTAACTCATACTTTGATGTTAAACACAATGGAATGCTAGAAATCCTAATAACCTAGACTTTTCAAAAAAGCACAAGTAAAACTGAAATCTCTTAGCAAATAGACATAATGTTACTTCTTTATTTCATTATATGGTCATAATTTTATTTGTTACAAACGAATCACTTCTCTAGAAAATGGGTACATATACCTATTATTTTATATCTCAAATGATCTTTAAAAATAATTATATTTGCTTATTAGAACAGTGCATATTTAAGGATGCATTTTAATCACCTGGTATAGTAATAATTGGGCAGGAACTGAAATATTCTGAAAAGAGCTCAGCATTTAAAGTTGCACTCATTAGAATAACTTGAAGAGTTGGTCTCAGCAACACAATGTCCTTCAAGACTAGCAGCAAGAAGTCACTAAAGGAAATAAAAGAAACACCTGAAGTTCAAACAAATTCAATACATAAAAATGAATTAACTTTTGATGTATTTTTTAAAAAAAGATTTTATTTATTTGTCAGAGAAAGAGAGAGCACAAGCTGGGGAGTGGTAGGCAGAGGGAGAAGCAGACTCCCTGCTGAGCAAGGAGCCCAATGCGGGGCTCGATGCCAGCACCCTGAGATCATGACCTGAGCTGAAGGCAGATGCTTAACTGACTGAGCCACCCAGGCGTCCCAGTTTTGCTTGAATTTTTAATGAGAGCATGTTCTTGTACTATTCAGTTCTCTTTAATTTCATGAGCTAATTTAATTATATTTATGATTTTTTCTTTTTTAGAGAAAAGGAAATAATATAACAATAGGAAATGCTTCAGTAATTTATAGTACATCCATACTTTTAAAATCTCCTTATGCAATTAATAACTTCAAAGGCAGTGCCTGCTACTACGTTAACTACATCAAAGCAGCACATAAAACTCCAGTACTGTTTGCAGAGACACCTATCTTTGCCTACACATCTCTCCCCTAATGCCTAATATCCTCCCAGAGAAAAACAGACCAAAATTCCAACAGGTAATTATCATACAGGGGACAGAAACTATTCTTCTGGACATTTCTTTGATACTTGCTAAACATTTAGAAAAATCATTTCATCTCTACGATTGGGAAATTTATTAAAAATTTTAAACTAACAACTATAGCTTTGAATATAGCTTTCTATATTCAACCTTCAATCTTGTCTGTATTTTTATTGATCTCGGTTCCTGGGTTTTACTCCTGTTTTTTTTTTTTTGTCTTTTTCCATCTGAACTAGCAAATATTCCCCTACTTTTTCTTGTAATTTGTATACCCTTTTCCAGAGACTGGCATTTGTAAAAGCCCAAATCTCCCTTCTGCAGTGTGTAACTAACATTTATTTAGATGTTAAAATATTTTGAATTTTTAACTGTTGATATTCTATAAGTCATTAAGTTTCATAAAACCCTCACTTTTGAGAACATGATTGCTCCCAGAAGCCAGATCCAGTACTATGCTTCGGTTTTTCTGAGTTTACAGAAATGTAAAAGTTATGAAACCCAAAGCCATTCTTTTTTATTTTTTTTACTGGATCTGAAAATTTAATTGTGTTGGATTTCTAAAAGTTGATCGGTTACTTGAGGATACTCACACAAACCTCTTAGAGATTATCCTTTAAACCATAATGGCAACACGTTTATAATGGGAAATGAAACTTCTCAGTCAGCCAGATACTCACTTTCTCCCGAGTGCCCATTCTCTGCCTCTAGGGTATATAGGATATATTTTAGGGTGTGTTTCTGGGACTTCCATATCAGAAATCACATGGTGCTTGCTAAAAATGAAAATTTCTCATCTCAATCCTATAGAATGGGCCTTCTGGGGGTTGGGAAGGGGTCTGTGTTTTTAACAACCATCCTAACTGAGTTCTGATCGTATGGAAAAGTTTGACACATACTGGTTCAGGTCCTTGGGGTAAACGAATTCTAGATGGAGAGTCTGGTAAATTCACCCCTTCAAAAAATATTTATTGAGCACTTAAAATGTGACAGGTTCTGGTGTAGGCGTTTTAATACATGAATGACATTATTTTACATATCATAGTTATGTAATGTATTTTAATATCTGGTAGACCAACCTTTCTTAATTTCTTTTCTAAGATATTCCTAGCTATCTTATATATCTATGGAGGGGCTATATTCTTTGGTGGATCATCACTCTGGCTTTAGAGTTAAATGGCCTTAATTTAAATATCAGTTCCAGGGGCGCCTGGGTGGCTCAGTGGGTTAAGCCCCTGCCTTCGGCTCAGGTCATGATCCCAGGTCCTGGGTTCAAGCCCCATATCGGGCTTTCTGCTCAGCAGCGAGCCTGCTTCCTCCTCTCTCTCTGCCTGCCTCTCTGCCTACTTGTGATTTTTCTCTGTCAAATAAATAAATAAAATCTTTAAAAAATAAATAAATAAATAAATAAATAAGTATCAGTTCCATCATAGACACTTGAGAATATGGACTCCGAGAGAAAACAGCTCCCACTGAAGACAAGCTCGTGATTAGTATTTACAAAGCACTGGAGGAAAGCCAAAGCCATTCTTTACATTCAAAATTACACTAGATATCATTTCCCCTAAAACTTTAAATGTATTTTTATAATATAATCATTTAAAAATTATTAGTCTGGTTGAATGTTATATTTGATTTCCTCCTCCAACTTCTTTTAGTGAAAAAATTTTCTTCTTTCAAATGTTCACTTGAACATTTACCTGCAAAATGAAATGATTTACTATTTGGTTTTTCCCCCTGCTATTTTCTGGAGTCTCTACAAAAAAATTATTTGCCCCTTACAGATTCTCAGGTTTTATGTATAGTCGTTTAATATTTATGGGGCACCTGGGTGGCTCAGCTGGTTAAGCCTCTGTTTCTCTGCTTCGGCTCAGATCATGATCTCACGGTCCTGGGATTGAGCCCTGCATCAGGCTCCCTGCTTTCGGGGAGCCTGCATCTCTCTCTCCCACTCCCCCTGCTTGTGCCTCCCCCTGCTTGTGCTCTCTCTCTCTCTGTCAAATAAATAAAGAAAATCTTTAAAAAAAAATAAAATAAAATTTACTATTGTTGTGTTCTAGGAATTACTTCTTTTTATTTTGATCTATTCTTTTTATATGCAAGTCTGCTTTCCTTTAGTTTCTAATTACCTCATATTTCCTATTTACTAGTGTATCAGTGTATTTATTTCTTTGTACAAATAGTTTTCTAAATTCCCTGTTCAGTTTTCCCTGTTCAGTTTTAAAAACAATTTATCAGCAATAGTTGGGGACTCTTCATGTTCGTTTTTTTCTTTTTAAATTTTTGCTATTAGCTATTTTCTGCTTTTCTGTCAGTCTGCCAACTTTACTTAGACTTTGTTTATTCTCAAAATATTTATAATAGTATAGTCCTTTTTGGGAAAGTCTAGTAATTATTACAGAATTGTCTTTTTTTCCCCACTAGTTTTTGTTGTTGTTGTTGTTCTAGAACATGATCCACAAACTGTGACAAACTATGATAAATGCCATCTATTTACTTGGCCCTTCCTTTTAAAATATTGAAGATTTTGATTTTATACCAACTCTTTAATGACTTCTAATTCCATTAAAATAAATTCTAAATGCTTTATTGCCCAGGGTATACAAGGCCCTGGAAGATCTGGCTCTTCCCTTTTCTATCTGCTACTTTCCCCCTCGTTTACTACAACCAGATGCAAGGGCATTCCTCCAGTTTCTGGGATCATGAAGTCCTTTCCCACTGCAAAGTCTGTGAATGCTGGTTTTGCTCCCATCTGTCACATGGGATGCCTTCTCATCCTTCTGTTTTTTATTTAATCATCATCTCTTGAGAGACATCAGCTCTGGCCATCTCATGGATCTCTCTCCCCAAAATACATCATCCTATTTATTCCTTCTGAGTACTTACTCCAATTCCTAAATCTTCATTTATTTGTTCATTATTTGTTTTTCCTACCAGACCATGAGATAAAGGAGAATGACACAGGTTTGTTTGCTATAGTATCCCCAGCAATTAACAGATCCCTTGGCACTTAAGACCATCTTAATAAATGTATGCGTGACTGTTAGGACTAAATGACTGACCAAATGAACAAAGAAGGAAACCCATCTATCAGCTACTGTGTGCATTAACCTGTTATTCCTGCTAAGTACAGTGCCCAGATCAGCATGAGGCCCAGGAGGGTGTTAAGTATCTCCTGGTAGAAGATGTCCATCTAACAGAATGACTCTTCTAGTGATGAACATGTGCCCTCCTAGCATTTCTCGTATTCCAGACCTTGGAGGTAAGGAAAGCAGTGCCTCTTCTCTAACTTGGGCCTCTCTGTGGTCTTCCTCTCTAGTTCTATGAAACCCAACTGGAAACAGAACAAAATGATTTCACGTGTATGGCTAGTTGTTTAGAAAATCTTTGGTTTACCTTTCTTCTGTCCTCTCATGAACTTCATCAACGATGATATGGGTAACTCCTTGGAGAGCTGTGTCTCCTTCCAGCCTTCTCAGCAGGACACCCGTGGTGCAGTATAACAGCCTGGTGGCTGAGGACTTACACAGGAAAGGGCATAGAAAGCATTCGTGGAATTTTTGCAAAAAGGAAACACTTTCAAAGCCAATATAGCAAAGCCATTCTGAATAGATAGGGACAAAGAATCTTGAAAACATCGGCAGTTGCATTTAATATGAAACCACACTAAATGCACAGCTTCTTGCTGGCAACAACAGTAAAAGCTTTTGTATTTTATATCAAAATTTTAAGGCTCATAAAAAGCATTCAAAAATTATTATAAAATATAGAAAGAAGAGTGAGTGATGAACTCAATTCTCCATTTGTCCATTCTTTATTTGGTTAAATGGATTAAGTCCCAGGTTTAAGAGTAAAACAGCACTTACTAGATCATTTCTGTCAATGAAGAATAAAAGGTCTTTATAGAGGAAATGAAGCATACCCAAGTAAGAGTTATACCAAAATATTTCTAAAAGGTTTTCAGCTATATTAAAGTATATATCCCAGCTCGCCTATGAGTCTCCAGACTCCAAGAACGCTTTATACATGAAAACGAAATTTCTGTTATCAGGAAACAGGCGGAGTATACAAACCTTGACACTTTCTAGCCGGATCTGGTACCCCACAGTCAGACCCACTCTTTCTGTCCTTTCTTTAGCAACACGTTCAGCAACAGATATTGCTGAAATTCGTCGGGGTTGGGTACAGATGATGTTAGCCACTTTCTCAGGTGGTCCATTCAGAGAATCATCCAGAATAAACTGAGGAATCTGTGTAGTTTTCCCACATCTGTATATCAAAACAAATGAGTTATAAAATGAGGGTTTTCAAGTGCTAGTTAATAGAAAAAAAGAACCATGTGCAACAGGGAAGTGAGAAAGCTAATTATAATAAAACTTGTTCAGCTTCATTTATCTTTTAAACCGACCTGCTGACTTGTTACCTACAGCTCATAACTGCTAGGAATTTGCACTTGGATTCACAGGACACTCATAATAGCTTAGTATCATTTATAAAATTGGGACAATTAAGCAGACATTAGATTAAGTTCTGCAAACACCTCTAAGAATATGAACTCTATATTTGAATCCTAAAGAAATGGGAGTATTCTCTTATGATTTTATGTATTATCTTATTGATTTGGCTACAAGGGGACTGAAGCTAAAAAGATAAGAAACTAGAAGATCTCAAATCACTACTGTATCAGTGAGTCTGGGCACAAATGTAGTTATTAGGTTGAATACCTCTGAATATAGAACTAAACTAAGCCTACAACCTGTCTCTGTTAAATAAGTTTGGATAACATATGAAAAGTGTAAAACAGGAAAAATAGTATGTCCTAAGTTATTCTTATAAGAACAAGTAAAAGCTCTAAGGAAAGCAGAATAAATTTAGAAGAGGAAAATTTCCAAGTTAAATGTTCTGGAGGGGTGCCTGAGTGGCTCAGCTGGTTAATTAAACAGCTGGCTCTTGATTTCAGCTCAGGTCATGACTGCAGGGTCCTGGGATTGAGGGCCCCCCATTGGGCTCCACGCTCACTGGGGAGGAGTTAGTTTGAAAATTCTCTCTCACTCTGCCTCTGCCCCTCCCCCAGCTTGCATGCAAACACATGCTCGCTCTCTTTCAAATAAATAAATCTTTTTTTTTTTTTTTTAAGATTTTACTTATTTATTTGTCAGAGAGAGAGAGAGAGTGAGAGTGAGAGAGCATAAGCCCGGGGAACAGCAGGCTGAGGGTGAAATAGGCTCCCTGCTGAGCAAGAAGCCCCATGTGGGACTTGATCCCAGGACCCTGCATCATGACCTGAGCCGAAGGCAGACGCTTAAATGACTGAGCCACCCAGTCGTCCCAATATTTTAATACAAATAAATGTTATGTATGTATGTATGTGTGTATGTATAAATGTTCTGGAACGATCCTTTACATTAAAAAATGGGCCTGTTAAAAGCATTCAGTAATGGTGCATTCAGAGGTGCAGTCAGTTAAGTGTCTGACTCTTGGTTTCAGCTCAGGTCCTTATCTCAGGATTGTGAGATTAAGCCCCATGTTGGGCTCTGTGCTCAGCGCAGAGTGCTTAAAATTCTCCTTCTCCCTCTGTTCCTCCCCACTGTGTGCTCATGTGCTCTCTCTCTCAAATAAATAAATATTTTTAAAAAAACTTAAAAAAAAAAAAAACGTTCAGTTAGACCTTTTGCCTTAAAATTGTCTCAAGGAGAGGTGTACAATGTGTATAAATTCCTGGACAGATTTCTGAGTTTGTTTTGTTTTTCTGTAATTTGGGTCTGTTGGCTCCAGATCTGTAATATTAGGTTTTTGTGAAATATTATTTCGTATCTGATCAGAAAAAAGCACAAATAATAAGAGTTACCCGTTTTTTACAAGTAAAACTGGTTATTACCATAACCAGGGTACATACCATATTCATGGATGAAAGCCGCATTACAAATAAATTGCATTCTTACCCCGTCATACCACTTATAACAAGCACTTGGTGCTCGCTCAACAATTTAAGAATGGTTTCTCTTTCTTCCCAAGCAGGGAGTGATTGTCTTTCTTGCAGAATTGACTGGAACTGTCTGGAAGCCTAATAACATAGAAGATAAAGCATCAGTTAGATACTTTGAATCATCTTTCACAAAGCTCTGAGTATTGAATCCCATAGCTTGACCCAGCCTTTCTGCTCTTTCTTTAACAATTTGTTCAGGGATTGCGGATTTGTTAGGATTGGATGTTGATGACTTCAGTCAGAAGGCTGCTCAAAGAATCAGCTGTGGAATCTTTATGGCTTTCCTACATCTGAATAAACTGCAAGATCTTATAAGAGAAATAAGCCATCTTGCTTAGCACTATCATGCTCTTCCTAGCAGAAGTCTCTACACCAGCACTGTCTGATAGAACTTTCCATGTTCATGGAGATGGTCTGTATTAGCACTGACCAATATAAAAACCTCTGGCTACACATGGCTAGTGAGCACTTGAAATGTGGCCAGTGTTACTGAGGAACTGAATTTTAACTTTATTTAAGTTTAATTTAAATTTAAACGGCCACATGTGGCTAGGGGCTACCCCATTGGACAGCATAGTTCTATACAACATCAGATTTTTACTAAAGTCAGTAACAGTAAGAGCACTCATGAAAGGGTTCTTTTTGGCAGGCATCACATCTATGTAACTCAGTCTGACTTCCAATGGTCAGTAAACATTGTAGTGTATGTTAAAACTAAAGATGTATTTTTGAAATTTATATTAACACATCATTTTCTGCATATAATTTTATTATATAAATTTATTACCTCTGAACACAAACTGATCAAATTCAAAGTGGAATTTTTTGTTTCTACAGTCTTACTATTTACTTATGGTGTGAATTTCTATTCACTTTGACATTCTACAGCTGTTGCACTACAATATGCTATAGTGTTATACTGTGTCAAGAATCAGAATCAGAACTTCACAATTAGAAGAGCTGTTAGACACATCTAATCCAATCCCCAAAGTGGTTAAACAATCTTTTGTCCTACACCCAACTCTGCCCTAAAAGTTCACTCATTGGTTCTTTTAAAATAATCTTCTTGTGAATGGGATAAAACATCATGGACTTGAGGAACAGAAAGTTAGCCTGAATCGCTGCTGCCACTAGTAACTATGTGATCTTGGGTAAGTTAGTTACCCTGCGATTCTCTGAAGTGGGGTAAGGGCCCCTCCTTAGCCTTCTCCTTTCTACACTATCTTTTTCTAATGTAAATCAGCTTTAATTTTGATTTCACTTATCAGATCATCTATCAGAGTACCAAAGTCACATGATTTCGAGAACATTTGGTATATATGTGCGTGTTTCATTTCACCAGCCTTTGGATTTTCCAAAACTATCTAGAACATGCACCTAAGTTTGCTGTGGCATGCAGAAACTTTGACCACTCAGAGTTAAAGAGAAACAAAAATATACTAGGGACTTCCTAATTCCTAATCCATTCACCCGGACATTAGGAAGCAATGCTAGCCAGTCTCTCAGAATACCCTACCTGTTTTATTCGGAACTGCTTGCAGATTTTAGCATTTTCAGCATGTACTGATTTTGCCTGCCAGTCATATCTTTTGGAAATCTTTTTCTTAAGGTTCACATAGCTTTCATTCTCCACTATAACTGGTGCAGGACCTTCATCCTCATCTGTCTCCTCCTCAGGTTCTGATTCTTTTTCAACTTGAAGGGGATAAAAGGAAACATTTTCGATATGGAGCCCTTTCTTTAGCAAAGGAGGAAAGTCACTATCTAATAAAGTAACAACAAAATCGTTTAAGATGGAGAAAAAACTTAAAAGCTTGAGTAAAGCAGGTTCATTCATTTCAAACAACTACTACTGCCAAAGAACTTAAAATGCACCTTCAAATGAATTTAATCAAGTACAAGTGGCTGTTGCTAAACCAAATTAAAAACAAAGAAGAAAAACATCATGGCACACCTTGTTAATTTCATAGATTCTTCACATTCAAGGAATTAACTGAAAGTTTCAACTATTTGCAAGTGTTCCTAAAATCTCATGATATAAAACAATCCAGATACCTATCACATGATAAATCAGTAAACAAAATATGGCATGTTCATATAATGGAATATCATTCAGCAATAAAATGAAGTACTGATACACCCTACAATATGAATGAGCCTTGAAAACATGATGCTAAGTGAAAGAAGCCAATCAAAAAGCCACGTAGTGTCCGATTCCATTTCTATGAAGCTTACAGAATAGGCAAATGCGTAGAGACTGAATGTAGATTCATGGTTTTCAAGGGTTGAAGGAAGGAAGAAATAAGGACTCATCACTAATAAGCTAAGTATGGGGTTTCTTTTAGGGTTAAAAATGTTCTGGAATTCGACGGTGGTCACAGTTGTACAACTCTGTGAGTATACTAAAAACCCACTGAATTGTACACTTTGAAATTAAGGGTGAATTTTATGGTAGGTAAATTTTATCTCAATAAAGCTATTACTTAAAAAAGTCCATGCCAGGGGCACCTGGGTGGCTCAGTGGGTTAAAGCCTCTGCCTTCGGCTCGGGTCATGATCCCAGGGTCCTGGGATCGAGCCCCGCATCGGGCTCTCTGCTCGGCGGGGAGCCTGCTTCCTCCTCTCTCTCTGCCCGCCTCTCTGTCTACTTGTGATCTCTGTCAAATAAATAAATAGAATCTTAAAAAAAAAAATTAAAAAAAAAAAAAAGTCCATGCCACACCATTTGTCATTTCTCAAGGAATATATCTGAATCCCACATGCTAAAAGCTGCCGTTTGGGAGCAAGTGGCTAGTGAGTGAACCCAGCCATCTGTCCACCATCCCCATCTCAATGCAATTTCATTGTTCTCTACTTATTGATGTTTACCTAAGAACTCTTGTGAAATAATAAAAATTTGTTTCTCTCAAGAAAGATGGCAACAAATAAGAGAATTCTTTGCTGAACTTCGAACATGGAGTTTAATTGTGGTGTAAGAATCGGTACAGCAAATCTGGATTTCAATAAAGCCAGAAGATTGCACAAACATTTCTTTGAGGATTTAGGGATTCATAAATGTAGCCCTATGCTAATGAACTTTGGGGGACTAGGGTACTATAGCAAGAGAAATATCTCTAAAAACTCATTTGAAAGTCATTCCATGTAAAGCATCAGAAGTAAACACGTGAATCCAAAGGAATTAAACGGAACAGTTTTTCTCGGAAGATGCTCTAGTTCTTCCAGCTCCCAATTGCTTGAATAAACTTACATAACGCTACAAACCTTCAATGCAGAGAGCCCAATCATGGCACTTACAATTAAAGTCAGGCCACAGTTCAGGGGATTCTCATTACCTTTTGCCCATGGACTGAGGAGAATGACTTGCCTAAGATCACCAGGAGATCCAAGCACAGCCCTCGGAAACGCTGACTTCCTCAATCCACCATTCTGAACTCCCCCTCCACAAGGCCCTCCACGCAATCAAGGCCTTACATACCTTCAGGAATTTGATTTGAAGCAAAAGAATTATTTGGAATCACTGGTTTACGACAGACAGGATTATTTATTCTGGTCCCAGAGGATACCGGCAGAAAGTTCACAGGAGGGACACTGTACTTGTGATGGGTATTTGTCAGTAAATTGACTATTTCTGATTCTTCCTCTAAAAGGGTTATCAAAGAATACACAACAGGTTCTGAAGTTTCTGCAAATGTCAAGGCCTTGCCATAAAGGAATTCGGAAATATGTAAACGACAAGCCAGAGGTAGATTCTCATTGGTGGAATAAAATGCCACAAGAGGAGCTTGGTAAGGGTATTTGTGGTCTTTAGAAAATCGAATTTCGAGTTCATATAAAAAAGAGGCATCTTCGTGGGCATTAAGATGAGAATCATCTACAATTCTTTCCGCTCTTCCGACAATCTGATTTGGGGGCACTTCATGTTTGAATTTGCATCTTGATCCAAATTTACAATTTCCTTTGAGGTAAAATTTACAGACTTCAAGTGTAGAGTCCTGTGTATTTTTGGTACTTTCCTTTTGCTTGGATTTGCAGAATTTACTCGTCAAGTACTCCAGTTCTAATCCAATGGTCCAGACTCGGTTCTGAATTCTTTCTATAAATTTCTCTCCACAGATGGACTTGAGAGCAAATGCCTCTTCCTGCCGCTGTTCCACACACTCATCCAAGCTGACACGGGTAACTGCCTCCAAGCTCTTCATCTTCTCCCCAAATGTCTCTGAAAAACACTGTGTGAGCAGATGTTCTAGTGATGCCCCGACGTCTCCATCACAGAGCCTCAGGGCTGCCTGACAGCGCTCAGTGTCGAAGCCGTACCTACAAGTGTGAAACGCGACAAAAATATTAAGTAGTAGCAAGTCACAGAAGTGAAATTCATTTATACACGTTTGTGTGAAGTTATCACCATATATAGGTAGGATCTGTATTTTGAAAAAGTATCTCTGGTAATACTCCCTAATCACCTTGTTCTGAAAGAGAAGATATTAGACATGTATCAGGCACTGCCACAACCCACACACTAGGAAAGTACTCCAGAGGGGTAGTTGGGTTTATAGTATGATTTCAGTCTCTTCAGTTCTCCCCTAACTCCCATCAATGTTGAAAGCAATCACCTGGAAAGCTTCTGCACTGCAAATGTCGAGACGGTAAACTCTGGACTATGAGGCTCCATTGGGCCTGAGCCAGCATATTCCAAAGGGTCACAGTCAGGAACAAGGGAAGCTTCTCGTCCAGCAGACCAGTACTGTTCATCATCACACTCGGGTTCATCATCTTCCTCCTCCCCGGAAATGCCTCTTCTGCCAAAGGTAATATTTCTTACATTAGATACTAATTTCCATGTACTTCAAAGAATAATTAAGCAAGAGTCTAAGAATTTAGTTCAAGGAGCCAAAGGACCCAGGATCCTAACTATTCTTTTCTTTTCTTTTTTTTTTTTTTTTTAGGATCCTAACTCTTCTTTAGTCACTGATTTAAACCTTTTTTTTTTTTTTTAAGATTTTATTTATTTATTTGACAGACAGAGATCACAGGTAGGCAGAGAGGCAGGCAGAGAGAGGAAGGGAAGCAGGCTCCCTGCTGAGCAGAGAGTCTGATGCGGGGCTCGATCCCAGGACCCTGGGATCATGACCTGAGCCGAAGGCAGAGGCTTTAACCCACTGAGCCACCCAGGCACCCCCTGATTTAAACTTTTATTGATCTATTCATTTATATCCTGGCAATTAATATTCACCAGGCATTTATGACATGCCAGGTACTATGTTAAGGGTTTTATATGGTCTGTCTCTTTAAAAGTCTTCCCACTAATCTGATACTATTGGAATCTCCATTTTTCAGATGATCAACTAAAACTTAGAGAGGATTAGTAATCGCCAAAGGTTATACAGTAAAGAGCAACCAGAGATTTTTAACCAAGGCAGTCTGACCCCAGAGCCTATATTCTTAACCACGGAAGCCCTGGCTATTCTCTCTCCTCGTTCATAAAAACCATCCCTCATTTTTTGCTTGGCTGCATAACCACCTTTCCTAAATCTAAAGCAGATAAAGAGATTTATAGATAAGCTGGAGATGGAGCTGTTCACCACTGACCACCCATTAATTGTGGCGAATGCGATGAATTGACTTCTTTGACTGAAATCACAAAGCAAAACAGTCAAAGAGTCCAAGTTGTTTCTCTTTGGCAGACGGTTATGAGAAAGTGTATCCCTAAGCCTTCATCTCATCAACTCGGTATCTGCTCCTACAACAACACCGCTGCTTGTTTACTCCAAGGTTCTATTCAGGAGCCTGTTAATAAAGCAATTACTGAGTCTGTTTCAGCATTGTCCTCGGAAAAAAAGAGAAAAGGCAATTTGTACTGCTCGCAGATACTGCAATACGAACTCACTCCGAAACTGTTGCTGAATAGTTATTCTTGTTATTTCTCTCAGCTCACTTCCAACTAATTACATTGTCACCATAGGATCAGTATTGAAAAGTCGTCCCAAAGACACGTGGGACCTGCCCACTGCCAACACAGCTTCCTTCACATACGAATTTACTCAAATAAAATGATTTACTCAGATCCAGCGTCCGCGTCTTGCTCCTGCAGGTCCCGGAGAAGAGCTTTCACTTTCTCCTGGTTCTCAGAAGTCATGTACAGGGTCTGAAGGGGCACTTTGGCTTCGGGCTTCCATCTGGGGCGTGCCTCTCCTTTTCTTACACTACTGTTGCTAGGTCTGCAAAGGACACATTGACTTGGGACCAGAACTTTGACACTCACCCCACAGGCCCCAAATATATACAGCACCAGCGGGACTGTCAACTACCTTACAAATGGTAACAATGAATGTGAAGAATTCCTTGTTTTCCACAGTACTTACCAGACTTTATTATCTTGCTGCTGCTGGAAAAAAAAAATCTGATTAGATAATCATTAAATCTGGCTTCACTAACTCAAGAATGCTCTGGAAAAACTAATAGTAGGATGACTCCTGCTGGAATAGAGGACTTTCAAAAAAAAAATGTGTTACACACAAATATTATTTCATTCTATTTTGGGTACCCAATCTGAAAACAATGAAGGGTCTCATCTTACTTGTGAATATTAGGCCCTGCTTCAGAAATATTACCTAAATTATCATTACTTCCTCATTAAAAAAAATAATAATAAATACATGTTCACTGGAGAAAAGTAGAAAACAGAAGTCATTCTAATTCACATCAATTATTTTCACATTTATAAATAAAACTATACAGTATAATATAATCTTTTATATTTGCTTTATTTGCTTATCAAAATAAAACTGGTATTTCTCTAAGATTAAATATTCTCTTACAATGTGTTTTTTGTCATTGTTGTTGGTTGTGGTGGCGGTTTTTTGGTTTTTTTTTTTGACAGAGAGAGAGAGATCATACGTAGGCAGAGAGTCAGGCGGGCAGGTCAGGGGGAGCAGGCTCCCTGCTGAGCACAAGCCCGATGTGGGGCTCAATCCCAGGACCCTGAGATCATGACCTGAGCCGAAGGCAGAGGCTTAACCCACTGAGCCACCCAGGAGCCCTCCTACAATGTATCTTTAAATGGGTACGTATAGATATAGATGCAATGGAATTTACTTCACTCATCTTTCATTGTTAGATTTTAGATTTTTTTTTAGGGATTCTTTTTAATATTTAAAACAATAATAAATTTTAAAGTTTAACATTATTCACTAAATTTCTTTTTTTCATTTGGCATGTTTCATTATAAATTTTCACAAATCTAGGAAATGGAAGAAACTTTTTATGTTTAAAATCTCAATTCACAATATTAAGACTTTGAAAAGAACCACACATATAAACTTGCAACACTGGATAGCAAAGGAGAAAATATAATCGATTATGGTTTTAGTCATTTAGTCATAGTTTCTGAAAAGAAATGTTGCCCCAAGTCTATCATTTCTTCTAACGTTCTTTTCTTTCTTTTAAAGTAGGCTCCATGCCCACTGTGATCCTAAAGTCAATCCCTCCGTTTGTACACTGTATCCCAAAATCTTCAGTCTCCTCAAGGAAAGAATCCCAGCATTGTATTTTCCTCTACATCGTCAGTTCTTCATTCCTCTTGGAGCAGTCCCATCAGCACACACACATCCTGTGTAATTCTACCATCTTAAAAAAAAAACAAACCAAATTCTCCCCCTCAAACTATTGCCTTATCTCTTCTCCCTCCTCTGCCCTTTATTGTAAAACTCCTCAGAAGGGTTATCTAAATCATTGTCTTTGTCTCCATTTTCCTTCCTTTTCTCTCTGACACACACTACAATCAGGGCTTCTCCTCACCGACTATATCAAACAGCTCTTGTCAAGACCTATGCTCTAGATATATAATTCAGTGAGGCCTAAAACCAAAATTACAAGGAGAAAAATCAAACACTACACTAAGAAAATCGTGCCTCATCCTACTACCCATCAAGAGTCTTGAACACTACTTCAGTAACACTGTTACTGAAGCTAAGGTGCAGACATTCACCAGCTGAGGCCTTGGAGTAAAGCTGTGAGATAAGACCAAAATGGCAACAGAGAGAAGAGATCCTGTCAGCTCATCTTCTGCTAGGCATATAACTGTCATGCCACCTACAGAAACAGTGTAAGATCTGGCTTGGGATTCACAGAAAAGGGAGATACCAATGAAAAACTGAAATTACCTGATTCTTAGGAAATGGCAGGTGAGGGACATCTGGATTATAAACCTTTCCATGTATAAGATAATTTTCTTAGTTAATCTTACCCTGGTGGCCTGCATAACTGCAGTCCTCAATAAAACAGGAGTCTCCAATAATCCTGAATTCAAATGAATAAACACGATGCAAAAATGTGCAGCCCATTCCATTGGTTCAAGAAACTCCTGGCGGCCTTCACATGTGTTCTCCAGCAGTCTTAGGGTCATAACTAGATTACACAGCACCTTTGTGGGAATAAAGAAAATGTTGCATCTTCTAGGCCTGCTTAGGGGAAGTGATCATTCCTATGGGGCAGAGGGAGAGCTGCAGCAAATGGCTAAAGGAAATAGAAGGGGACAAACTTAGTAATAAGACGAGTATGTTCTGGAGATGTAGTGTACAACACAGTGACCATAGTTAAATATGATGTTTTATATATTTGAATTTGGTGAGACAGTTCTTAGAAGTTCGCTCGTATGTAAAATTTAAGAAACAAAAACAAATGAACAAAGGAAAACAAAAAGAGACAAGCGGAAAAGCAGACTCTTAAATACATGGATCCAACTGGTGGCCGTCAGCGGGGAGGAGGGAGCCCGGGGATGGGTGAACAGGCGATGGGGATGCAGAGGGCGCTGATCCTCATGAGCACTAAGTAACATACAGAATTGCCGAACAATTATTCTGTGTGACTGAAACTACTAAAAGACTGTATATTCATTAGACTTGAATAAAGAAAAATTCACACCAAAAATAAACAAAGAAACCATAATTATGTAAGGCAATGGCTGTGCAACTAAAGAAATAAAGGTCACCTATGCTACCCACACCGCCAAATCCAGGGGCCAGCTGTGAGCGCACATCTCTCTTGAGCTCTCACAAGCACTCCTTCACGACAAGTATCCCCTTTATGGATCCCACCCTATCCAACTGGATAATCCCCTTCAGAGCAGCTTTATTTCCTGATTCCAGAAACCAAACTCTCCTAGTTTTCCTCCTACTCCTCTGGCAACTCCCCTATCCCCTTGGACAGATTCTCCTAATCTCTCTCAGCTATAAAGCCTAGAGTAGCCCAGGCCTCAAAGTTCAGACCTCTTCTCTATCTATATAGTCCGTCTCATCCGATCTCACAGTTCTAAATTGCGGTCATTTAGAGGACTCATACATTAACTTCTCTAGCTCAGATTTTTTCCCCGAACTCAAGATTTAGATGTAAATTGCCTATAGACAGTACAAACGGAATACTGAGTCAGGGCTACCGAGTATAGTTGTGCAGATTGAACACTGTGCAAAGGCTCCTGGTGGGGATAGGAGGAAGATGAGGGAGGATGGGACAGCAAGTGTTCAAATCCAGTCCATGTTAGCTTACAAGCCATGCTTCTAGGGCTATAACTGCCCAAAGAAAGGGGCACCATTTTCTAATTCACATAAAGGCATACAATGAATAGTAGCAACTCTGGCAGGAGGGACTGATGTCACATACCTTTGCCTCAAGGCTGACAATGGCCTCCTATCTTTCTCAAAGCAAAAGCCAAAATCCTTAAAAAGGACACTAAGGTCCTACATAGCATTAGCCTTTTGGATCTAACTGCCTGTTACTCTCCTTCTTACCCATCCACTCTGGCCACATGCTTCCCTGCCACTTCTTAAACCTTCCAAGCACATTCCTGGCTGAGGGGCTTTGTACGTGGTGTTCCCGCTGCCTTGAATGTTCTCCTTCTCGTCCCTGCTTAAAGGACATGTTATTAGAGAAGCCTTCCCTGATCACTCTACATAAAACAGCAACCACTTAAAAATAACAGCAGTTTATTTTGGCATTTTCTACCTCTTTTATCTTCATTTTTCTCCAGGGCACTTTCTGCCTGGCATATTATATATCATTTATGGTCTTTATACCTCAAACTTGCTTCTATGAAGACAAGAACACTCTCTTATTCATTGCTCTAATTCTAGTCCCTAACACAGTGTGGGGTGCATAATGGGCGCTCAGTACATATTTGCAGCATGAATGGATGCCTAAGGCTATAAGAACCCCCAGTTACAATGTTTATGTTTTCAAAAAGAAGGGAGCTGCATCTAACTCAGAAGTTAGGCTCTTAAGTCAGCAGGTAAAGTGAAAATATACCTTAAAATTCCCCTAGAAATTTCCTAGATTCCTTTTAAAAAAGGGTCAAGTTTGAGAATGATATATTAGCTCTCAGTATGTCCAAAATGATCATTTTTCTTTTAGAACAAAAAAACATTTGTAGACTCTCTGGTTGAATATTAGATGAAGTTCTTGGTTATATTAGGGAGTATATATAAAAATATGTATTTAAGCCCTAAAATCACATACTCAGTGCATCAAGTGGCTTCAACTACAAAAAGCACCTGGAGACAGAGACTGATCGAGGGAACTATACTTCTTCCATGTCTTGCTCACTATGGGGCTCAGATTCATTCAGTGGCAGGTTTAAACTATTTAAATGCTATCTGTTTTTCTTTTTTCTTTTTCTGAGTGCAAATACTTGTATTCATTTAAGTTAAAAGCATGTTTGATGCAGTTAAGCTCTAGCACACACCTATATTCCTTTCTAATTAATATTTAGTTGGGAGTTATTTCCACAAAAGAGAGAGAGAGAGAGAGAGTGTGTGTGCGTGTAGCTTTAAAGAAACCTTTCCATCTCCAAAAATTCCGTGGACAGCTTGCAGACAGTGAGAATTCTCTATCTATGCTATATAACCTGCAGCAATAAAACCTATACTTTTACTAAATATTCATTAGAATTATCAGAATCTGTTCATATTTGAAAGGTGAAGATGAAAGAAGCCTGGATATGACTCTCTCACGGGTCATCACACAAAGCACCAGCGAAGCTTTGGCTGATATGTCTGGAAAAGAGATAATTCATCAACTAAAAAGACAGAGAGGACCAACAAGTAGCATTCGGGGACTTTCAAACTACAATGTGTAAGAAATAGTCAAAATAATTTTCACCACTTTTGCCATTTCCAATACTTACTTTTCTGGTAACATGAGTTACAGCAACAGCATTATATTTGATTCACAGTGGCCTGAAAGTTGAAGTTAACCTCAGATTTCGACCTTCCAAAAAAAGCCATTAGGTGGCTTTTTTGGGAAGCCTCTAGAAAAGGTTACAGAGTAGGAGACTGCAAGGTTTTAAAACAAGAGCTACAATTTACTTGACCAGAATTACTTGGCATTTTCCCCCCTTCCTCTTAGCTCTCTGCTGTCCCACAGGTCACGAACTGATACTATTTCTATACTTAAATATTAAAAAAGCATAATGACCTGGATGAGCGTCTTGATTCACTGAAGATACAAAAGTCATCGCCATCATCCCAAATTCTACTCGAGGCCTTCCGATTGCCAGCGCTGCCACCACCACTGCCGCCCCCGCCCCCGTGCGATTTATTGGTGTGACTCCTGCCTCCTCTGGCTCCTCTAGACGACCCTTTTCCACCTCCTTTGCCTGGCTTGCCTTTTCTTCTTACTGAAGAACTCATTTTCGCCTGCAAGAGAGAAATTAATACACACATCATAAAACTAGACAAGTATGACAATCCTTTGTCACAGTTATGGACAGAGCCCATTACAAAGAAATAAGGAAATGCATGTTTTTGAAAAGGGTCAGTCTAGGGGAAGCATAGATAAATTGTTTTAACAAAAGCTTTACAAGCACATCCCTCTGAGGATTAATATTTATTGAGTTTCTCCGACACAGATTTCTTAACCAGGAATATGCATCAGAAATACCTTGAGAAGTTTCAAAACACACATGCTTAAGCCCCAGTCCTAGATCCCGATTTGGTTAGATTTGGTATACGGTTTAAAAAACTCTAGTTGAAAAGAGATGTTCTTCGTGTAGTTAATACGTGATTTGATAAACAAAATTTTAATTTACATATACACTTTCAGAGACACAGACCTTGTTCAGAGATTTTGCCTGGGTAGAATGAAAGTATAGAGCTTTTGCATGCAAATGAAGTTAAGTTGTTAACCAGCTTAAAATAGAATATTATAACTATAAGATGCTTTATGTAAGCCTCATGGAAACTACAAAGCAAAAATCTACAGTATGTATACAAAAGAGAAAGGAATCAAAGCATACTACTAGAGAAAACCATCAACTCACAAAGACAGTAGGAGAGGAAGAAAGGAGCAAAGGATTTATAAAACACCTAAGAAACGATTAACAAAATGTCAGTATTAAGCCCTTACCTATTAGTAATTACCTTACATGTAAAGAGGTTAATTTCTCCAAGCAAAAGACACAAAATGGCTGAAGAGATGAAAAAATAAGACCCAACCATATGCTGCCTACAACAGAAGTGCTTTGGCTTTAGGGACACCAACTGAAAGTGAAGGGATGGAAAAAGCTATTCCATGCAGATGGAAACCAAAAGAAAGCAGGGACAACTATATTTTTATTGGGCAAAATGCACTTTAAGGCAAAAACTAACAAGGGACAAAGATGGTCATTACATAATGATAAGGGGATTAAATCAAGAGGTTCCAACAATTGTAAATATTTATGTACCCAACATCAGAACACCTAAATATATAAAGCAAAACAGATATAGACCAAAAAGAAAGCAAAAATGAAAATGATACATTAAAATTATAAAATACAGCCAAAGCTAGATATTTATTTCATTTCATTTTTTTAAAGATTTTATTTATTTGTCAGAGAGAGGGAGCACAAGCAGGGGGAGGTGCAGAGGGAGAAGTAGGCTCTCCACTGAACAAGAAGCCTGATATGGGACTCAGTCCCAGGACCCTGAGATCATGACCTAAGCAGAAGGCGACGTTTAACTCACTGAGGCACCCAGGCGTCCCCAAAGCTAGCTTTAAGATATTCTCTTAGACTTGCATATTCCTATAAGAAAATAGTTTTAACTCAAGAAGTAATAAGCTACATTAAAAATAAGAACGTACCTAGGAATAAATTTAACCAAGGAGGTGAAAGAACTGTGCACTGGAAACTAGAAGACATTGATGAAAGAAACCAAAGAAGATACAAATAAATGGAAGGATAGTCTGTGCTTATGGATTGGAAGAATTGATAATTATTAGAATGTCCATACTACCCAAAGTAATCTTCAGATTCAATGCAACCTCTATCAAAATCCCAATGGCATTTTTTGCAGAACTAGAACAAATAATCCTAAAATTTGCACAGAGCCACAAAGACCCTGAATAGCCAAAGCAATCTTGAGAAAGAAGAACTAAGCTGGAGGCATCATAATCCCTGATTTTAAACTATATTACAAAGCTGTGGTAATAAAACAGTATACTATTAGCATAAAAACAGACACACAGATGAATGGAACAGAATAGAGATCCCAGAAACAAACTCACACATATATGGTCAATTAATTCACAATAAAGGGGCCAAGAATAAACAATGAGAAAAGAGGTCAATAAATCGTGTTGGGAAAACTGGACAGCCACATGCAAAAGAATGAAATTAGACTATTACCTTACACCACACACAAAAATGAACTCGAAATGGATTAAAGACTTGAATGTAAGACTTGAAGCCAAACAACTCCTAGATGAAAATATAGGCAGTAAACTCTTTGATATCAGTGTTGGTGTGATTTTTTGACTCTGACTCCAAAATCAAAGGCAACAAAAGCAAAAATGAAAATGTGGGACTACATCAAGCTAAAAAGTTTCTGCAAACAAAGGGAAACATCAACAAAATGAAAAGGCAACCTACTGAATGGAGAAAATATTTGCAAATCATGTATCTGATAAGAGATTAATATCTAAAATATATAAAGAGCTCATACAATTCAATAGCAAAAAAACCCAAATGATTCAATTAAAAAACTGGCAGATGATCTGAATACACATTTTTCCAAAGAGAACATATAGATGGCCAAAAGGTACATGAAAAGATGCTCAACATCACTAATTATCAGGGAAATACAAACCAAAACCACAATGAAATATCACCTCATACCTGTGCAAATGGCTATCATCAAAAAGACAAGAAATAACAAGTGTTAGCAAGGATATGGAGAAAAGGGAACTCTTGTGCACTGTTGGTAGGAATGTAAGTTGGCATAGCCACTATGGAAAACAGTATGGAGATTCTTCAAAAAATTTAAAATAGAGGGCACCTGAGTGGCTCAGTTGGTTAAGCAACTGCCTTTGGCTCAGGTCACGATCCCGGAGTCCCGGGATCGAGTCCCGCATCGGTATCACGGCTCCACGGGGAGTCTGCTTCTCCCTCTGACCTTCTTGCCTCTCATGCTCTCTCTCACTGTCTCTTTCTCAAATAAATAAATAAAATCTTTTAAAAAATTCAAAATAGAACTATCATACAGTTTAATAATTCTACTTCTGGGTGTTTATCCAAAGAAAATGAAAATATTAACTCAAAATCATATACATATGGGTATATACAATGGAATACTATTCAGCCGTAAAAGAGAATGAAATATTGTCATTTGTGACAACAAGGATGGACACTGAGGGCATTTTGTTATGTGAAATTAGTCAGAGAGAGAAAGACAAATACGTAAGATCTCACTCAAATGTGGAATTTAAAAACAAAAACAACCAAGCTCACAGATAAAAAGAACAGATTGGTGGTCACCAGAGGTGGTGGGTAGAGGGTGGGTAAAATGGGTAAAGGGGTCAATAGGTACAAACTTCCAGTTATAAAATAAATACATTATGGAGATATAATGTACAGCATGGGGACTATAGTAAATAATACTCTATTGCATACTTGAAAGCTGCTAAGAGAATAAATTGTAAAATCCTCATCACAAGAAAAAAAGTTTTTTTTGTAACTATGTAAGGTGGTGGATGCTAATTACTAGACTTACTGTGGTGATCGTTTCACAATATATACAAATGACATCATTATGTTATATAACTGAAACTAATGTTATATGTCAATTATACCTCAGTTTAAAAAATGATCCAACTATATGCTATTTATTTATCATTTTAAATTCAAAGAAACAAATAAATGAAAGAAAACAGATGGTAAAAGATAAATTATGCAAACAGCAACCACAAGAAAGCTGGAGTGACTGTGCTAATATCAGACAAAATAAACTTTAAAGCAAAAAAAAATGTTACTAGAAATAAAGAAGGACATTTCATAATGATAAAGGGGCTGATCTATCAGGAAGATATAACAATGATAAATATATATGCACCTAATAACAGAGCACCAGAATACATGAGCCAACAACTGATATAACAACAAAGAAGACAAAATTCCTCATGAAGCTTATCTTCAAAGGGTAAGATACAAATAAACAAACAGATAATGCCAGTTAAATGCTGTACAGAAAAAGAAAAATCCCAAGCCTGTTATTTTCAAGAGAGTAGTCAGGTAAGGCCTCTGAGAGATCATGTTTGAGCAGACAACCTGAACAAACTGAGAATGAGCCATGAAATACTTGTGAAAAGAATATTCCGAGGGGAAGGTGCCAGGTCCAGAACATCTTCAATGCACTGAGCTGGACAAACAGTAAGAAGTCTGATGGGTCCGTACTGAAGTGAGGAGAGCAGATGAGGTCAGAGAGCAGAGAAGGCCAAGAAAAAGCTGGAGACAGGGGGAGCACTGTGAGGAGAGGCAAGAGAGAAGGGGTTGTTACCTCAGTAAAGCGGGCAGGCCACAAAGTTAAGGTTGCATTGCCACAGTAAAGATCTGGTTGGGTTTGGTTCTTAAGTTGCAGTTATTGCCAATTTAGGCTAATACTTGACTTCGAAGATTTTATACACAATATTTTTGTTATACATCACAACTTGGCCATCTCTGCTCCAAACAAAAGAATGAATCTTAAAGTGAGCTTATTTCTTTTGGTGATTCATTTATGTACAGAGATTCTGTGATTCCATTTCATACTGTACCATACAGGAACGCTTTGTATAAATGAACTGCTTTTCATTTTAGTATCATTAGTAGTATCATGGTCCCATTACATGCCTATTAACCTCATAAATGTGTCATTAGTTTTTGAGAAAAAATATGTAAATATGTATTGTAACATGAGAATTTCTCTCCAAAGCAGGGCTTTAAGTATTTTGGAAAAGTTTGACAGCGTATATCACGTGAATTCAGATTACTTCAATGCCAAGAATTATGTTTAGATAGGAAAAAAGAAGCTTTTTCTCAGATAGAAAAATAGATTGCTTTGGGTTTTATGTAGCTTTAGATTTCATTTATTTATTTGACAGAGAGAGACACAGTGAGAGAGGGAACATAAGCAGGGGGAGTGGGAGAGGAAGAAGCAGGCTTTCCGCCAAGCAGGGAGCCTGATGTGGGGCTCAATCTCAGGAACCTGCGATCATGACCTGAGCTGAACGCAGAGGCTTAATGACTGAGCCACCCAGGTGCCCCGTAGCTTTAGATTTAAAAAAAAAACTAGAATTTAATCTGTTTAACTAAAAGTGACTTGGAAAAAAATTTTTTTTGGAAAAATTTTTTAAAATTCTAAATATGATAGGAAATCTCTAAAGAGCTGAGGCAAAAGATGGCTAGGACTGACTCACATTTTAAAACAATTATTCTAGGGATGCCTGGGTGGCTCAGTCAGTTAAGCCGCTGCCTTCAACTCGGGTCATGATGCCAGGGTCCTGGGATCAAGTCCCGCATTGGGCTCCCTCCTCAGTAGGCAGCCTGCTTCTCTCTCCGCCTCTGCCTGCCACTCTGCCTGCTTGTGCACTCTCTCTCTCTCTCCGACAAATAAATAAACAAAAAGTCTTAAAAAAAAAAATTACTCTAGCTGCTATGTGAAGAATAAAGAGACTGGGGTGGGGGAGGTTGGGGGGGCAGGGGCACAGTGAGGAGAAGCCAGGATGCCAACTAGGAAATTACTGCAGTTGTTCAGGCAGAGCAAATACAGAAAAAATACAGTGCGTTGGACTAGGATGGGAGCAGTAGAGTTGAAAAGTGGTCACAGATTCTGAATGTATTTTAAATGTAGATGAATGAGATGAAAAGTATGAGAAAGAAATGTCTACAATTACTGTGAGATTTTTTAGCCTACGTTAACTGGGTAAATAGTGGTGTCATGAGTTCAGAACTGGAATACTGGGGAGGAAAAAATCAGGGAGGGTGTCACAAGTTCATTGGATCTGTGACCTTTGAGATGCCAATTAGATACTCACATGGAGACCTATTGAAGGTAGTTGAGCAAACAAGTCTGCATTAAGGGGAAAGGTAAGATTATTTCATTTAAACCTCTAAAAATCTAGTATGGTAAAGATAATTTTCTACATTTTATAAAGGAGGAGACTAGAGCACAGATAATTATATGACATGTCTAATGCCACCTAATGTATAGAAGCAAAGTCTGGAGCCAGGGTTTGAAGCAATCTGTTTGACACCAAAGCCAAATGCTTCCTACCATTCCTCCTCCTCCTCACCACACACATGTACCTTGTATCTTCAATTCCTCAATTCAAAGTTTAGTGATAAACAAGACCTCCTTTGATCTGTGCCTGGGTCTTAATTTATAAAGGAGAGATCAATGCCACCAAAAGAAAAGTTTAATGTTATTCACCATTTGGCCAGAAAGGAGAGAGGTGCGCCGTGCCACGGCAGGCCAGGTCCACAGGAGGAAGCACCGGTGTCAGTCAGGAGGCACAAAGGAGCCAGGGGAAGGCAAAAGCCACAGCCTTTCTTAGGGTTTCCGCAGGAAAGGCAGGGCAGAGTAAACAGTTAGGACTGGCCAGTTAAAATAATCCCAGCAGGCTTTGGGCAGAGGGGCTGTGCCTAGTTGCCTGTGACCTGGCCCTGGGTTGATTTAGGGGGAGGGAGGAATTGGCTTGGGGTGCAAAAATTATGATAAAGGAGGTAGGTGATGGGGGTTGGTCTGCATATGAAAGGTGTGTTCACAGGTCAGGGTGAATTAGCTATCCCTAGGAAGGGCAGCTTCTTCCTGGCCAGGTAGGTCCCCGATGTGTCAAAACAGAATAAAATATGGAAAATTAAAAATGATTAATACACATTTCCAATACAAATTTCAAATCCCTTCATTGCAAGTTTCCTGACTCCAGATCTCTTAGATAAGAATATCATAAGAAGCCCAACTACCTCAAATTCTTCTGTAAAAACAGTGGTACTTATACTCACAAAAACTTAGGGTCGTTAAAAGCTTAGCAGGAGACCAAAACAATCAGGCAAACTGAAATTCTGTAAAGTTGTGCATCAGTAATTATCTATTACTTCTAGGATTCAGAAAAAGGTAAAGGATATACAAATCAGATTCAGCTCAAAAAACACCCAGTCCAGGTAAGTTTGTGTAAGTAAAATACATTAGGAAAAAGGCAAGAAGATAATATGCTTTGATTTTTAAAGAGTGGCTAGCCAACCAGACCACGCCCCAGCTAGCTTGCCTAAATAAACGAGCAACAACTTGTCTCACACCAACCCAGAAAATGTCAACTTTACAACCTCATCTGAGATCTGCTCTCAAAATGTTGAAGGAAGACTGCTGGCTGTACCAATACGACTCACCCCAGATGTCTTCAAGGGAATGAGAATCAGGTTGTATGATCTACGCGGATTAAATGTCTCTATTCTATTCCACTTAGCCTGGGAAGATTCCAACTATTTTTCTTCACCGTGGACACAGGAACCTAAGTTTGGCTCGAAGAGGATCCTTTGTTTCACACCCAGAACAGGCCCCCAGGAACAGAATCACCAAACAGGGCACTGAAAACTGATCACACACCCTCCCTTCCCAGGCAAACCTCTGACTGACCCCATACATCCAGCTCCACGCAGATACCTACACCTGGTACCTTTCTTCCATCATATACTCAGTTCCAGACGCCGACAAGAGACAGGAAAGGAAACCCGAGCCTCTTCAACGCAACACTTAACCCTTCTCGTAGCTGAAATCAGCTCCCTCGCCTCCAGCCCGGGTGCGGACAACCCGGGTTCCTGCTAGCACAGACTCACCCGCCCCAGCCAGCCTGCCTGGATGCCCCCCCCCCGCCGGATGCTCCTCAGACCCTGACCACCCCCGGAGAGGGAGGCGGCAGCAGGGTCCGCACACTGACAACCAGGGCGGCGCGCGGACCACGCAAACACGCACACATCCCCTGTCCGCGGAAGGGGGAGGCCATGGCGGGTTCGCAGCGCGGCTTCCCGGGGCGGCTGTCAGGAGGAAGCACCCGGGGCCGAAGGGGTCCCGCTGGGGTTTCGGCACCCACCGTGATCTCACCCGGAGCGGCTCCGCGGCGGCCCAGCTGCGGCAGCACAACCCGCTGCCTTCCGATTGGCTCAACGTCGGCCCCTCGCATATTCGCTTCCGGGTGAGAGGTGCCTCGTCGCCCCGGCGACCGAGTCGCGCTCAGCGCGGAGTTAGCGCTTCTTGCCCTCAATGCCACAGAACTGGCGGCCCAGGAGGAACCGCAGAGTCAAGAAAATATTTGCGGCACACCTCTGTCAAGTGAGTGCCCCTCCTCCCAATGCCCCGAGCCGGGAAGGTCACCTCTAAGTAGAACTCGCATTAAGCCAGAGCGTGACCACTGGTAGCGCCTGTGTGGTTGTGACTTATTTCCTGATCGTCTACACCGGGGATGACGTGGGGACACGGAGAACCCCACACCCCCACCCCTGGCCTGGGAATCAGAACACCTGGATTCTAGCTGTGTTTCGGCCGTCGATTTGCTGTTGTGACATCTGAGGCAAATGACATCCTCTCCGGATTTCAGTTTCCTCTCTGGTGCCAGATGGTCTCCATGTCTTACATTCCCTCTCGCTCTAACATTACAACGTTTCAAATGTGGAACCATTTAAGGACATTTGAAAACATTTTGGTTTTTTTGTATGATCAACTTATGTGCCGTGCTTAATAAGCATTTAAAGATTGTTCAGTTCCTACCTACAAGTACTAAGCACCTACAACTCAGTACTATGCTGGACGCTAGAGTGAGAAAAAAAACATTTGACTAATCCCTGATCCTTGACCTAGACGAGCTGGGTATTGAGATTGGAGATTCCAGCACCAAAGCGTTATTTTAACAGGGTTCTAAGTACAATAGTAGGGATCAGCCCGGGGCGCTGTGGAGACTCCTAGACGAGTCTGGGGGATAAGGGAGATAAGAAAGGCTTTGCTCAAGTGATAGCTGTCTCTTTTTGTGTGTGCCTTTTTCTGGGAAAAATTTGCAACTTTGTATTCCAGTTCACTAATTTACTTTTCAGCTGTATCCATTCTGCTATTCAGTCATTACACCAATTAATGTTATTCATCTCCTAGATTGCTAATTGGTTCTTTTTCATAACCGCCTATTTCGGTCTCAAGGATACTACACTCTCCCTTACTCTCTGAGGATGTTACAGTATTTTAAAGTCTTCTACCTATTGTGTTATATTTCCTCAAAGGGGATGAGCCTCCAGTCTTTCTCGATTGACACCTAAATTAATTTTTAAGTAAAAATGTCAGTTCTCTTGCCCCACCCATAGAGATTCTGATTCAGTAGTATAGGAACTTGCAAGCATCCCAAGTAATTCTGAGGCATGAGCCACACTTTGAGTAATATTCTGGTAGACTCTGTTGTCCCAGAAGTTAGAATTTACTTATCTTCTCTCTATATATGTTTTTCTTTGGTATTGGAAAAAATAATATCTAGTGATTTAGTCCACTAAATGTCCCAGGGCTTTGAGGCATAGATTCCCCTCAATGCTTTCTTTTGACCTGGTCTCCATTCTAATCGCATTCTGTTTAGACGACCTCACCCCTACGTCTCCCTACTATCATTTACTATCTTTATTTTCTATTCCCTCCTTTTGCCAATTCCTCACTCCACTTTACCTCTGTGAGGGCATCAATAGGTCATATAGGCTACCCAAGAGAGAGAAAAACATATAACCACACAAAAACTGACACATCAATGTCCATAGCAACGTTTTCATAACAGCCCAAACTGGAGACAACCCAGCTGTCCACCAATTGATGAATGAATAAACAAACTGTTATTTCTGTACAGGGGGTTATTATTTGGTGGCAAAAAGCATGGCTACTTGTTGCAACATGGATGAACCCCTAAGAACATTATGCTGAGTAAATGAAGCCAATCATAAAGGACCACTGACTGTGTGACTCCTTTATATGAAATGGCCAGAATAGACAAATCCATAGAGATGGAAAGTAGATTAGTGGTTGCCAGGGGCTGGGGCTGGGGCTGGGGTAAGGTGGGTGGGGGTAAAGAAGACATGGGAGTCGAAACCAGGGGAATGAAGACTAACTGCTAACATTATAAAATTAGATTCTGGTGATAGTTGCATATGTCTGAATATATTAAAAAACCATTGAATTGTATACTTTTAAAGGGTAAGTTTTGTGGCATGTGAATTATATATTTATAAAGCTATTATAATAAACAAATAAATAAAAATAGATTATCTAGACAAAGTTATTCATTTCCCCAGGGCCCTATACTAGAAAATGGGAATGCCAAGTAATCATGATATGCTTGTGATCATATGAAGTGAGTCAGTTTGGTTGGCTCTTTTTTTTTTTTTTAAGATTTTACCCATTTTATTTGACAGAGAGAGATCACAACTAGACAGAGAGGCAGGTGGGTGGGGGGTGGGGGGGGAAGCAGGCTCCCTGCCGAGCAGAGAGCCCAATGCAGGACTCGATGCGGGCCTCGATCCCAGGACCCTGACACCATGACCTGAGCCGAAGGCAGAGGCTTTAACCCACTGAGCTACCCAGGTGCCCCAGTTTGGTTGGCTTTTAAAGCACATTTGTTACAAGGTCTTCTCACATAAAAATATTTAAGTTTATCTGACTTTTCTTAAATCTTTTAAAACAGCTGCTGAAGTGTATAAGATAAACTTTATATTTCCAAATGGAGACAAGTATGGTAAGCATACATTTCAATTACTTTTTCTATCTAGACTAAAATTAAATAGCTTAACAGTAAAAAAATGAGACTATAAATTTTGTAAAACTAGTATTGGGATATTAACTCCATTAACCAAAATGACACAGAAATACTAATAGATGGACAGATTTTATATTTCTTTATTTATTTTTAAAGATTTTATTTATTTATTTGACAGAGATATAGAGAGAGCACAAGTAGGCAGAGTGGCAGGCAGAGGGAGAGGGAGAAGCAGGCTCTTCACTGAGCAGGGAGCCTGATGTGGGGCTCAATTCCAGGACCCTGGGATCAGGACCTGAGCTGAAGGCAGCTGCTTAACCGACTGAGCCACCTAGGCGCTCCCAGATTTTAAATTTAAACTGTAATGTTAAGTCTAGATAGTATGCCTTGGGAACCCATGTATGGGATCTGTCGGTCTTCCTGTCAGGTGTGTTTTTTAATGGTTATGTGACTTAAGGGACACCTGTCTGGCTCAGTCAGAAGAGCATACAACCCTTGATCTTCGGGTCATGAGTTCGAGCCCCATGATGGATGAAGAGATTACTTAAGCAAATAAATAAATAAACTTAAAAACAAAAACAAGACCTTCTAAGTCCATGGAGCTCCTTATCTCTGGCCTCATTGGTTTCAATGCTAGGGAGCCAAAGAGACCCATAGAGATGCAGTTGTGATTAGTCCTGAACATAAATACTTTATTACCTAGTCAAACAAGGTTCCCGTTCATAATGGATTACAATATATTTCTCTCTTGTTTAGATGGTGACTGTATAAGAACATCTTCTGGAATCTTTGAGAGAAATGGAATAGGTATTCATACCACTCCTAATGGGATTGTCTATACAGGAAGCTGGAAAGATGACAAGGTATTGTTGTTGTAATATTGATAGCGGTTAAGTAAGCCTATTGCTTAAATGATTCCTGACATTTCACCATTAATGAAAAACACATGTGAGTAGACTATACAGTAAAAATAACTGATATGAACATAGGAGTGATATTAAAGTCATACAGGGTTTGTCATTTTTTTTTAAGATTTTTTTTTTTTTTTTCAAATGAGCAGGGAGCCTGATGTGGGACTCAATCCCAGGGCCCGAGCCAAAGGCAGAGGCTTAGCCCACTGAGCCACCCAGGCACCCCTTGTCATTTTTTTTTTAAAGTTTTGTTGATTTAAATAATCTCTGCTTGGTGGCTGGGGGCTCAAACTCACCCCCCCCCCCCAGCTACCCCCCCCCCCAAGATCAAGAGTTACATGCTCCTCTGGCCAAGCCAGCCAGGCCTCCTGTCATCTTTATTATCATCTTTCTCATCTCCTATTCACTGAGTAAACTAAATGCTTTACATAATTTACTCATCTAACCCTCATAGCATCTCATGAGGTAGGTACCACTCATGCTCCTATTTTACAAATGAGAGAAATCAGGCTTAGGTTTCTTGCCCAGTGAGTGATGAAACCAGGTTTGCCTGAATACAAATTTTTCTTCCTAACAACTTCTTTGTACTGTTTCTGTGCTAACTAAACTGGCTATCCTTTAAGATTTTTGATATGTTCAAGATATCTTGAGGACCCTATTATCATCATCCCTGACCCCCTAGGTGTTGAAATGCCCCAGCTCAAGAACATTAGACTTAGCAGGCTTCAGAAAGAGATGCATTTGAAGGACAATGAGAAATGGTGGATGTTGTCTTATTTTTGTGGAAAAAAAGGGTGATACAGTGATAGATTAAATAATAACTAAGTAGATGATAGACATATATGTACATTTTTTAAGTACTCTAGGGAAACTGAATGTTAGTTACTGAGGTCATTTCCTTTGTTACAAACAGATGAATGGTTTTGGAAGACTTGAGCATTTTTCAGGAGCAGTGTATGAAGGACACTTTAAGGACAATATGTTTCATGGATTGGGGACTTATACATTCCCAAATGGGGCAAAGTATACTGGAAACTTCAATGAAAATAGGTAGGCTTAAAATAAAAAGTCATTGTCATTCTAAAAGGTTCTTTTCAGGTATGTTTGCTTAAATGTTTTATTTAGTCAATGCTATTCTTTTGTAATATATTTCATTAAAATATATTTATAATATATTAAGAATTGTTTGATTGGGGCGCCTGGGTAGCTTAGTTGGTTAAGCATCAGATTCTTAATTTCAGCTCAGGTCATGATCTCAGGGTCATGAGATTGAGCCCTTTATTGAGCTCTGAGCTGGCATGGAGGCTACTTACGATTCTCTCTCTCCCTCTGCCCCTCCTCCACCTCTCTCCCTCCCTCTCTGTTAAAAAGAAAAGAAAAGAAAAGAATTGTTGCGTTATTTTTTAGGGAAAATGTTATAAAGAGAGGCTAAGACCATCATGAGCCTCCAAAAGAAAATATTCTTATTGATAATTGATTAGACTTTTCTTTTATTTCTTCTTACCTCTCCTATTGCTATAGAACTTTTTGCCATCAGCTTGGAAATGGAAAGCTTGTCACAATTATTGAGAAAATTTAGGCCAAAAATTACTTTGACTTGAAATATCCTCATAAACTTTTTTCCCCCTTAATTTTAGAGAAAGAAACAGGGGCAGGGAGAGAGGGAGAGAGAGAATCTTAAGCAGGTTCCACACCCAGCATGGAGCCCGACACCAGGCTTGACCTCACATCCTTGAGGCCATGAGCCAAAATTAAGAGTTGGATGCTTAACCAACTGAGCCACACAGACACCACTATCCTGATAAATTTTTTAAAAAGCAGCCTTGGGGGATAATTTCATAATTGTTTATTGGATTTGGACCTGATATATGTGTGTATTTTTACTAACCTAATTTTTCTAATGTAAGCAAAATTAGTTTTTGAATTGTAGAAATGTACTCACTGTTGTCCTTTCTGGGCTTATGCTTGAAGGAAAAATAAAAATGAAATGAAACAAATGCATACTTTTATTTATTTATTTATTTTAGAAGATTTTATTTATTTATTTGACAGACAGAGATCACAAGTAAGCAGAGAGGCAGGCAGAGAGAGAGAGAGAGTGGGAGAAGCCGGATTCCCGCTGAGCAGAGAGCCCAATGCGGGGCTCGATCCCAGGACCCTGGGATCAGACCCACGCCAAAGGCATAGGCTTTAACCCACTGAGCCACCCAGGTGCCCCAAATGCATACTTTTAAAAGCTTAATCTTTGCACTGAATACCATCCCATGTCATCCAGAGGCTCATATTCATTTATAAATATCCCTTTATTTCCAGAATTGAAAATGCAACCTAATTGTTAGGAAGTGGTTGATATAAATACATTTTGAGGAAGGCAGAAGAGCGTTCACCTTTTTTGACTCCCAAGTCTGTGCTGATGACACAAATTTTTTCCACTGATGTTAATGAAGGGAAAAAATCCAACCCATGGCATAAGGTCTGTTTGTTTATGTGAAGTACATTTTCACTACTCCCAAGAGTCCAAGAAAACCCCCACATAGCACCTCACACATAGTTGATGGTCTATAAATATTTGTTGAATAAATGAATGAACTAATATGGACTTTTCATTTTTTAACTGATTGTTTGGTTTTGTGTAAACTTAGTGTGTGTGATCCTAAAATCTTAGACACCAAAATTTGTGTAACAACAATGTTTGTTTGGCATAGTAATGGTTTTGGTACACTATAAAAGCAGGATACTGAATTTTATTATTTTATTTTATTTTTAGGATTCTGAATTTTAAATCAAAGTTTGAAAGTGGAAAGATATAATTCTTCAGGTGTAGAGTGTAATATGTTAGACAATCTTATACCTGGACTGTAAATTCTTGGTCTTGGTTAATGAACAAATTTGTTTTTCACTATTGCAGGGTGGAAGGTGAAGGACAATATACTGACATCCAGGGACTAGAATGGTGTGGTAACTTTCATTTCACTGCTGCTCCAGGCCTGAGACTAAAGCTCCACATGTAGTATATTTTGCATTAAAATTTTAATGTGGTAACTGAACTTTTTAGTTATAAGGAAAACTTAGTCACCTAAGTAACTTCATATACTACCTCTCTATCATAATTTTGCCAATAAAACCATCTCTCAATGCCTTTTTGAACTTTATTTTCATCATCTTATAATTACTTTAAATAAATTATATGGGAACGCCTGGGTGGCTCAGTCAGTTGAGTGTCCAGCTCTTGATTTTGGCTCAGGTCATGGTCTCAGGGTCATGAGATCGAGGCCAGCATCTGGTTCTGCTCTAGGTGTGGAGCCTACTTAAGATTCTCTCTCTCCCTTTGCCTTTCCTCCTGCTCTCATGCATGCAAGCACACACTCTCTCTTTCAAAGAAGGAAAGAAAGAAAGAAATCTTTTTAAAAAAATAAAATAAATTATGTGATTCATTTTAATAAACATAGCAGAACTATCTAAATCTTTTTTTTAAAGATTTTATTTATTTATTTGACAGAGACACAGCAAGAGGGGAACATGAGCAGAGGGAGTGGGAGAGGGAGAAGCAGGCTTTCTGCCGAGCAGGGAGCCCGATGCGGGGCTTGATCCCAGGACCCCGGGATCATGACCTGAGCCGAAGGCAGACGCTTAACGACTGAGCCACCCAGGTGCCCCAGAACTATCTAAATCTTGGCAAAGAAAGCTTCCAATCTTGTGCCTGAGTTTTGTCTTCTTAAAAAAGCGTATCTGTGTGTTAAAAAAAATAAAAAATAAATAAAAAAATAAAAAGCATATCTGTGTGTTAAAGGAAGCTATCAAGGAAATGAAAAGAATCTACAGAACGGGAGAAAATATTTACCAATCATTTATCTGATATAGATTTAGATTCCAGAGTATATAAAGAACTCATATTTAAATACATATAAATAAAAATACAACCCAATTTAAAAATGAGCAAAAGATTTGAATAGACATGTCTTTAAAGCAGATATGCAAATGTCTAATAAGCAAATGAAATCATTACTCTTTAGGAAAATGCAAATTAAACCTACAATAAGATAGCACTTCACAATCACTCAGATGGCTATATTAAAACAGACAGACAATAACAAAGCTTGGCAATGATAGGGAGAAATTGGAAACTGCCAACAGTTCTAGTGGGAATATAAAATGGTACAGCTGCTATTGAACAATTTTTCAAAATGTTAGACATACAGTTACAGTATGACCCAGCAATTCCTAACTATGTCCCCCAAATAAATTGACCTGTGTAGGAACGTTCATGGCAGCATTATTCATAACAGCTCAAGATCAGAAACAACCCAAATGTCCATCAGCCGATGAATGGATAAACCAAATGTGGTATATATCCATATAAAGGAATATTTTCAGCCATAAAAAGGAATGAAATACTGACACATGCTACAACATGAATGAACTTTGAAAATATATTAAGTGAAAGAATCCAGTCACAAAAGGCCACATATTGTGTGGCCTTTGTGTGAAATATCCAGAATAGGCAAATCCATAGAGTAGGGAGTGGATGAGTGGTTGCCATGGGAGGAAGGAACTGGGAGGCATGGGGTTTTTTTCAGGGGTGACGGAAATATTCTAGAATTAGTGCTGATGGTCGCACAACCTCATGAACATTAAAACCATTGACTTGTTCACAAAGGGCAATTTTTGTGCTATGTGAATTATATTACAATTTTTCGAAAAGTAGATCTATGTGTCCTCATGTATTCTATGTCAAGGAAGCTTTTTTACCTTCTAGATAATACAATTTAAAAATTACCAGAAGAGTACATGACAGCTACATATTAAAAATTACAATAAAGACCTGAGTGTTTGTTGAAACTATTTTTCTGAAAAATGACCAAAAATGCTATAAACAGTAACTTCCATATCATATTTCTTCATTCAAAATCCTGTGGAAATTTGTATTTCTCAATATGTCATTGCTAAATTTTTAAAAAATTTCTGTTGTACTACTATAAATCTGGGTTGAAATGTCTTTTAAAATATAAGTAAAAATGGTATTTTGGTTAGTTTCCTATAACCATAGATTATGTATTTAATTTCAAAATACCCTATTTCTAACTGTTCAAAGATAAATTTTTAAAATTAGACACTTTTGGATTTGTTGGTTAGCACTAATTGGTATGTTTTAGGAGTAAATACTATTTACTGGAATTTATACAAATTAAGACAAAGTGAGAGGATGTTTTCAGGAAAGGACATAAAATGCAATTTCAAAACTTCTGGAAAATATAGAAAAATACCTGTTTTATGGCAAATTAAATTTTCCCTGATATTTTTCTTTAAAAGTACTTAAGGTAACAAGGTAAATACTTTGCTTTAAAAATCTTTAGCTTTGTATTGATATAGAAATAACTTTTTAAATGCTCAATTTCCCAGTTTTCTAGGATAAAAAACTAATTCCTTTTTAACAGCTTTCTTTTACTCCTTGAAAGTAAATCCAGTTCAGTTGATTAGTTGATGCTAGAATTTGACCTGAAGCTTATATAATTAGAAGAGACACTAGTTTTCCTCATTTAAAAGCCTAGTTAGCATATGACAATCTCGTTTCCGGGGAAGTCAAACCTCTCCTGCCTTTTTTTTTTTTTTTTATATATAACCTTTAAATTAATTTAGAATCCAGATAAGCCTTGATCTGAGGATGATATAACCACAGCAAGCAACATGGGGTAAGTGTGTGCTTTTATGTGCTTTGAAAGGCATTGACAGGGGAAATATTTTCATAAAAGAAGAAATCCCATATATCCTTACTAATTTAGATTCAAACCATGCCGACATTTATTTAAAGAAATTTAAATATTCATTTAAAGAAATAACTATTTGAAAGTTATAAAATTTATAAAATATTCATTTATTTTCTTGCTTAATTTTTAAATTATGTCATAATCTGCCTTTGCACGTTGTCAACTAATGAAATGTTTGGGGACTACAGAGTGTTCGATATTTATGTATTAATTTGAAGTGGAATTAATTTTGAGAGCAATCTGAAAGAAAAGGTGACAGGTTTTTTTATTTACAAGGCAGATAAATCCAACATGTATATGCCTCTTTGGGATTAAGAATAAAGAATTAAAAAGATTAGGAATGCCTTTTGTAACACAGAAAAGGGACAGAGGATTCTATCAAAGTTCATTCCGCTATGTACAGAATAATGTGTGTTGATTAATTACACAGGGACATTAATGAAACAATTCTGAACTCTTTGTGGGGTTTTGGGAGCATGATGAGAAGAATCGGGTTTCACTTGAAAGCTTTCTATTATTTACTTAAGCAAGAATAGCATTCCATTTTAATTAGTATTGGAATCATATGGGTTTTTATCTGCTGAAACTAGTATTCTGAAAATAAAGAAGTATGTCTTTTTATTACCCTCTGTCTTTTTAAATAGCTCCTTTCAATACAAAATTGTATTGCTGGAAATGGTATAGCCATTTCATTGAAGGTACTTCTGAAGGTTTTAACACAAATAATCAGAAATTTATACTAGAGAGATTTTTGGACACATTTATTCTAAACAGCTTCCCTGAATTTAATTAATATCTACATTTTTTTATACTACGGACTCTGAAAATACCATCTAAACCAGTTTGAAACCTCAGAGGCTTTTGAAAGGAAGATGATCATACTATACTATTGTTAAATTTTAATACAAATACAATATAAAAGTTAACAGATAAATATCTTGTACAAATTTCATATAATTTGGTTGATTTGATTTGGGACAGAACTGATGAAACTCCTGGTTTCTCTTTATTCCTCCTCCTTCCTTTTCCTCTCTTCTCTGTATATAAGAGAGAATATCAACATAGCAGTAAACTCCAAACAAGAGGCAAGCACAAAGTCTTCCTTTTTTCAGTCCTCTCTGGCGAAAAAAAAAAATTGTAAAATCAATCAATGCCAGGTGATTTACAGATGGTCTGAATTTTAATCTATGCCCCCAGGTTAAGAACCTTCTGATTTTGAGTTTAGGGACTGGGGTATGAGTTCCTCAATATTTTTCTAAGGTTTTGAATTTTTATGAAATATAATAATATTTAATAATTCCTGCTAATCTTCTCTCAGGGACAATGTTGAAAGTACCGATTCTCCCACTGACCATCTCCCAACACACACACACACACACACACACACACACACACACACACATTACATGAGAATGAAGCACAGTTTGATCGATATCCATAGTTTGACAACAACATTACTGCCGCTTGTCCCCCACTGACTTGATTAATCATCTGTGCTTCCAAGAGTGCCAAAAATCACCTTTGGGAATCGTGGAAGAAAAAATCCTCATTACTTTATTTGTAAGGTGCTTTCCAGTGCCCCAAATAAGATGAACCAAACCATAAATTGCTAAACTTTACAAAGGATACTCTTCTGATTTTGTTATCTGCTCCTGCCCTTATTAAGAGCTTAGTAGGTATTAACACCCATTTAAATCGTCCTAAAATAGAAAAATAAAAAGAGAAAGCGGCGTGCTTAATTTTTTTCATTTGAGGAAGGCTCTAGAATTTATCTCCTGGGAATGAGGAAGTAGCTTTTTAAGATTTTTTTGGACAAGGGTTACTTATCTCAAAGCTATTTGAGAATACAATGACCTTATATGGGTCTGTGCCAGCTCTTCCCATTTCTCCTCAGGCCATGCTGGCATGATTTTAGTGAGCAATGGAGAGACACATAATAGAAAATTCTTATGCTCTATAGAAAGCTTCCTCTTCTTATTAAATTTTCACTGGATTCCTTACGGAGTATGAGGGTGGGTGGGATGGGTAGAGATGGTGCATAAGGGTGGTAAAGGGAAAACTGGGGAAAAGTGAAAGAACCTTATGGTGTCAGGTGTCCTGACACCTGCTATTTATTGGCATACCTGGGCAGAGGATGAACCATGGGAAAGAAGGGATGGTTCCATTTCTTTGCTAAGATATTTTTCTTTCATTCTTTTTTTAAGATTTATTTATTTTAGAAGTGAGAGAGAGAGAGAGAGAGAATACGCAGGAGGGGCAGAAGGAGAGGGAAAGAGAATCCCAAGCAGACGTCTCACTGAGCGCAGAGCTGCACTCGGAGCTGGATCTCATGACCCCAAGATCATGACCTGAGCCGAAACCAAGAGTCAGCTGCATAACTGACTGTACCCCCAGGAGCCCCACTAAGATACTTTTCACTACTCTTTCCCCATCAGCCGGTTATTCTGTGCGCTCCCAGCTGACATCTGAGAATTAAAAAAAGTTAAGGCTCTGCTAAAACTGTAGAGCTGGTAAGTTCACAGCATATTCACCCTCCTTTTAGTTTTGCCAGTTCAAATAAGTGTAATTTTAAAAATTCCTTAAGGGCGGGGCACCTGGGTGGCTCAGTGGGTTAAAGCCTCTGCCTTCGGCTCAGGTCATGATCCCAGGGTCCTGGGATCGAGCCCCGCATCGGGCTCTCTGCTCGCCGGGGAGCCTGCTTCCTCCTATCTCTCTCTGCCTGCCTCTCTGCCTCCTTGTGATTTCTGTCTGTCAAATAAATAAATATTTGAAAAAAAAAATTCCTTAAGGGCTATATTCTTCACTCCTGAATCTGAGAATTACAATCCAAATCCTTTTCCCAGGCAAAGTATACATTTAGCTCAAGCAATAACCTCTGAGACGTTGCTTCTATCTGTGTCTTCTATCCTTTCCAGTAGTTGCTTCCCTAATTCAGACCGTCACTACCTTGTCCTTGGGTTACTGAAAGTGGCCTCTCTGCAGGGGGCTTCCCTTTGCAGGGGCACCTATAAGAGGCATCTTCTTACTGAAGACATGTGAGCTGGCTCCTCTCTTGTTTAGAACTTTCAGTGTCTTCTTATTCTCCCCTCTGCAGAGCAGGCCCCCAAGAAGATATTCATTCACAGCCTGGGTGTCTGTCCCCAGTCAGTCAGTCTAGCTTTTTCTCCTACTCCACCCTTCATGAGCCCTAGAATCCTGGAATCCCTCAGTCCACCTACGCCTTGTGACTTTCTACCTCTGTTCCTTTGCTGAGCCTCTTTTTACCATTTCTACATATTGTTCAAACCCCAGTTCAAATCCTATCTTCTCTTTTTTAAAAAAGATTCCATTTATTTATTTGAGAGGGAGAGCGAACATGAGTTGGGGAAGGGGCAGAGGGACAAGCAGACTCCCTGCTGAGCTGGGAGCCCGGAGCCGGGTTTGATCCCAGGACCCTGAGATTCTGACCTGAGATGAAATCAGACACTTAACCAACTGAGCCACCCAGGTGCCCCTCAAATTCTATCTTCTTCATGAAATTTTCTGTAATCCCCATAACTGGAATTCATCTTTTTTTCCTTTGAAAGTTTTAGGAACTTTATATTTTTCTGATTACATTTTTTACAATCCATCACATGCTACAGTTACTCATGTGTCTTCTTGAAGGAGGAAAAATCTCATCTTTATATTTCTCACAACACCTGGCACAGTATTTTTTACATGTTATGTGCTTAATAAATGATTGTTCAATTGAAATGAAATGTTTTCCCTTTAATCCACAAAAAAGCTGAAAACTTAATTTTAGCAAAACTTCCTTCTTTCTTCCCTGGTAGAAGGGCCTTATTTTCCAAGTTCTTATCTACAGAGCTCAAATGAGTGTATAATGTCCAAAATATGGGTGTTGGAAGGGGGAAAGGTAAAGACAAGGATTGAAGTGACATTCTAGAGGCTTCTGAAGAGTGGAGAATTTTATTATTAAGTAGAAGGGATACACCGGCTTGGAGGAGAGAAAACTTTCAATAATTAAGAATGCTTCTTGGTTCTAGACATTTTCCTAGAGGACCAGCATATTAGTAAGCTTGAGTTCATCCATATATGATGGAAAAACAAGATAACAGTGGCTTAAACAAGCTAAAAGTTTCTCTCTTATGTTAAAAAAAAAAAAAGCCTAGGGCTGCCTTGCTGGCTCAGTCAGTGGAGCATGTGACTCTTGATCTCAGAATTGTGAGTTCAAGCTCCACACTAGCCATGGAGCCTATTTAAAAAAAAAAAAAAAAAAAAAAAGGAAGGGCACCTGGGTGGCTCAGTGGGTTAAAGCCTCTGTCTTCGTCTCAGGTCATGATCCCGGGGTCCTGGGATCGAGCCCCGCATTAGGCTCTCTGCTCGGCAGGGAGCCTGCTTCCCTCTCTCTCTGCCTGCCTTTCTGCCTACTTATGATCTCTCTCTCTGTGTCGAACAAATAAATAAAATCTTAAGGGAAAAAAAAAAAAAAAAGGCCCCAGGTAGGCAGTCCAGAGCTGTTAGAGCAGGTTCTTGTGTGAAGGACCCTGGTCCTTCTGTTCTGCTGTTCTGCTCTTCTGCCATCCTTAGTGTATCCCTCTTGGTCCAAGAAGGTTGCTCAGACTCCACTTATCTCATTTGTGTCCCAGCAGTGGGAAGGAAGAATAGAAAAAAAAAAAAAAAGATGTGTGTTCTCTTTTGAAACTTCCCAGAGATCACTCATATTTCTATTTCTACCTCAGGGGTAGGATCTAGTCTTGTGGTTACACCTAGCTGTGAAGGAAAAGGGAGAATGTGGCTTATAAACTGGGTTACTAAAGAAAGAGGGACACTGGGTAGCAACGAGCAGCATCTGACAGAGCACTGCCTCTTAGATTCCTTCAGGACAAAGAGCAGCGTTAGGCAAAAGAAGGAACATTTTAAGAAAAATTTTCTGTAAAGTTCAGAGGAAAAAAAGAGCAAGCCAAGCTGGGAATAAACATAGATTCTTTTAGGATAAAGGAGGGGAATTTGACATAATGCCGAAGGCGACTCAGTAATTTGTTGATACCCTTACTGCCCACGTTCTAGCTTCTGGACCCCCAGCCTTCATCTCCCTTAATCCCCACTTCTGCATGTTTATTATTATTTATGCCAACTGTGCAGATCAAGAATCGGGTGCCCAGAAAGATTCCGTGACTTCACCAAACTGCCCAAGAAGCTTCAGATAATGAAATAATGAAAAATAAAACATAAAGCTCATTGAAACCTGCTATATTACTCAAAACAAAACAAAACAAAATAAAATTAAAAACCCCTATATACTCATGGGGTATTTTCCAAATGGATTTCTACTTAATTTTGGCTGTGGATCACCTCAATTAGCCCCTACAGAAAAACCCATTACGAACCTATTTCACTTGTCGCTTGAAGTAGGTGACTTCATTTAATGTGGGATATTCAGGAAAATCTCTATATGTGTGGCTTTCAGTATTTTAGGGTCAGATGAACTGCTTACTTTGAATGTCAGTGTACTCTAGCTGATTTTAAATACATAGGAATTTGTTTTTATTAGTCCAGAGCTGTTGGATATAAATGCCCAAAGATATAAATACTGAGGTGAACATGCCCACTCAACACCAAGTAACTTGAAAATGCAAAGACTAAAGGAAACAAGAAATTTTACTTTCTTGTTTAGAGTCTAATCAACTCTTGTTGATCAGAAATTTTTTAATAGCAATCTCTTGAATGTACAATGAAAACCTTTCATTATAAAATTATTAAAGCAAAGGATGGTATAAATTACAAGGTACCTATCATTATCAATGGTATTTTTATTTCTTGTAGAACCTCTAGAAAAATCAGAAAGACTTCATAAAACATGATGTGATGTCTGCCGGGGGAGACAGGCCACAAGGTGAGTGAAAATTGCAAAGAACTTCTTTCTAGTGACCAAACAGGTGAACTGAGAGCTTAGTTTTTAAACCAGTACTTGCACTTCATTTATAAATTGCTTAAGATTCTCATAATGCTTCTGTTTATATATATATATGCTCAAGCACAGGTGTTGGGGGGGCAGAGGAAAGAGGGAGAAGCAGACTCCCCACTGAGCAGAGACCTTGGGATCATGACCTGAGCCAAAGGCAGATGCTTAACTGACTGAGCCACCCAGGTGCCCCAACCCTTCTATGTTTAAAAACAAGCAAATATATCATGGGATTCCTTATTAGTTAGCAATCAGAGCTAACAGCCACCTTATAAACTAGCCATGTTATATCAGACTTTTACTGAAGGTATGAATGCTTACAGTATTGAGATAATAATGAACTATATTTCACTGACTTCTGTTTTGGATTGCAAACAAAACAAACAAAACCTTAAGGACAACAAAATTTGCATTCCACTAATATTTACTGAGTCCCTACTTCATGCTGGGCTTTGTGGCATGATAACTATGTGGACTACATAAGCATTATCCTCATTTTACAGATGAGGAAATGTAGGCTTATAAAGGGTAAGTAACATTCCCAGGGGCACAAAACTAAATAAGTAGCAGACCTGCAATTTGAAGCTAGATGTCTCATGAACTTAAGAAGAAAGTCCTATGGTTTAAAACACTATTTTTAAGTTTCAAAATTAAAAAGAACACGAAGTAAAACAAACAAACTTGATCAAGACAGAAGAGTAAAGGGGCCGCCGGGGTGGCTCAGTCAGTTAAGCAGCCAACTCTTGATTTCAGCTTGGGTCATGACCTCAGTGTTCTGGGATCGAGCCCCGTGTTGGGTTCCACCTCAGCAAGGATTGAGGATTCTCTCTCTCCCTCTCCTTCTGCCCCTCCCCCCACTTGTGTGCACTTTCTCTCTCTCTCTCAAATAAGTAAATAAGTCTTAAAAAAAAAAAAAAGACACAAGGGTGTAAGAAAAGTTTGAAAGCCCATCCCACCCCTACCCCATCCTTCTTTCCAAGAATAGCCACTGTTAGTAGTTTGGCATAAATGTTTCCATATCTTTCCTTCTGACCAAGGTACTTTTTACTGTATCATACTTTCCTACTTTCTTAAAAACAACAATGAATAGAGGAAGTTTATTTTATTCTATATCTACTAATATAAATATATAGTCTAAATAATAACTGAAATGTTCATTCAGCTAACATTAGGCATCTACTTGTAGAGATTCAGAGTATAGAACTTATTTTGTTTTTCCTAGGACTCATGGTCTAGTACAGAGGTTCTTAATTTGGTTTTGACAGGGTAAATACGGACTCTGGTGTGAGTCTGTTGTGAGCTCTGAATCTTCTCCCCAGCAGAAAATGAACCTACATAAGATTTTGCCTATCATTCAGGGGATTCATGGACACCTTGAGAGTATGTGGGGCCCTGCCTCTGGTAGAAGTAAGAGACTCAAATTAATAATTTAACATAAATACTATAATGAAAGTGTGGACAGGATGCTATGGCAGCACAAAAAAGCAAGCGCTTACTTTTAGCGAGACATGTCAAGAAAGACAGGGACGAGTGATACTTGCCCAGGCTCTTGAAGGACACAAGGAGCTTGCCAGCTAGCACAGGGTAAGTGAAGGATGTCCACTGAGGAACAATTCTCTAAAACCAGAGGCTAGAAAAGATAGGAATCCACAGTACTCTCTTTGTGATAGGGGAGTGACTGAAGAGAAGTTTGGAGAGCTGGGGAGAGGCCAGGTCAGAAAGCAGAGGTCTGCTGTGTTAGGACATTTGATCTTTAGGAGTCACTGAAGGACTCTGATTAAGATTTTCACAGGTAGGTAAGAGAGCTATAAATAACGCATGACTGAATAAGTGGTCATGGGAATAATAATTTAGATGGCAGGATAAGATAGAAAAAAGAGATAAGACCATTTGATTCAGACTTGCTGGAGGATCAGTGATGAAACAATATGCTATTAAAAAGACACATTGCTAAAAATGGGATGGAATTCATTGCAAGGTCATTCCTATTGCAAAGGAAATTAGGAGAATGAAGTTTGGAGACTGTGTGTGTAAGATAAAACTCAAAATTTGGGCAGTACATCTGCCGCCTCACTGCAGTGAGTCCCAGGCACAATCAAATTAGTGTCTGTCAGGGCATATCACTCAATCCTGGTCTGCACACCCCCATGCCTTCTGCTGTCCTCCAGTAACTCCTGTTGGATGACTTGTTTTCCCATCAACTCTTCTACCTGCAAAGAGTAGAAAAGAGAAAGATGGTAAAATCGGCCAGTTTCCCAGTATTTCTACACTGAGTGTATGCATTCCTTTTATAATTATTTTTGTAATTCAGGTTGCAAAGTAATGCAATTTAGAGCAAGGCTTACAAATAATGCCATATCTGGTTCATTTCTTTTTGGGTCTTAACCTAATATACCTAGCAAAAAATCCAATTTTGTTTCGCCTCCTACTACTTGGCAATGACTTCATAACTGAGGCAAGACTATAACATTTCAAGGATATTTACTTGATAAATATTTATTATTCATTTAAAATTTTACTTATCAGACACTGCAGGAGTTTGAAGACCAAGCTTATCCATATATTGAATATGCAGTTTTGTATGATGTATCATAAAAATCTTTTCAAATACAAAGAGGCATTTGATCTTTGCCAAAGAGTAGTTGCTCCAAAAGATTTCTCAGTCCCATGTTTAGATAGCAAATTTTTGTTGAAATAAAATTTATAATTTTCAGTGAAATAGTATTGATTTTTCCAGCTTGCATTTTTGAGCTTATTAATTTAAAACAAAAATGCATCTCCTTGCTATTACTATGAATGAATAAAGTTAAAATTGTAAAACTGTAGTGTATTTAACTAGCTGATCTGTTATGTATAAATGCTATGAAAGGATTTCCCCCAATCAGTTAATTAAAACATCCTATACCTCACATATTTATCTTTTTTTGTGTGTGTGTGTGAGAACATGAAGTTCTGCTCTCTTAGAAATTGTCAATTATATGGTAAAATTAACTATAGTCACTATGTTATACATTAGACCCTCAGACCATATTCATCTTATAACTGAGAGTTTGTACCCTTTTACCTATTATTGTCTGCTTTTGGGAAAAAAATTCATTAACCATCCACATCCTCTGGAATTGAACTAAATTAAACTCAAACTTGTGTTGCGTACTCATCACAAAAAGTTCTCAAACTACCTCAGATGAATGTGAACAAATAATATAAATGTATTTATCTTTTAAAAGCCAAGCTAATTTTGCATGCCCCTTTATAAGATATCTCAGCATTTAAGAATATATAATAATTTTTATGTTGCTTATTATTAAGTAAAATTGCCATATAGGGAGATGATCTAACTTTATCCTGAGGTTTAAAGTCCAGCACTCTGGTTTGGTAAGAACCAGATGCCCAGACACTATGGCTATGAATAAGAAATGGTTCCTGCCCTAGTGGAATGGACAGTTTTGCATGGCAGTCAGACATGGGGACCACAGCCAATCACTCTCAGCAGGGAGAGTTACTCATGATATGATCTGAGAATGCAGTAGAAGAGAGGGGTTGACTAAAGATGACTTGGAGGACCAGGGTTAGCTTCATAGGAAGGTGCTTGAACTGAGCCTTGAAGGATGAGAAATACTTCATTAGGTGAGGAAAGATACTTGAGGCGTAGAGAACGGGAGGAACAAAGGTAGAGAGGACACGTGTTCAATGAAATGTATGAACTGTGATCATCTACACATATATATCACTATATCACACATACTAACTACTATAAAGGTTTATTTGAAATACTATGAAATAGAGAAACAAATCAAGTAAGTTCAACTGGTTCTGGTGTTAGCTGTTACAAGTAGCAACATTAGCCGGCCCAGGGACATGCCGGGAGCCTTGCCTAGGCAGCCTCTCCAAGGTTCCGGAGAAGAATGCCTGAGAGGATAGGATGAGATTGTGATTAGCAGAGCCGAGGAGTTGGTGAGAAGGGGCTCCTGGTATATAAAATTAAGGGTCAAGAGACCGGAGGCAACTCATTCAAATGGATTTGCTGTCAATATTGAACATTTGAGTCAAGGACAAGGAGAGCCCCTCAGGGAAGAGGAGTGAGAAAGGAGCCCTCCAGGGCAGTACTGGGCCACCCAGCCCAGATTCAGGCAGTTTGGCTCCTGCCTCATACCACGCACTCAACAAAACAAACATTTTATTAGGAAACCCGACTCACCTTTCTTAGAAGGCTTTTTGGTGACCTCAAGACTGCACCTATGGGGGCGCCTGGCTGGCTCAGTGGGGAGAACATGGGACTGTGAATCTCAGGGTTGTGAGTTCAAGTCCCACGTTGAGCATGGAGCCTAATTCTAATCTAAAAAGAAGAAAAGAAGACCACACCTAGGATGGCCCATCATCCCCACCCCCAAACACACCCACTCACCCACATACCCTCACCACGTTTATTGAAGCATTCCTTTCAATCACACAAGATACTTTCCTTGAGAGAAGTCCTGACAAATACAGTTTTCTCGCTCTCCCATTCCCAGGGCTCTTGCAGTGCCTCTGATAGATGGGTGCCCGCACGGCTCCGTCATCCAGCTCTAACCCTGTTTTCAGGCCTGAGAGTGTCAAGCAGGCTCCCCTGGCCCACAGCTGGACCGAGGCTGCAGCTGCCCATGTGAGCTCCAGAGTCTGGCTCCCGCAGGGGTAACCGCAGCCCCTGGGCAAGCCATTTTAATATTTCAGCTCCAAATAGGAGCTTAGGACTTAGTCCAGTCACTCTACCTCTCGACCTCATTTTCTTTATTCATGAAGCAACAGGGTTTGGCGGGCTGATCTCTATGTAGTCCTTCAGTTCTGATTTTCTTCACCACGACATGCTTCATCTTTAGTTTGTATTGCAAGTCCTGCTGGTTGGGTTTGGCTTGGTCTCTCCGAACTACAATATTGGTTCATTCATTTATTCAACACCTATTTATTCACACCTTTTCTGGGCTAGATCTTGTGTTAGACCTCAGGGACCGCAGAGGGAATAGAAATGCCCCTGCCCTCATGAATTGGAGATGGCGGGCCAAGATGGCAGGGGAACAAAGAAAAAGATGGTTATTGTCATTTGCTGGTAAATGCGAGGGAGAAGAAGAAAGCAGTGGAAGGCAGGCGGGCAGTGGAGGCTGGGTCCTGCTCTTACACATGTGGCAGGGAAGGCCTTTCTAATAACGTGACATTTAAGCAGCAACCAAAAGCCTTGGAATTTTTTTTTGTCCTTGATGTATGATTATGTAAATACTGTAAATTTGAGAAGACCCGGAAGTTGTCAGGCGATAGGAATGAAATAGGCCCCAGTGGAGGTGTGTGAGAGTTTGGGTTTTAACCTAGCTTTGCCCTGTCCCATCCTTCGGGTCCCAAGATTTTTTTACAAACAAGCTTATGATTGTTTACCTCCCTTCTATGATTCTAAACATCCTAACATTTTAATGACTTTCAAATGTACTGCATCTACTTACTTATTTCACTTTTGTCAATGGGAACTATGCCCATTAACAATCAGTTCAAAGAGCTTTGACAGTTGTTGAATGTACAGGAATTTACCAAGCAGGGATTTGTTTGGCATGTGAATTTTGCATCCTGATGTTGAGTACTTTTCTCTTCAGCTCCATAAACCACAGCCTAGAGGCAGGACACAACCTAAAAAATGTGTGGGAAGGAGGTAAAGAATCAATGACTAGACTGGAAATACTTCTTTCAAAGGGGTAGGTCTTTTTTTTTTTTTTTCTCCCCGTAGATTCATCTTGCGTCCAGTGGTTCATTCACTGCCTATCATGTGATTTGTTCTGGAGAAGGCCAGAGGCATGGGTCCCCAGGCTGACAGACGGCAGACACTGCGGGCTAAAGGCAGGTCCTGTGGATATTAAAAGAAAAGTAGGCAAACCCCAGGCAGTGACATTGCTAAGGTGCATTCCAAAGTGGGCTAAGGATGAAAAGGATTCACTTTGCTTCTAAATCCAAAACATTAGAATCATATATATATATGATTATATATGTATGATTGTTTTACATATATATGTGTGTATACACACACACACACAGACACACACACACACACACGTATAGGGCTAAGCCATTGCAGATCATCCTATTTTAAAATTATTATTATTTTTTTTGAGAGAGAGAAAGCACCAGTGGGGGTTTGGGAGGGAAGAGGGTGAGAGAGAGAGAGAGAGAAAGAGAGAATCTTAAGCAGGCTCCAAGCCTGATGCAGGGTCTGGCATGGGGCTCAATGTCGGGCTCAATCCCACCAACCTAAGGATCATGACCTGAGCCAAAATCAAGAGTTGGATGCTTAAGCAACTGAGCCATCCAAGTGATCCACAAGTCATCCTACTTTCGGCTCTGAAAAGGCTATTTAGGGCTGAGATAGAGCCTTAAATACCTTCGCTCCATTTCTCTCAGCCTGGGTTTCCTGTGGCCAAATTCTTTCTCCCTTAGTCTCTATATCCGTGACCACCTGGTAATCAGATTTTTAGGTAAGATAACATTTAATCAATTAATTATTAATAATGAATTACACTTAATTAGCACATTAGATTATGTGCTAAATAGTTACTATTTGCAGTGTTTAGGAGGTTTATCATCTTACTCAACAAGCTTTTACTGAGCTTCTACTCTATGTAAGAACAGAGAATGAGCACCAAGGATACTAAGAGGTAGAAAAAATAGCCTCTTTTCTCAAGAAATTTATAATCTGCTTAGAAAATGAGATTATTTATGTAAGATAAATAACAGTAGAAAGCCATGGGATAGGTTCCAGTTGAGTTCTGCAGATATTCCAAGAAAGGAGGAGTAATTTCCTATTGGATTGAAGGAGAAAGTCCCAGAGGTCAGAAGCCTGAGTTAGACCTCGGGGAAGGAGTAAGGATTTGACAGTTGGGGTAGGCTGAGGAGGGCAGACAAGGAAGCACGGAAAGGGAGAGACGAGGCAGGAATGTAGACAATACATGAACTCAGGAGGCTGGAATACTTCCTACATATTGGAAACAAGGTGGGAGAGGAAGGTCAGGAACATTGTGGAGGACCTAGAAGAGATAATTTATGTATTATATTTTACAACTCGAGTTTTTGAGGGGGAGTAAGAAATGATCGAAGTAATATTTAAAGAAAAATACTCTTGGGACGCCTGGGTGGCTCACTGGGTTAAGTGTATGCCTTCAGCTCAGGTCATGATCCCAGGGTCCTGGGATGGAGCCCCACATCGGGCTCTCTGCTCAGCGGGGAGCCTGCGTCTCCCTCTCCCTCTGCCTGCCGCTCCTCTTGCTTGTGCTCTCTCTCTCTCTCTCTCTCTCTCTGTCAAACAAATAAAGGAAAATACCCTAGTAACAGTGCAGAGTGTTGAATAAACTAACTAGGAAGCTCCTCCAGTTGTTTAGGCACACAGCAGTCAGGGTTGAGGCAAAGAGAATGAAAAGGGAAGGAGGAAATTTAAGAAATCTGACGAAGACCCAGGAGGGTTGCACTGCTGGATTGGAGGAGAGGAAGCTCATTCGGAGGTCTCGAGCCTGGGTCAAGGGTAGTGCCAGTGACCGAGCTAGGGACCTCCCAAGGGGGAGCCTGGATAGGCTAACGGCAACCAGTGGGATTTAAACAGATTGAGCTTCAGGTGACCATGGAAGAGTCAAGTGAAAATATTCACTAGAGAGAACTAGAACAACCGGGATGCTCACTTAGCAGAAAAGAAAAGATCAGAAGAACAAGCAGTTCTGTTTCCTTCCCTCAAAATCAAGACCTAAGTACTAAAAAGCAGCTAAAACTGCATAGTAGAAGAATTAACGGTTAGGAAATTGTGAATGGTTTAGCACAATTCCAGTTTGGGGTACAGTGGGGTTTTTGTTTTTTGTTTCGTTTTCCTTTTTGTTTTTTGTTTTTAGTTTTTTAGATCGAACAAAAGAACAATTATGGGAGGCTGAGGGGACTGAGGGGGTTGGGGAAGGGAGGCCATGGCTTGCTCTAGCCCCATGTTGCTGAGTAATATTTGGAGACACCCCGCCAGATTTTAGTCTCAGCATTTTAGAGTTCCAAGGACTTTGAAAGCCTCCTCGAACTAGAGATGAGAAAATGGAGCCCAGAGAGAGGACGTGGCTTCCTCTTGGCCCTGCAGGTGAGAAGTCAGGGTTGGATCTCAGTTCAGTATTCCTCCCATCCCCCCCACATTCTCCCCCACCCCGACCTTGCCAGTCAGCAGGGGTACTACCATTCTGATTTGGGGGGACCATTTTTACATCAGTCTATAGTGGAGTGCCTGGTGAAAAGGTTCAGATTGCATTATCAAAAAGCAGAAGGGATGGTCTATGAAAAGCACTAAGTACACAGCACTAGAGGCGGGAAACAATGTGATGCAGCACCCCCCCCCCACCGTTAGACTGACTCGCCTTCGGTGAGGGAACCATTTTGAAATGGCATCAGAACAAGATGAAATGGGCATGAGCTACACAAGGTATGATTTCCTTATAGCATGTCTAAGTAGCCCTACAATAGGTTTCAAGTGAGATTGTTCAGTGTGTTTCCAGATCTATTTTTAAAGGTTCTGAAGATTAGGATTGCTATCCAATAATCTGGAATGGGATGTATTTCAGTTTGGAGGCAGGAGGATGAAGAACTTCTATGTTTTACCTACTTATTCCTGTCCCAACTTGTTCCCAAAAGGAAACTGAAACAGTGCAACAAGAGATTTAGGAATCAGAATATAGCTTCTTAACAAAACCAGCCCAGATTTGTTCTAGTCTCCTTATGAAATATTTCTAGACCTTTTCACTCTGTGCCAAAGAAGTGGTAAGGCATTACTCATTGATTAGGTGCAGTATGCCTTACTTCTAGGAAGGCCATATATGAAATAGGCTGAAATTATAGAAGAAATAATCAAGCTCGTGATGAATTTACAGTTTTCACTGATGAATAAAAATGTTGGCTATTTCTTCTATCTAGGCTAATGTGTTGTTGAACTCTAGTAATAACAGGTTATAAGATGACCCTTGCCTTAGTGAGGAGAATGGCCGCAGGCTTATGAAGGGTACGACACATCAACTACCCTTTGAAGTGTGAGTGGGTTCTGGGTTGGCAGAGAGCAAAGGAGTTTCAGGCAAGGCACCTGCAGGGACTGAGATCCTCAGGTAGAAATGTATACAGCTTCTGGGTAGCCCAGTTTTGCAGGGAGAATTGTTGTCAATTTTTAGAGGTCCAAGACCATCACTGACCCCTGTCAACAGTGCATAAGCTGGGGGGCTATTCTTCTAACCGAGGTTATAGATTCACAGTGTTTGTAACTTCCAATGCCTGGGAGGTAATGAGAAATTACAGTCCTTCTGAGGATTAGATTTTACTCTATTCTCCTTTCTAGCAGTTCTGAAAGTGCCAAAGGCAGATCCAAATTGGATGTCATTTTATCTGAACTATGAAAAAACATCTCCCAGGAGAGGCAGCAGTAACCTGGTTTCCCCTCTCACCTAAAAAAGGCTTTGGTGACTGATGATCTATTTCACAAGGTACTACTAACTCAGCCACGTGATCCAGCTCCGGCGTGGCCTGCTGCTGCCTCGGCCTCAGCAGGAGGCACGCTTCCTGAGGACTGGTTAAGGTCTGCCACTCAGACAGACCCCTCTGCTAATTAGGGTTGTCCCTAGGTCTGGAACTCTGGGCTCTTTCCTTCACGGCCCTCCCAGGAGCCTCTCTTGCCCTTTGCTGTCTTCCCACCCATCCCATGGGGACCAGCCAGGTGAAAATACAGTGACAGTCATTCATCTTCCTCTGAAGTAGGCATTTACCTTGCACTGGGGCAACACTTCGTGCTCCACTCCTGAAGAAGGTCCTGGAGAGGCTCATAACTTCGACTCAGATGAATCCAGAGAGAGAACCTGTTTGAAAGGTTGAAATTAAAGTGAGTTGAACCAGGATAAGAAAAGAGAGAGAGCACCTCTTCCTAACAGACCCATGCTATAGCATTGAGGTTCACAAAATTGGGTTCTGGCACATTTACATATGCCAGTCAATAAAATGAGTCAGAAGAGCCCCCGGAAGTAATAGGGTCTGAAACCGTTGATACATTTTGATGTCTTAAAAGGACACAATAAATTAAATTTTAATTTAAATTTTAAAATAATTCTCTCTGACCATTGGGTTGTTTTTGTGTGTGTGTGATAGCATGCTGGTGTTCTTTTTTTTCCTGACTAAAGTTGACATATAGCAACTCAACCAAATTACTCTATCTTGACTGATACTAGGTAAACAAACCCCAAAATTAATGTGCCCATGGGGTGGAAGTGAAAGGATCTCTGTTATTCTATATTCTTATGTAAAGAACCTCTATGTACCCTTGAGCTATGGAATTGCCCACTCTTTGCTCCCCCTTCTCCCTGGCTTTGGGCGCTCTCGGGTGGAGCAGTAGTTATAATTAGTTTTAGTGTGGGACTGTTCATTAGAAGATGGCAGGACCTTTAAGCCCAATGGTGGGCCCAGGGGATATAGTTCTGCTACTAATACTTTGCTTGATGGTTTTTTCCCCCCTAACAAAAATCACATACAAGGTAAAACCTTTCTCTACTTACCAGTAATTCTTTTTTGCTTACATGAAGCACCATGTGGTAGAAGGCATATTTCTCTCGTCATCCTGGATGAGAATTCATTCCACTTCCACAAGTATTTGTTTATGACAAGCCCCAGAAGGGCACAAGGAGCTGAGGACACAGAGATGAATAAAACCCCACTCTGCTGCCAGGTTGCTCACAGTCTGTTGAGGAAACCAGCATTCAGGCAGTTAACCAAGGACGTGATGATAGCCTTGTGACCTGGTTCAGTGGCAGGGGCTGCCCTGTTTCTAGCAACATCCATATTTGGGAAAAAGTCAATTAAGAGGATGACTTGAGGACTGAGGACCATTTTCAAAACAAGACTGCTTATTTTGGGGGATGTCTGGTGGCAGAGGCCTATATTTTAGTTCTTTAATGTATTGCCTTTGCCACCGTAAGCTGCTATGTATTCAAGAATGATTTGGTTATCTATGTTTTTAGAAGCAGGTATAAAAAATTACATTATCATTCAGCATCCTTATTTTAATCACTTGCATCCGTGCTTCTATATTGTGAAATTTGTTTTATCTCCTTATCATTTTGCTTCTAAGGGTCATGCTATGCTCTTTGTTTTCTTGCTTTATGTTGATTAATGATTTATATTAGTAGATTTATAAGCATCCAGCCATTTTTATACTCTAGAACAAACTCATGGGGTTGTATTTTTTGCTTTCTGATATTTTATTAATATTTTCTGATATTTATTTATATTTGTACATTTATTTATTTAGGCTTTCCTAGAGTAGATTCAGTATCAGAACCTCATGGGATAGATTTAGTGATTTACGTATATACTATTCCCTGGTATAGATTACATAATACAGTCACTGTTATTTTTGGAAAGTTCCTGTGATTTCATCCTAGGTTATTTCTTATTTGAGGGGGAGATATATGACACCCCCCTTTCAGTATCTTCTCTAGATACTCGTTCTGGTTGACTTTACAGTTTTTGAAGCCATCTGTTTTCCTAGAAAATTGTCCATTTCATCTGGCTTTAAAAATTATTGGTAACAAATGACATATAGAATTTTTTTTTTTAAAGATTTTATTTATCAGAGAGAGAGAGGGAGAGAGAGCAAGCACAGGCAGACAGAATGGCAGGCAGAGGCAGAGGGAGAAGCAGGCTCCCTGATGAGCAAGGAGCCCGATGTGGGACTCGATCCCAGGACGCTGGGATCATGACCTGAGCCGAAGGCAGTTGCTTAACCAACTGAGCCACCCAGGTGTCCCGACATATAGAATTTTTAAAATAATGTTTCATAGCCTGAATTGGTGGTTACATCCCTCTTTTTGTCCTACTGCGTACTCTTTCTGTTTTTCTCAACCATCCTCTGTCTCATCAGACTTGCTAGAACTTTTCTCCTTTTACCAATCCATTCAACCTATTTGTTTGAATGGCTCTCAGAGCCCACATATCAAGGAACACATTTTTAAATACAGTAAAACTGGTTCTTTATATTAGTGCTTTGAAATCCAATGGCATGAAATGGTTTATTTAAAGATCAAGGCTAATAGAGTAATGGTCTTACTTGGAACTATTTCTGAAGTAACTTTGGGCAAATAATTGTCGAGAGCTTCAGTTTCCTTCCATATAAGGTGGATGGCAACAGGGGCCCACACAGCACAGCTGCAATGATCAACAATGGCATGTGTACAGACGAGGTCATGAAATATGTCACTGCCTGAAACCTAGGTTGCTTCTAAGCTATAGAGAAAAACAACCCTCTTCAAAAATTTTTAAAGCATTCTACATCACAAAGATTATATAGATTTTCCTCTCTGAAAATGTTTGCAGGATTTGTCCTGATGAATTAACTTTAGTTTCAGGGGAAAATATTTCCTCATCACCCTCCCCCCAACATAAAAAGTTCTCATTCTACTAAATTAGAAATATGCACTAAAGACCCATTCAATAAAGGACACTGAAATGGAAATTAACTCCAGTCTGCTTTCAATTAATTTCAATTCCCCAAAGTGTCAAACTTTCCTTTTTTGTCACAGCGGTAATTGGAAGGTAATAGATAATCCCAAGTTTTTGTGGTCTTTTGCGTGTATGTGTGTGTGTGGCATACATTCTAGGTCAGTCTGGGGGAGGGTCAGGAGATTTTTTTTTTTAATTCTTTAGGCTTCTATTAACTTTATTAATATTATTAACTTTATTATTTGAATGAATTTCATAAAAATATGAATCTGGCTATCTGGCTATCCCTTCTTAGGTTAATTCCTATTTCTCTAGTGCAATAATTTTAGAACCTTTGTCTTTCAGCAGCAGAAACTGATTTTAAAAGGAAGTCCTTCCCACATATCTGCAGTTTGTTAATCAGACAAGAACAGAGAGACTCTGGTTGAAGGGGATGGACAGGGAGGCCCCAGACCCCATGAGCTTGGTGGCTTTTTCTCTCTTCCCAAGGCAGGTTCCAAAAAGCCCGAGGGCTTCAAAGACTACAAATGGAAAACCATTGCTCTATATAATGATCAGGAATGGTTTAGTAACTAATAGGCTTTTCCTAAAAACTTAACACACAATGTTTTTCAAGGGCCTGCCAGGGCCCACATGGGTGTATTTAGAGGCTAGCCCTGGTATTGTAGAGAAGGAAAGACAGGAGGAAGATTGGGGAGGAGTAGAAGCCACTCTAAGCTGGTGTGAGCACAGCATCAGCTGGTTAGAGATTCTAGGGCAATGAAGGGCCGGCTAGAGAATGGGCTCCGAGAATGAGGGATTCCCACAGAAAATGAAGCAAGGATTGCAAGTAAGATCTCAAAGGAAACGTCAGAAGGTAGTAAGGCTTTTTCCAGAAAAAATCATACTACTTTTCCACGTAATCTTGTTATTCTCCCCTTTAAAATGTGCCTTTCGATCGATATATGTTACTCATTTATATGATCACAGTGTTTGGACTAGTAATTCTCTTCTGGAAACCTTGCCTAAGAAAAAGTGTCCTTAAATATGAAAAAAAGATGCTATAATCCTTTTAGTATTTATTTATTATAGTGAAAAACAGAAAACTGCCCTAATGTTCAATAATTGTGGGAAGGAAAGAAAATAGACACATTTCCTCAAACAACTATTTTTCAGTAACTAAATATAACAATTACATAATGATTTGGAGAAAGACACAAGTAATAAAAGCACCCATTCTGAAATCAGAGACCTGAGTTCCAATTCCGACTCCCTCTGCCATTTTTTTATCCTTGATCCTTGGTATATTATTACCTCATTGTCCCAACCCTCAATATTTTCATCTATAAAACAAGACAATGATACATGCTCAATAGGACAAATATGAGGATTTAATGAAATGCGACAATATAAATAAATATGAAGTTGTAGTGCTTGGCACATAGCAGCTGTTCAATAAATGTTATTTCTCTCTCCACCATTCTTTTTCTTTTTCTTTTTTTAAGGTTTTATTTATTTATTTGACAGAGAGAGTGAGAGAGCACAAGAAAGGGGGAGCAGCAGAGGGAGAAGCAGGCTCCCCGCTGATCTGGGAGCCTGATGCGGGGCTCAATCCCAGGACCTTGAGATCATAACCTGAGCTGAAGGCAGATGCTTAACCACTTAACTGATTGAGCCACCCAGGCACCCTCCACCATTTTTTATATAGCACACAGAAAGATGCTTAAGCTCTATCAACAGATCTGTTGACAAATTTAAGGAAATACATGGCTTCCTAGGAAAACATAAATTAAAGAATTAAGCAGAAAAATTGAGTAGATCAATTACCTTTGAAAAAATTGAAGAGAGTTTAAAGACCTGTCTACCTTTTAAAAAAAGGTCCAGATGATTCCATAGCTATGCTCTAGTATCTTTTAAACAACAGGTAATTCCAATTTAAATGAAATTTTTCTAAATTATAAGAAAAGATTGAAAACTCTCTAATTCATTTTAAGAAGCTAGCATAACCTTAATGCCAAAAAAACAAGAAACCTTCCACAGATCAAAGTCACTTGTGAATATAGCTGTGAAATGTCTAAATATTAACAAATAGAATCTAGCAGTGTATCAAAAGAGATATATCATAGGACTGTAAGTATGATTCAACATCAGGAAAGCAGCAAATAATAAATTAAAGGGATAAAAAACAATTCTATCAATGGCTATTGAGAGGACTAATAAAATACAATATCCATTCCTAATAAGAAATTTTAGTAAAATCGAACTAAAAAGAAATTATTTAAATATGATAGAGATTGTTTACCAAAGATAGCATTCTAAAATGCTATCATTTTAAATGATAATTTAAATGATCATTCTAAATGACTTTAAAGCCATTTACATTAAAATCAGAAAATGGATAATGATGTCCACCATCACCATTATTAGTAAACATTATTCTGGAAGCTCTAAGAATATAGATAGAAGATAGGACAGTGAAATAACCAGTATAAATATTTGAAAATAAGGATAAAAATCATCCAAAGGGGGCACCTGCCTAGCTCAGTCAGTAGAGTGTGTGACTCTTGATCTTGGGGTCATGGGTTTGAGCCCTAAGTTGGGTGTAGAGATTACTAAAAAAAATAAACTTTAAAAAATTACCTAGAAAGCTCAAGAAATACTCATTTATTTATTTTTTATTTTATTTTATTTTTTAAGTGGGCTCCACACTGGGCTTGAACTCACAACCCTGAGGTTAAGACCTCAGCTGGGATCAAGAGTTGGACAATTAATTGACTGAGCCACAGGCACCCTAAGAAATACTCATTTAGAAATCTTCTATAATTAGTAAAAGTATTTATTAAGGTGGTTAAATGTAAAACAAATATGAAAAAAAATAGAGAATACAAAAGCCAGCTAGAAGTGGGAGTGGGAAAATGCCATTCATAATAGCAATAAAAATTATAAAATACTGAACAAATTTCACAGGAGCAGAATCTTTTTTTTTTAAGATTTTATTTATTTATATGACAAAGAGAGATCACAAGTAGGCAGAGAAACAGGCAGAGAGAGAAGAGGAAGCAGGCTCCTCACTAGGCAGAGAGCCCAATGTGGGGCTTGATCCCAGGACCCTGGGATCATGACCTGAGCCGAAGGCAGAGGCTTTAACCCACTGAGTCACCCAGGCGCCCCCAGGAGCAGGATCTTTAAGAAGAAAATAATAAAATCAGATCAAGACCTAAAGCAAGATCCAGTCAAATGGAAAGAATATACATGCTCTTGGGTGACAAGACCTGATGTTAAAAAAATGATCAGTTGTCCCAAATTAATATATAAATCTAATACAATTCCAATGAGAAGCCCAGTTTTTTTTTTGTAATGGGTAAAATGATCTTGGAATCCTTTTATTCATATGGAAAAATAAATGTCAGGTAAAGCAAATTATAAAAAAAAATAGTTGACTTCCTTACCAAATATCTTTAAAACACGGAAGGACATATACAATTTGTGGTTTGGGAATTGAAACACAGAGAATGGAATGGAACAGAGAGCCCATAAAAGATCTCTGTGTATATGGGAAGTTAACGTGACAGAAATAATGTTCAAATTCTGTGAAGGAAAAGGATGGCTTGGTAACGACTGGTGCAGGCACAAGCAGCCATCCATCTGGAAGGTAAACAAATCGGTCTCTCCCTCGCATCACATACAATTACAAGTTCCAGATGAATTAAACACTTAAAAATAACGAAAGCCTTGGAAGAAAATTTAGGGAAACATGTATATAAAATCTTGGGGCCGCAGAGAGCTTTTAAAGTGGTGCAAGAAATCTAGACTAAGGAAAAAAGATCTATTTGACTTCATAAATTTAAAAATGTTTCAATAGCAAAAGTGACCACAAAGTCGGAAGTCAAAAAAGATAGATGGGAAAAATATTCAAAATTCACACAACAAATAAAAATCTAATTTCTATTATGTGAAAACTCTTGCTAGATTATAAGGAAAAGATAGATGATCCAATGGAAAAACATGCAAAGCAGAGGAATAGGTCATCTCAAAATAGCAAATCCAAGTGTACGGTAAGGATATGTAGAGATGTGCAGTAGCGCTAGCAATGAACCAAAGTAACTATGAAATATCACTTGTCACTCACCTGACAAGAACTAAAAAGTGTTAACAGGCACTATAGGCTGGGATACAGGAGAGGAGATGCTCAGGCCATATTCCTGGGGGAAATGAGAGTAATTACAGCCTTTTTGTGAAACAGCCTAGTTGTATCTGTTAAAACCCCACATCATTAAAAACACCAATGTGTAAGCCTCCATCTACTAAGCTGTTTGTTATAGCACTGTCTGCAGCGGCAAAATGATGGAAATCGAGGGAATGTACATCAGGACAGAAATCATTAACATAGGTCATTCATGCCTCAGATACTATGGAGCTGCTAAAAATAATTTATTTCATCTATAACAATTATCTTGGGAAGATTGTTATGATGTACTATTAAATGAAAGGAACAAGATGCAGGGAGGTCTCGTTTGAACCTACGATGACATGTATATTCTGTGTATATGTGTGTATATGATTATGAGAGGTGGAGAGAGGAACGGAAGAACACTAGCAGATGGTCCACATTCATCAGTGTGACTGGGGAGAAGCCTGCAACTCTCTGCTCAGTGGCCACCGTAAAATCAACATGAGTCACAAGGATCCAATTTTTAAAAAAGAAAGTAAAACACTTGTGCTATAATGTAGGTGAAGTGGTGATGCAAGTAGGTCCGTTAACAATCATGTAAAACATTCAACAGGAAAAAGATTGGCAGGCAATACAGATGAATGATCATCACGGTTCCTTAAGCAGAGGCATTATAGTTGTTTTTTTCCATCTACATTCTAAATTTTCTCTAATGTAGTTTTGTTGCTTTTTTAAATAAATAAATAAAATAAAAATGCTAATTTACTTTATATTAACCACACACTTTTTATTATGCCTTGAAATCTGTCACTATAGGTACATATGTGAGCTTGATGACATCCTAACTCTGAAAATGTGTACATTTACATGTTATCTATGACATACGAGAGGTATTTTCTGTTTGTTTTCTATTAGGCATAGATGAGATGACTAAATCCCTGGGAAATAATTATTCATAAAAATATGGCTTTACATGGGGCGCCTGGGTGGCTCAGTGGGTTAAAGCCTCTGCCTGCAGCTCAGATCATGATCCCAGGGTCCTGGGATCAAGCCCCACGTCTGGCTCTCTGCTCAGTGGGGAGCCTGCTTCCCTTCCTTTCTCTGCCTGCCTCTCTGCCTGCTTGTGATCCCTATCAAGTTAAAAAAAAAAAAAAGAAAAATATGGCTTTACATATTTCGGGATTTCCCCCCTGCTAAACAGTAACAGATATCACTTCTAACACTAATGTTCTTTTTAAAAAGATTTTATTTATTTGTAGAGCGAGAGAGCACAAGCAGGGGGAACAGCAGAGGGAGAGGCAGGCTCCCTGCTCAATGCAAGGCTCAATCCCAGGACCCTGGGATCATGACCTGAGCTGAAGGCAGACACTTAACTGACTGAGCCACCCAGGAGCCCCCTCTAACAGTATTTTCAAAGCTGTGTGGCCTTGGGCAAGTCATTTCTCTTCCCCTCCCTAGGCCTCAGTTGTTTTACCTTTAAATGAAGAAGCTGGATGAAGTAATTTTCTCATGGCCTTTGGCTCTAACATTCCACGATTTAGTTTATATACATCATAGAATGCATTAGATGTCAAACAATTGAACAATTGCTATGGAGAAGAAAGTTTTCATCTTGTAATACTTACATCAGTTGTAAAAGACTAGAGAAGATGTGGGGGCACCTGGGTGGCTCAGTGGGTTAAGGCCTCTGCCTTCGGCTCAGGTCATGATCCCAGTGTCCTGGGATCGAGCCCCACATCGGGCTCTCTGCTCTGCGGGGAGCCTGCTTCCACCTCTCTCTCTATCTGTCTGCCTCTCTGCCTACTTGTGATCTCTGTCTGTCAAATAAATAAATAAAATCTTAAAAAAAAAAAAAAAGACTAGAGAAGATGCCCAACCTTGATGTAACTTTATGCTCATATGAAAAATGTGCAAGACTCCAAAGACTGTATAGCCTTGACTCTCTTGCTACTCCTCATTTATAATTATATAGCTATTGACCAATACTTTTTCATTCATGTTTACCTTTTTTGCCCCTGCCAACTTATTATTTTGCTTCACAGACCTCAATACATGAATGAAAAGGTTTTTTGTTTTTTTTTTTAAGACTTATTTAGGGATGTCTGGGAGGCTCAGTCAGTTGGGCCTTGGGTCATGGTCCCAGGGATCAAGTCCCACATCAGGCTCCCTGCTCAGTGGGGAGCCTGCTCCTCCCTCTGCCTGCTTACTCCCCCTGTTTGTGCGCTGTCTCTCCCTCTCTGACAAATAAATGGGTGAAGTCTTTTAAAAATATATATATTTATTTATTTGAGAGAGAGGGAAAGTGAGAGCATGCACAGGAGGGCAAGCAATGGGAAAAGGGGGAGAGAATCTCAAGCAGACTCCATGCTGAGCACGGAGCTGACCTGGGACTGGATCTCACGACCCTGAGATAATGACCTGAGTTGAAACCAGGAGGTTGACGCTCAACCGACGGTGCCATTCAGGCACCCCTGAATGAAAAGTTTTAATTCTACTTTCTTGAGGCATAACTTGTAGAGAATAAAATGTCCCCAATGAAAATATACATTTTATGAGTTTTGACAAATGTATGCACCTGTATAACCACTACCACAGTTAAGCAACAGAACATTTCTATCACCCTGAAAAGTTCCCTGTGCCTCTTCCCAATTAAGCCCCAGCCCTTATCCTAGGTAATTATTGATATGCATTTTGTTGCTATAGATGAGATATGTCCTTTCTAGAGCAACCAACACGTTTTTGACTTTTGTTTTCTCAATCTTGGATAGTGTTAATGTATTTCGATAGTTTCAATCAGGTTTCTCAGGTGCATGCAACAGAAAAGAGCTCTGGCTGATTTCAGCAGCATAGGAGTTTGCTGAAAGGATGTGGGCAGCTCATAGGGTTGCTGGGAGCCTGGAGAACCAGACTGGGATTATGCAGCCAGGAACAATGCCCCAAATCATAGAGTACAGCTCTTCTGGTGAGGGAAACACCCAAGCAGCAGTTGGAGTTACCTCAACTCTGTACCAGGTCATGGTCACTGCCACCACCTGTGGGGCCACTGCTACTTTAGGAACTCTGTTTCTTAGAAAGTACATCCAGGATGCAAAGTACATCCAGTATATCTGTCCTAAGAAATCCTTTTGCAACTGCCATTGTCAACTGTGTGAGTAAATCTGAGTGGCATACCCTAAAGCATGCGGCCTTCATGCCAAAGCGGCAGGGAGCTTAGGAGAACCTGCCACTTTCAGCCTCTAGAGTAAGACTTAATCAAGCTTTGTAAGAGGGGAAGACTCCCCTCTTGTTGGAAAGGGTTAAAATCCTAGATGGCCAAAAAAAAGGCCAAAGTCAATATCACTGATGGTTAGGTTTGTTTTTTCAACTGCATTCTGAACGTGCGGCTCCATGTGTGACGGTCAGTACAACCAGGCCGCATCTGATAACAGCCCCTGTGTATAAAGTGGTCTACCAGAGGCCGAAAGTGGGAATGAGGTCATCAAGGCACTCACTGTGCAACGAAATAGAAACAGATGTATTGGCCTTCATACTTGCTTAAGTTTCTTCTTTTTTTTTTTTTAAGATTTTATTTATTTATTTGACAGAGATCATAAGTAGGCAGAGAGGCAGGCAGAGAGAGAGGGGGAAGCAGGCTCCCTGCTGATCAGAGAGCCCAATGTGGGGCTCGATCCCAGGACCCTGAGACCATGACCTGAGCCGAAGGCAGAGGCTTTAACCCACTGAGCCACCCAGGCACCCCAAGTTTTTTCTTCTTAAGACGATCTCCCTCAACTATAACCTGTTAAAAAATTAATGGGTCTAAAGGAATTGATTTGATCCAAAAAAAAAGTAGTGTATTAAAAAACTGCCACAATTTTAAGTAATGAATTTCATGTTTATTTATAAAATACCTTTAACTTTTAAACCAAATATTAACTTGATATTTTTACTCTTCTGAAATGACATAAACCTCAAGTTGCCTCTAATAGCTCTGTTCATTTCAATTATTATGTTAATACATAAAATAAAACCAGTTACTTCACCAGTCCTACCTGCTATCCCGTATTCTTGATTTCAATTGCCAGGTCCAGAGAAGAAGGGGTGGCCTGATCCAGGGACAATGAGGATGTAATGTTGAAGAATCAGCTGGAGGAAAGAAGCAACAGGCACCATGGAAAAGACCAAAACAAAGCAAGGTTAGATTTTTCCTATGTCTTGCTTTAGATCTCAGGATTTAAGAAACAGAGGTTTCAGTCTTCTCTTGCCATTGTATCAAAACATGATAATATGTTACCTTGACTACTCTCATCTCCTTCTCATCATATAATGACCATGAAGAGCACAGACTTGGTGCTGGAGAAACAGGACATGTGGAAATGCTATCTATATAATTTGGTCTGAATAATTATCTTATTTTTCTTTGCAATAACTTTAGGACTTGCTTCAGAACAACCTGCTGAATAAGGCCAAGATACAGATTCAAATAATAAACATCCAACACCTTCTAGAAACATAAGTGCTCTCTCTTTTCATCTTTACCATGCAGAATCAACCATATAGAAATAGTTCTGTTATCATCTCCAATTTACAGATAAGGAAACATTCATAGAGGAGTCAGGCTACAATCACAAAATGTCAAAGTTTGATCTGGAAGCCTGTTTTCTGTTCTCATGTTCTGGTTCTTGCCCTGATACCAGGCTGCTGGGACACAGTATAAAATGGGCTAAGTAATCTTTACCCAAGCTCGTGTGAGGAGTTTTGGTGATCTCAAACCACCTGGATTTTATAGGAACAGTCTTCTGTTTATATAAGTTCTGGGCTCAGGAACTTCATTATTTATGAACTTAATACACTGAAGCTGGTTCCTCTAAGGGAGGGTTTTCTACACCAGTATGTCTTAAGGGAACAATATACACACACATTCATACAACCAAATATTTGTTTTCATCTATAAACTTCTTGATGTATACAATGTGACACAATGGAAATATAACTAAGTGGATGAGGAATGAGCTGCGTGATTTACATGACTGTCTTGTCTTCGTGGCCAGCCAATGTGGTTCTGAGAGTTTAAGCCAACCCTTTCTCTCCCTAGTTTATAAGTGGTTTTTATAACCTCCTTTGTATAAGCCAACCCTTTTTCTCCCTAGTTTATAAGTGGTTTTTATAACCTCCTTTGTATTTGCCCTGTGTTTCAGTCTCTAGTGTTGCCAATATTCTTTCATTTCTGCCTGCATCCTTCCCAGAATCTTTCCATTGACAATTCCCTTTACCAACCCTCTTGTGCAGGAAGACAGTAAGATTACCTTAGCAGATCTGGGCAGTGACAGGAGGGGAAACCTTAAAAGTTTGGCAAGGACATTTTATGTAGGTGTCCTGAGAACAACAGAGTGATAACTAGACAGGTGTCTGGTGTAGCCTTCCTGAGTACAGAACTACCTCCTCAAGTAAACTATTAGCCTCAAGAACATGAGGGAAACCCTTCAAGGGCATTCCCTTCTGGTTGGTTAATGATCACTAATCATTTACTTTGGATGAGAAACTTCCCCACTGTGGTAGAACATCTTTTGTTTTGTTACCACAAGAGTTTTATCAGGTAGATATGGTTAGGTCATTAGGATGTGAATATAGAAACCACCTACACCGTCTTACGTTTGTTCTTATATCACTGGTTTCTTGTCATGCAGCCACAGATTTAAGATTCTATGAGTCGCCTTATTCCCTGCACGTGTGTGAGGAGGATAGGGACAGAATGAGTCATGTTCATTGAACAAAGCTCTTTCTTCCTACAGGAGAGAATGAACATATGCCGATGAATAACCCTTCCACACAGATTTACCAGGTAAAAACAATTAGATTGTTTTGAACACTCCTGTGTGTGATAGTGATGACTGTCGCTTACGTCCAGAGTTTTCTAGCACTCGCAAGTGCTTGCACCTCCGTCATTGCGTTTGTTCGCTTACCAGGACCATGAAGTAGGCAGGGCAGAGAGTTAAGCTCACATTGCACCTTTGAGAAAACTGTTGAGTGAAGGACAGCTTATCTAGGTTCTAAATTATGGCATGGCCACTCCCATGTCTATTCCGGTTTCCTTGCCCGTTGCCACCATCACTCTGGCCATGACACTGTGCGATGCCAACTCCATGAGAGAGGAGGAGAGAGCAAGCTCTGCTTTTCTTTGTTTCCTATCTTAGCAGGGAAAACTGAAAATTGAAAGGGGGTTAACACTGCAGATGTTCACACAGGGTGATCAAAAAAATGTTAAGCTCCCTCTGAACAATGGGAATAATTTTATTTCTAAGGAAGTTAAAAATTCTGCAAAACATTTTATAGTGTGTTTGCAACAACAGTCACTTGGGGCTGCTTTGACTTTCTACAGAGTATTTATTTGGTATCTATCTTCTAAATGTAAATTTAAAGTAAAATTCTGTCCTTAAAAATCATGGATGTTTATTCTGATATAATCTGTAATGTAAAAGAAGCTTTGGGCTAGGAAAATCCATGCTCCCCTCTCAAGTTAAGGCACTGTTATCTGGAATGCAGGAGACGGAAGAAAGAACTAGTAGAGCTTGGTGGGGGCTCGGAGAAAGGATGATTTCAAAGTTGGCTGTAAAGTTTTAAGGTTTGGTTGGGGAGTGGTCTTCTGGAAAAAACAATAGGAATCCAGAAGAGTGGAGAGTTTTAAGGGAAATGTTATTTAGATTTGTTGAGTTTAAGTGATAGTAAAATGAAAATAATGACTAGTTCCCAGAAATCTCATGCAAGAGGTCACTGCTGTGAGCCAATCAGGGCGAGCCAACACAGGATTATGAAAACATTTTTGTAATCATGCTGCTCCTAGACCAAGACCAGCAGTAGGAAGGAGTAGAGGAAACAGCCTCATTTCAATTTATTACATATTTATTGAGCAGTTACTATGTGTAAAATCAACTGCTTGGTCTAGTGAGAAATAAAACAGACATTTGCAATCGATTTTTAAGTGTCCACCTTCTGGAAAACAGATACAATAAATGGCTCAAACAGGTAGGCTGATGGAAGGATTACAACAGAGTTATTGATGTGGTGGAGAGATGAATGAATATTGGCTGAAGGCATTTAAGGACAGATTGGTCGTTTGGTAAGTGTATATGGGAAAAGGTGTTTCAAGCAGAGGGACCAGCTTGAACAAAGGCCTGGAAGCAGGAGTGAGTCTTCACTCAGTGCTGATTTGATGCCTCACTTGTCCACGACTTCCAACTGTCTTCCCTGCCCACCTCTCCTCTGCTCACATCACATCTGACCTGTGTATGGCATCGGAGTGACTGTGAGTATGTCTTTAAACTTAGGTATGATTTAAAGTCTATTATAGATTTTATGTAGGTCACTCCCTGAATGTTGGCTAAATATAGCGGCAGTGGGGGGTGGCCTCATTCTCTCATTGTATCACAAACCCAAGTACATCTGTTCGCAGTGGAACAAATGAAGCAGTGGAAGCGAAGCTGGTCTATATGACCTCTGTGGTGCTGTGATCATAACCCCATCCTTGTTTTTAAAAGAATGCTTCCTAAAACCCAGACTGGTTACTCCAAGCAACATTTAACCAAAAGAAGATGAAGGAGAAGTAAAGAAAGAAGAAGAGGAAGAGGAAGGAGGGAAGCAGGGAGAGGTTAACTATAATAGAATACAATCTATACCAAGAAGGGAGAGCAAACTATGAAATTTGAAGGAAAATATGACATTTTAGCCATTTTCTATTTTATTTTCCTGATAGACCCCCCCATCCCTACCTGAAATTATAGTAAATAGTATCTTGTTTATTTATTTATTTTTTAAGTGTCTGTTTCCTTCTCTAGAATGTAAGCTCCAAGGGCAGGGACTTAGTCCATTTTGCTGTCTGTTGTATCCTCAGCATAAAGTATAGTACCTGGATTATAACACATATTCAATAAATATTAGTTGAATGAATGAATGAATGAATATCTACAAGATGTGTATATTGCTTTGAGCCAAGAGGTCTGATGCACTCATTTAGTCTGATGTCAAATCATGTTTGGAAAATTGTCTGGTTCTTCTTTGGGACAAAAAAGAAGAGATCCTTACTTCCTACCCTAATCAAAATAAACTCAAAAATGGATTAAAAGCCTAGAAATTTAAAATAATCAAATTATAGAAGTTTAGAATGAGTGAATATTTATCTTGTCTCTGGATGTGAAAAAAGCACTGGAAGAAATCACAAAGGAGAGGGCTAGCGATTTCCCCCCACATCACAATTAAAAAATTTCCCAACATAAATGTATTTTCAACCAATTCAAAGGCAAATAACAAAACAGGAAAATTCTTTTACAGAAAAATACCACAAGGGTTTAATGGTATATAAGTAGTCAATACAAGTCAGTAAAAAAAGAAACTTCTGAGACCTCAATAGAGTATGGGCAAAGGACACAGACAACTTACCAAAGTAGAATTATAGATAGCTAATAAGTAGGAGAGAAGATGGAGACTTTTGAAGCTTATGACAATCTGATTAGTGAATAATAAAATAATTAATAATATTTAGTTCTGACGAGTGTGTGTGAATTGGTGGAAACTTCAATAGAACTTTTTAGTTAAAATATAGTAAAAGTGTTAAAATGTTCGTAACCCTAATTAGCTCCCTGCTTTTAGATGGATTTGACCTCCTTGGTAAATAAGGTACCTTGACCCAAATCAGATCACGGGAGCCAACAGGAGAACAAGCACTACCAGCTCCCAGTTCATTCCAGAATTATTACCAGAACCGGTGAATCTGTGTGGATACACTGATTGTTCTTTAGCTCATATTCCCTTTTATTTGACTCCAAGTCTATTCTGCTTTTCTCTCATCCTTCGTTCACTGTACATAGGCCTCTCAGATTTCACCCACTCTCTTCTCCAGAGTCAGATTGTGTTGCTGCAGACTGATTATTTCCTTTTGCACACGGATTTTTAAAATACCATTCCATTAACTTGTGAAGTGGGGGTGGGGTCCCACAATCAAGGCCCACAGATGTGGTAACTGCACCATTTGGTCCTAGCCCAACTCCCGCCTAATGATGTGAATTCCAATATGTTTCTGGCTCACCTGCAGGAATGTAAACATTGCAGCTTCCTCCCATTTACGTTACTTATGTTTTGTATATTTTGTCCAAGACATGTTTTTCTAAATACACTAATTTAGTCCTTTGAGTCAAATACTACCCAACGTCTTAAGGAATATTTAGGAATTTATCTTAAGGAAATAATCTGAAATGCATACCAAGCTTTAAATAAACAGCATTATAGGTCAGCATTATTTATAATGTTGAAAAATTACAAACAACATAAATTTCCAAGAAAACTGAATGGGTGGATAAACTCTGGCACATCCATAGGATGGAATATCGAGTAACCATTAAAAATAGACACATAGAAAAAAATTCGAAGGCTACAGGAAAGGGTTTATAACAGTGTTTGGCAAATATATCTGTAGTATGAGTTCAACCATATAAATGTATGCACTTATATTCACAGAACAAAACAGAAGAAAATGTGCCCAAACATTCGCGGTTGTATAAAAGTAGGGAGATTTGAAGTGATTTTTTTTTCTTTTTTCTTTTTCTCTGCAACGAAAATAATTTAAGAAAATGAGTTATGTGCCAAAAGGACCCCTAACTGAAAAACTATGGGAACCAGTCCTACAGTAATAGGTTTCATCATTAAAATTGCCTTTGAAAGTTTTCTAGGATTTGTTTAGTCCGTTTTGAGCCTCAGTCTCTTTTTGCCATTAAGGAATATCTCCCAACACCAGAGAAATTAATTCTACTAGGCCTGTGGTGATTCCCAGATTGATAAGATAAATTTCCAGCATGTCCTGCTTCACATCTTCTTCAGTCGTGCACTGTAAGAATGACGTTAAGGGTCAACTTCTGCAGGGAGTGTAGAAGAGTAGATTTGGGAAATTTACTCAACCACTCAAACGACTTGCTGCCCACTTTTTGTTTTAAATTATCATATTTCTGGGGATTAATAAAGAGGCCTAAAATGAAGAAGATGAAAACTGGCAGAAAGACCATATTTCCTCTGTACAAACCCTGGTTTGGGGAAAACCAAAGCAATTACGTTGGCGTCCTTGCCATCGTGTGCTGCTCCTTAAAGCCTGTCGTCAGGTGTTGTAGGAATTTGGCCTGCCTTGTGGAGCTTCCTCAAATCTTGACGTTTATGACTTAACAGGGATCTCAAGGCCCAGGCCCAGTCCCCTGAGTTGGACTCAGACTAGACTTTGACCTTGATAATGGAACAGAATGAAGGGCAAGTCTGTGTGAAAAACAAGTTGGAACAACTTGCATAATTTATGAAAATTAGTTTGAGGGAACTTTGGTGAAAAGTGATGGGAAGACATTAATTAAAATTCACCAAGAAAGTAAAGAAAATTGAGAAACAGAAATTAAGAACAGGAAATAGGAAGAATTCGGACTCCTCTCCCCTATTTCTTTGAGCCTAAGATGCCCTCTGTGGTACCCTAGGCTTCGAAGTACAAGTCTTCCCTGAACCTGCCTCCGGTGGGAGCCCGCCTCCAGCGGCAGGATGGAGGGATCATAACCTCTCTAGAGCAGCTTCATGAAAAAATCAACGAGATGAGGAACGTGTTCAACTCGCTGGAGAACAAGGTAGACACCCGTTTCTAATCCTTGGGGTGGGCTGTGGGCTGTCAAATGAGAGAGTTGAAGAGCGAGAGCAGAGACAAGATGTTAAGTCCATGTCCTCAGAGTATTTTTTATTCACAAGGAACGGCCAGTTGGTACTGGAAAACTAGTCTGTAGCAGCTAAAGATGCTGAGCCCCATGTCGTCTTCAAGGCGACACGTTTCCGGTGTGATTATGCTCACATATGGCATCCCTTCCTTGGCTGATCAGTGGATGGAAAGCTGTTTATCAGTCAATAGTGTTATTTTGGTGGGAGGTACCCAAGGGGCTCAAAGTAATAAATGGGAAGGAAATGGGTTCCTAACCTAAAATGGTTTCAAAATCCCCAAAGTCCCTATATAACCTGGCTGTTAGGGAAACTCAACTTTTTTTTTTTTTTTTTTGAGAGCTGGGGTTCTACAGGTGAGGAAAAGTCCTTTCCCCTAGGATCCTCCTGCTGTCTTTTGGTTCCTGGGGAAAATTCCATACATCCACCTAAGGGAGCAGTGATAATGAAACCTATTTCTGTCGGATAGTGGTTCCCTTTTTTTTTTTCAAACAGAAAACCAGAGCACCTGAATGAATGTCAGGTTTCTTTCCTTCAATTTTAAAACTTGCACAGATTTTGCTTTAATATTATATTGCCGTTGATTTTATTTTGTTCACTAAAAATGAATTTACATAATGAGAACTATCAGACCAAAGGTAGTGGACTTGGTGATTTAATCCATTATGATGACTAGATTAGGACATGTACAAAGATCCATCGCAAAGATTAATTAAAATTAAAAATGATTGTGGCGAAATATAGATGGCTTGTGTTGTTTCTCATGCTTCTAGCCCTGAATGCTTGGCAGGTCCTGCTTTTGTCCTCAGAATGATCTCTTTGACTCCTCTTATTTCTCACTATTCCCGCCCCTTGAACGAAACTTTTGTGAGGCACAGTGAACCAAACCCTGTATTTTAAAAATATGGTGTAGGAGACCAAGTCGTTTTATAGTGGGAGGTGTCGTTGTGAGCTGGAATCATTTTGGATGACCAGATTCTGAAAATGTTTAGAAGTACACATTGGAAGGAATTTTGTTAATGTTGTCAAAAGTTCTGTTTTAAAGAGAGAACTGAAGCTACGAGTTCCTCTCCTTAGCAGAGTGTAAGATCATGAATTTCAAGAAAGTAATGTTATTATCTTATTGTTATTATTATCTTAACTTTCTGTGTGTTGAAAATGCTTCTTTACATTTGTTCAATAAAAAAAACCCAACAACCCGAACTTTAGAAGTGCTCCATTTTCTCCACATTTCTGTTTGTGCTTAACTTTTTGATGTGTCACTGAAAGGGGGAGAAGAATTAAATTTCTCGAACACCTTCTTTGTACCAAGCATGCCCTGTGGCAGGAAGCTTACCTATATGTATTCATTTAATGTCCAGACAGCCCTGTGAAATAGGTGTCACAGTAGTTATTTTATGCAGGAAGAGACTGCTACAAAGAGGTTAACCAACTTGCCTCAGGTCTTACTTCTCATAGGAGAGCTAGAATTTGTACCCTATCTGACTCCAGAATTGATACATTTTTCATGGTATGGAAGTTGACAACAGAAGTCCAATGTGCGTACTCCTACAGGACCAGGCTTGACTCCTGAAGATAATTCAACATCACTATCAACAACAGTGTGCTGAGCTCCTAACACTGTAGTTATTTCCTGCCACTCAAATGCAAATGCCATTTACTCCTTTTCTATGATATCATCATATATATATATATATATAATGTATATATATTTATATATATGGCCTCTTCCCTTTCAAAGAAATTCTCAGATATGCCTAGTTATTACTCTTTTTATCATTTGATTTTTTAAGGGAAATATAACTGAATTTCTTCATCTTCTACAACACCAGGGATAATATGACCCACCCCTTCTTTCATGGGATTCAAAGAGTTATTGGATCAGATTGTATTTCACATGCATATGTTGCTTTTCAAGTAAATCTCATTTTAATCAAAGGTGTTAGAATAAACAGTAGCTCACAGGAGCACTTGTAAACTTAATGGTTTGCTTGCTTGTCACTATTAAGCTTCAGCATGTGCTATATAAAAAATTCCCTCTTTCCCTAAAAGAATGGGACCAAGTTTGCCATATGTTGTCTACACTTTAGTCTACCAGGAAATGAGGTCTGTAGATTTTCAGGAGCCTGGTTTCTCAAACAAAATGAAAACTCAAGGGGCCAGCGGTAATATTCATAACAGTTTACAGAAAACTGAATTCACTCTTGGTGATTGTCTTTAGTTGCAGGCCTTGGCCTCTGAACTCAAAACTGGATTCACGGAGGCAATGCAAGAACTGTCAAGAATTCAACATGGAGAATATGCTTTGGAAGAGAAGGTTAAGAGCTGTCGATGTTCCATGGAAGAAAAAGTTACTGAGATGAAGAATTCATTGAACTATTTCAAGGTAGGTTCCTCTTCTATTCCCTAGCTAAACAGAGGGTTCTTGGTCTTAGTCACAGATGTAGAAAAACACCTTTCATGTAGCAGCCAAATTCACTAATTGTCATGGAAAAAAAAAATCTGTTTCATGTTTTTCTTTCTTGGATCTCTGTGTTAAAATTATAGACTACAATAGAAATAAGATGTTCGGGGCGCCTGGGTGGCTCAGTGGGTTAAAGCCTCTGCCTTCGGCTCAGGTCATGATCCCAGGGTCCTGGGATCGAGCCCCGCATTGGGCTCTCTGCTCGGTGGGGAGCCTGCTTCCTCCTCTCTCTCTGCCTGCATCTCTGCCTACTTGTGATCTCTGTCTGTCAAATAAATAAATAAAATCTTAAAAAAAAAAGAAAGAAAGAAGATGTTCATCTCTCATTCATTGAGCAAATATGTATTAAAAGCTTATTGTATACTAGATATCATGTTATATCCTTTCACCCCTTTTACTTTTTGCCAAATTTAAGATGTATCAATTCCTATTTTTCAGGAAGAGCTGAGCAATGCCATGTCAATGATTCAAGCCATCACTTCCAAGCAAGAAGAAATGCAACAGAAAATTGAACAACTTCAGCAGGAAAAGAGAAGGGAATCTCGAAAAGTTAAAGCCAAGTGAGTGTCTTACACAAAACCACCCAATGGCAAACCCATAAGCAGAGGCTTGCACAGTGACACTGAGAATTCCAACCCCTCTATCAGCAGATAGCTAAGTGGCTATATACTGCTGGGATCTGCAGGTCAGCTTGTGATGGCGGTTATAGAATCATAAAAATCAGTTATGTTTAAAAATGGTTGGTAACTGTTGCGTGGAGAATGCACTCAATATAATAGAAAGTGAAATGAAAAGGATATAAAATGACATGTAGACTTTTATTTCAACTGTAAAAAACATGTAAAATAACAACTAAAAACATATATTTAAAGATGATAATTGTATGTTAAGATAGTGGGGTCACTCATGATTTTCTTTTTTAATTAGTTTTCTAAAATTTCTCTAATGCTACTACTAGTTTACGTCTACCATCCAAAATACATTTATGTTAACATTTCAACCAGCTTGAATCAATGAAGGTTCATCATTAAACGTATATGATCATTATTGTTATATCAAGTTGGAACTTTTAAATTATCAAATTTAAAATAGAAATATGGTAATAATATTTGTGTGACCCCGAAGAATGGTTTGTTGTTTGTGGTTGAAGACCTGCTACTTCCTGGTACCTCTGTGTTGCTTTGTTGAGTGAATGTAAATCATCCCAAGCAAATTGTCACCATTGCTAACTCTGTACAGATCCTGATGACAAAGAAGCCAAGAACAGAAAAACAAAAATATAGATATTACAATTAGGATGTGATTTGTATGTATTTGAAATTTTTTCTCCAGCTTTGGCAATGAATTAAGTTGAACCCTAAGAACTGCTAGTATCTAACTTTTTAATTTACAAAAACAGCACTTTTACATGGTTCAACCTAATAATTCAGAATTTTTCTCGGGTTATTCTGAACTGATTCTCCTCTTAACCCATCAGGCATTAAGACCCTTTGTTTTCCTTCCCCAGGAAAACTCAGAAAGAAGAACATGGCCCGCAGGCTGGGCCTGCTCAGGCACAAGGAAGTCCTTTCCGTTCGATCAATATCCCTGAGCCTGTTCTTCCAAGTGAAGACTTTACAAATCTTTTGCCTTCTCAGGCCTATGAAAAAGGTACAGTTTGCAAATCATACTGAATGAGCCCAGCCTTTCCCCTTGATTCCTAGCGCTTGAGTAATAGTGAGAATGGGTTTATGTCTTGTATCCTTATAGGAAAATGATGTATAGCTCAGAATTTTTCCTCCTATAACTGGAATTTATAGGAATCCACAGGATCCTGGGATGCCTGGGTGGCTCAGTGTGTTAAGCATTTGCCTTCAGCTCAGATCATGATCTCAGGGTCCTGAAATAGAACCCCAAATCCAGTGAGCAGGAAGCCTTCTTCTCCTTCTCCCTCTGCCTGCAGCTCCCCCCTGCTTGTACTCTTTCTCTCTCTCTCTCTGTCAAATAAATAAATAAAACCTTAAAAAAAAAAAAAAAAGAATCCAGAGGAGTCTAAGAGACCAGAGGAATCTGCCCAATTTTAAAAGCTTTTTTTTTTGGGGGGGGGGGAATACTTATCTGGGTTCTAAATTTCAAACACTAACCCTAGGAGAAAAATGTTAGAAAAATTATTCACTCTAATAACTTGTTTTATTTTCCACATTACTTTCCACTCTTGTCTCTCTGCATAGACAGTTTAAAGATAGGCATATTCTTAGCATAAAACTGTGTGTTCAGCTCTTTTTTCAGCAAGGTTTCACTGATAGAGGAGAAAATCATATCTGCTTTAAGTGGCAGGGAGTGACACAAGTGACAGTGTAATTCTGTACGCCTCTTCCTCTGGATAACCAGGGCTGGTGCTGTCTGTGGACTGACAGTCGTTAGCAACTCCCCTGATCTGAGGGATGAGAGAACAGATGCCAGAAAACTGCTCCTGGGCAGAGCTAAAGAAACAGGCTTTCCATCCAGCCACCTCTGTCTATGACCATGTCTGGTTACACATTTGCTACATCTTTGTATGCTCAGCAATGTCTAATAAAGCACCTTATATGTGCTGCAGGGTGACGTAGACATTAATGTTGTTTAGAGGAACTGTCCTTTTTTTTTTTTTTTTAAAGATTTATTTATTTATTTGACAGAGAGAGATCACAAGTAGACAGAGAGGCAGGCAGAGAGAGAGAAAGAGAGAGGGAAGCAGGCTCCCTGCTGAGCAGAGAGCCCGATGCGGGACTCGATCCCAGGACCCTGAGATCATGACCTGAGCCGAAGGCAGCGGCTTAACCCACTGAGCCACCCAGGCGCCCTTTTTTTTTTTTTTTTTTTTAAGATTTTTTTGGCTAACAAAAAGAAGTTCTCCAAAAGAGGCTCAAGGCCTTCTCAACCAATTGTAAGCTCCTCTGGGGCAGGGCTGGTGGCTTTCTACCCTTATGCATTAAGGCACAATGTATTCCTAGATGATGAATGTGTTTTGAATCATTAAATTAAAAAATCTAAATCAGATGGCTTTTAATCTGTATAACTTCAAAGTATGGATCTGCTTTTTTCTTTGTAGTTTTTTATCCCTTTGAGTCGGTACTTTAGAGACTGATAGGTGCAGCTTGGGAAAACTCACTGATCCATCTGGGGACCGAGCGGGTTCATCACAGGTGGTTCTATTTTCTCTGCTCCATGTCATGAGGAGCAGGACGTAAAAAGATGGTCTTATTAGGAAAGAATATAGGATTGCCTCAGAAAGTAGAGGTCAGATCAATGCCAGGTCTGCTGGGGAAGTTGAACGTGTTCATAAGGTAAAAGATTAAAAATTATATTTGCAAAGTGCTCAGATGGAGTTCAATGAGCTGTGTGGTAGCAACTCTTCCTTATTTCCCTGTAATAACAGACGTGGCTTATATAACATAGTTTAGTCAACTGAGTTACTGCAGAATTTTTCCCAAATAATGTGCCATAAGAAGACATTCTGGATAGGATAGGTTATGCTAAAAATCAGGATCCAAGGGCTAACCTTTAGAAAGGGTTGGCTTACCCACTTACCCACTGTTATAAAATGGTACAATTGTTACTTATTGCTCCAAAATTCAGTAGCTTAAAATAGCAAACATTCATCATGTTCTAGTTTCTCTGAGTCAGGAATCTGTGGGTGCCTCTGGCTCAAGGTCTTTCATGAGGTTGCAGTCAAGGTGCTGACTGTCCCACCTGTTTGTCTTTCCTTCTACCCATCCATCACCCCAGACGCTGATGTAGATGGTGGGAGATAGTAATGAACGGAACAATAAACATCCCCGCCCTCGGGGAAGCCGACAACAAACAAGCTAGAAAAAATGTGTCGCATGTCAGTGATAGGGAGAAAAATAGGGCAACAGCTGTAATTTTAGAGACAGTGCCAGGTAAGGACCGGAAGGAAGTGAGGGTGTGAGCTGATGCATACAGAGGGGGAAGAGAGGGAACAGCCCATGCCAAGGTCCTGGCGGGAACATCGTTGAGATGTTCAAGTTGGAGCAGGAACAGTGGCAGTAAAGCAGAGTGAACAAAAGAGACGACAGAAGATGAAGTTTTGAAGAAAAGAAGGAAACAGCAGGCATGGGAGGGGGCAGATATTTTAGGGCTTTATGGTCATTATAAAGCGTTGGGCTTCTACGCTGACCGGGGAAGCCATTAGAGGGCTAAGCAGAGGAGTGGCAGGGTCTGACTTACGTTTGGACAGCATCGTTCTGGCTCTCCTCATCCTCACCATTATAGTTAGACAAGAATTTAGCTCTTAATTGGTGCAGTTTACACATATTAACTCATTTAATTCTTGTGGTAGTTTGGGAGGTAAGTGCCACTTATTATATCTTCTTACAAATGTGAAAATACTGAGCGCTTGAAATTTTATTTTATTTTTGGCTCTTCTGTCTCCCTCAGTAAGCTGTCAACTCTGAGTCTGTCCCAAGTGTCTGGCTCATAGAAGGTGCCAGCCCTTGTTAGTGGATACTGATGGAAACTTTCCTTTCTCTGCAGCCCAAGAGTCCAGATCCATGCATGTCGCAGACAGTAATGTGAAGGGGATGATGGGTCCTGGTAAGTAGCTCTGTGTTTAGTTCTTTTCTGGCAACTCTACCCTTTCCCAGCTTCCAACTTAACTTCCTTGCTTCTAGTCCCTCAGTCCCAAACCAGGCTTGAAAGAAGTCAGGCAAGATAAAGCACTATGGTTACTAAGACTCCAAGATGTCTAGTGGAGTAAGTCAGTGATTCAGTTAAACCAAGGAGAGAGATGGGGTGGAGAAGTTCAAGACAAAACCAGTATTCTTGGTTCTTTCCGGCTCACGTCAATTACCACTGAGATAATATTTGCTAAGAAACTCATAGGTATATGTAGCATAAAATAAATTGTCTATGGACACATTTTATAGTTTACTTAACTTAAAAGTTATCCACCAGTATTTTATAAATTATTTCATCTTCCCTCCCTCCATTCCTCCTTCCTTTTTGCAACTTACCATTATCAGGGCCAAGGATGACATATTCCAAAAGAAAACATTGTATTTGGCATCTTTCTTCCTCTGCATTTTTCTCCCTGGTGTGCTTGCCTAAAAGAAAGGAGATACAGGGAGTCAATGGATACTTACTACAAATTAATTATATTACTTTATAAATTTATCTTTTTAAAAATGCCTTATTTAGTAGAGACTGCATAAAAAGAGTAGAGGATGCATAGGCCAGAAACAGATCCTTTGCTACCATGGACACTTTTAAACCTTAGTTGATGTATTTAATCCTTGGGGGATAGTTTGTACCCAAACAGGGGCATAATATTTCAGAGTTAATAACAAATACAATTGTTTTTAAAAAAGTCAGATCTGGATGGCAGGTGTTATTTTTCAGGGATGAACCCAACAACTCCAGAAGCAGAAGAAAACCTGAAGTCTTGCCTCTCGGCTGATATCCAGCCCAAGAGCCATCTCTCATCTGGTGTGTGGAGGCAGCCAAAGGATGGTAAAGAATGGGGCGAGGAATATGTCACGAAAGACCACCCAGATAAACTCAAGGATGCTGGCCAGGGCAGACACAGCTCCTTGGAAAATGTTTTATGTGAAACCTCTTTAGCTGGTAAGTCCCGCGAGGAAATACAGGCTGAAATTGTGCAGAACAGGAAACCTACAGGCTAGAATCCTTGCAGTATAGGTTCAGGGGACATATGAGACCACTTAGTCTCCAGTTGCCTTTTCAGATGAATTCTAAAGACTATGGAGGTGGAGGGACCCACCTGAGGTCACATGGCCAGCTTGGGACCAGCACCTCGAATCTGGGTATCCATGACTTTTAGTAACAGTGCTTTGGGGGGACAAAAAGGCATAAAGTTGGTGGTGAGGAGGGCAGCTTTTGTGAACTATGTAGTCAGTGACGCAAAATCTTCAGTATGTGCATTTTGGATCAGTATTCTGCTACTGAAATATCAACAGGGTCTTTCTTCCCTCTCTCCTTATTCCCTTCCTTCCTCTCCTTTGTATCACAGATTGCTACTCAACGCTTATTATAGGTCACATAATGGCTCTTCCCCCCAACTATTTTGTGGAAGGCAATTTTTAAAAATTAATTTTTACTACTGAACATGTGAAAGGTTAAATAGTACTAAAACATTTATTAGGAAGAAAGCAGCAAGCACTTTAAATTGTTTTCACAGTTTCTTCTGGTACTTGCTTCCATGTTTTATTTTTTATTTTTTATTTATTTATTTATTTTTTTAGATTTTTTAAATTTATTTATTTGTCAGAGAGAGAGAGAGGGAGAGAGAGCAAGCACAGGCAGACAGAATGGCAGGCAGAGGCAGAGGGAGAAGCAGGCTCCCTGCTGAGCAAGGAGCCCGATGTGGGACTCGATCCCAGGACACTGGGATCATGACCTGAGCCGAAGGCAGCTGCTTAACCAACTGAGCCACCCAGGCGTCCCGCTTCCATGTTTTAAAACAGGTTTATGTTGCCCTTTTTTATCAGTATTTTACTGGGGGATAATTTACATACAGCAAAGTTCATAAAGGTTAAGTTTAAGCTCATTGACTTTTTATATATGTATGTATAGCCTCTTGTGATCACTACTTGGATCAAGATTACAATAGTTCTGTTACCCCCAGAGAGTTCTCTCATGCATCTTACCACCCTAAGAACCACTATTCGAACTTCTGTCACTGTAGATTAGTTTCGTCCGTTCCTGGACCTCATACAGAGGGAATAATACAATGTGTACTCTTTTGAGTCAGGCTTCTTTCTCTCAGTATAATGTGTAGTTCATTTCTTTTTTCAATCATTAAATAAATTTACCACAATTTGCTTATCTGTTCTCCTGTTGATGGATGTTTGGATTGTTACCAGTTCAGGACTATTATGAGCAAAATGGATATAACTATTCTTGTACAAGTTTTTTTTGGAGGTCAGCCCTCATTTCTCTTGGATGCATACGTAGGAGTGGAATCTCTGGATTAGGAGACAGGATTATGCTAAACTTTGAAAGAAAACATCAAACAGTTTTCCAAAGTGGTTGGCACATTTTATACTCCATCCAATAATATCCACGAGTTCTGGTTGCTTCACACCCTTCCCAATATTTTAATTTTAGCCATTCTCAGTGGGGTATACTGGTATTGTAGTTTTAATTTGCCCTTCTCTGATGACTAATGATGTTGAGCATCTGTTCATGTGCTCTTTAGTTATTTGTACATCTTTTTTTATGAAGCGCCTGTTTAAGTCCTTTGTCCAACTTTTAAAGTGCATTATCTTCTTATTATCAATTAGTAGAATTTCTTAATCTATTTTGGGTATGATTTCTTTATTAGATGTATGTGTGGAGAATATTTTATTCTAGTATGTGGCTTGCCTTGTCATATTCTTAATAGTCTTTTGATGAATAGATGTTCTTAATTTTGGTGAAGTTAGTCAATTTTAACTGTTTTATATAGATTGTGACTTATGTGTCCTTCCAAGAGATTTTTGCCTATCCCAAAGTTGTGGAGATATTCTAATATGTTTTCTTCTAAAATCTTTATAGTTTTAATTTTCACATATAGATCTATTACTTATCTTTTTTTTTAGATTTTTTTAGGTAAACTCTATGCCCAATGTGGGGTTCAGACTCATGACCCCAAGATCTAGAGTTGCATGCTCTCCAGACTGAGTCTGCCAGGAGCTCCAATTATGGTGTGAGGAAGGAGTCCAGGTTCATTTTTTTCCCATATGGCTGTCCAACTGCTTCAGCACCTTTTATCAAAAATATCTTTGTTTCTTTCCATATTGAATTGTGTAAAGAACATCAAGTGATTCACATATGGGTGGGTCTAATTCTAGACTCTATATTCTTTTTATTCCAATTAGTAGAGAATTTACAACTTGACAGTATTGAGTGTTCCAATCAAAGAACATGGTATTTGTCTCCCTTTATATAGGTCTTCTTTAATTTTTTTTAGCAGTGTAATGGAAAATCTATCATTTACATTCTTCTTCTTTCCTTCCCCACCAAAGCCTTTGCCCTAGAGTCCTCTGTCTTCCTACCCCCATTCAGGCCTGTTGCACTGTTGCCATCCTGGGACTTTCCACTCTTCCGAGGAATTCCTTTCATAGTTCTCTTATGTTAGATTCCCTTTTGTTTGTTTTTGTCTTGTGTGTCCTTGTTGGTTTCTTGGTTTACTTCTTGTTTCATAGAACCCATCATCCAGTAGCTTCCACATGCTTTGTTGATAATTTAGGTGAATATAAAATCATTTTCCCTCATCATTTTGAACCAATTGTTCCACTGTCCTCTAGTTTCCAATGTTACTGTTGGAATGTGCAATACCATTCTGATCCCCAGTCCTTTGTATTGTACCTGATTATTCTCTCTGGTAACTTTTAGGATCTTTACCTTTGGTATGCTAATGTGTCACAGTGGTCTGAGAATCTTCTTCATTAATTATGCTGTGCACAGTGGGCCCTTTCCTCCAGAAAGATGTCTCCTGGTAATTTTTTTTTCTATTATTAATTTGATAATATCCTCTCATCCATTTTCTTTCTTTTCTCTGAAATTTCTACTAATCTGACGTTGGGTTTCCTGGATTGATGTTCTCCACTACCATCTTTTTCTAGTCTCTTTTTCTTCATCATGTCTCCTTCTTGTTTTTTGGGGGAGTGGGGAAGAAGGCAGGAGAATCTTGATTTTATCTGCCACTCTTTTATCTTTGAAAAAATGCCAAAATTTTCTCCTCCTCCTCCTTTTTTCTTTTGGGAATGTTCTCTTCTCTTAACAAAAAAAAATAGCATCCTGTAACTATTAAATGGGCAGAATGTTTTTCTCGCATCTCTTTGAGGATATTAACCACAGGATTTTTAAAAAAGATTTATTTATTTATTACAGAGAGAGAATGTGTGAGTGGTGGGAGGGGCAGAGGGAGAAAGAAAGAATCCTTGAGCAGACTCCCTGCTGAGCAGGGTCCCCCCCCCCAATGCAGGGCTGGATCCTAAGACCCCAGACCAGGACCCAACCTGAAATCCAGAATCTGTGCTCCACTGGGGCGCCTGGGTGGCTCAGTCCATTAACCATCTGCTTTCAGCTCAGGTCATGACCCCTAGGATGGAGCCCCACATTGGGATCCCTGCTGAGTGGGGAGCCTGTTTCTCCCTCTCCTTTTGCCTGGCACTCTCCCTGTTTGTGCTCTCTCTCTCTGTGTCAAATAAATACATAAAATCTTAAATTAAAAAAAAAAAAGTCAGTGCTTCACCAACTGAGCCATCCAGGCACCCCTTAATTATAGGATTTTTAAAAAGTTTTGTTTCTGTGTTGTCTCTTTTTTTAAATTAATGTATAATTGACATACAACATTATATTAGTTCCAGATGTACAACATAATGATTTGATATTTGTATATATAGTCAAATGATCACCACAATAAGTCTAGTTAACATCATCACCATACATAGCTACAAATTTTTTTCTTTGAGGAGAACTTTTACATCTACTCTTTAAGCAACTTTCAATTATGCAAAACAACACTATTAACCATGCCATACAATACATCCCCTGCATTGTCTATACTTATTCAAAATGTATATATACCTTTTTCTTCTCTTTCATTTATGGTGTAAGTTTAATTCAAATGTCTGAGGATACTTAGCTGATTTTTAAAAAAATATATATATATCTAAGAGAGAGGCCCTAAATAAAAAGAAATGACAATTCTATGTTGGACAAGCTTATCAGTAAATGGACTTCACTATAGGCTAATCCGGTGGCAAATTAACTTTTGGTGGCTGACCTCTTTATGTCAGTGTCTGTAGGTCCTTTTCCCTTGGGTTGTTCATTTTCTTCAGTGAAAGATCCTCCAGTCTCCTGCCTGGAGAGTATAACTCTCCAGGCCGCTGGCATTGCAGGAAGACCTGCAGTGGGAGGAGCTGAGTGGAGTCTCCCCATTCAGTATGCAAAAGCCTTTTCTGAGTCCCCTTGTTTTCCTGTTGGCATCTCAACCCTTCCCTCTACAGTCTTGAGTCCAGACCCCAGAGATAAGGGCCCCTCTAGTTTAATTTTTCCCATTTTCCCATGGCAGGGGGTAGTGGCGGGGATGGGGTGTTGGGGGTGGGGGTGTTGGCAGTGGTGAATGAGGAAGCCATCTGGCATGGGGAGAAGATCCTGGAAGTTCAATTGCCCTATATGTAGACTAAGTCTCCTGTTTTCGGCATTGCTTCTTATTTGTACTTTCTGTGGTACCCAGTGCCTTCACTCCTTGAGCCTTTCTGCTTCTCAGCAGATTTTCCATCTGCAGATGAGAACACCAAGATTTTGTGCCCTTACAATACTGGATTAATTACCACACTTCCATTCTGTTTTCCATCCTCTGAAAACTTGCTGATGTCTTTTTTTATTGCTTTCAGTGTCTTTTTATTGCTTTCTATCATTTGATCGATTTTGGGAAGGAATGGTTGACGACAATTCCCTCTTTGATTTGTTTCTTAAAGCTAAAAGACAGACTGTGGCTCTAGAACTGCTTGAGTCAGAGAGAAAATATGTCATTAACATCTCTCTGATCCTGAAGATCAAGGCAACATTCCAAGGGTCAGATGGAAAGAGGAATTCCAAAGAGAGAAGGTATCCATGTGTTCATTGCCTTTGCTTTTCAGATTGATTAAAATTTAAGGTAAGTTGTTTATTGTTTCCACTTGGGGAATTCTGGGACCTGTGAAGAGTTCCAGAAATAGTCTTTGAAAAGAGTATAGGCAGTGACAGCAGGTAACACCTGGCATGTCTCAAATTTAGACTTAGGGCAGATAAGAAAATGAATATAGTCTCTGAGATCTTCAGTGTCCCTGGAGTGTCTGTAAAGAACCTAAAGGGGGAATAAATGCTACGGGTAAGGGAGACATTGCTCTCTGTTGCCATCTGCGTCTCTTCCTGGGATCACAGGTCTCATGGAGGTAGGCGGGAATGGACGTGGCGGAGGTCTGAAACATTAAGCAGCCATTAGATAAATGGCACAGGGCTGATTAACTCTGGACTTGGACCTTTCTTATATGTCCTGGTGATCCCACAGTACTAGACGGTGCGTAAGTGGTGGGTGTGTGTGTGTGTGTGTGTGTGTGTGTGTGTGTGTGGTGGGGCATGCTTCCACAGGGTCTGCAGTCTATTCAAACGGCATGATTACAAGATTAATCATCCAAGATTACAACATCCCTTGGTCCTTCTGTTCATCATCTTTATATCTTCTCTACTTCTCCTCCATTAAGAAAAGCAGGAAGGAGGAAACTCTGATTTGGTGGGATAGGACTAACATCATGAAGATGTGATAATCCAGATTATTGAGGAAAAGGCCAATCCAAAAGAATGGCAAGTCTGGATTATGGACTATTACAGATAAACGTAGCATTAATAGTCTAAATAGTCAATCAGGTAATAGACACTGGTGGCTCATAAATCGTGAATCTATCTCAGGAAGCCTGTAATTGTATTTTCTCACTTTTTACCATCCCCCAATTTTACTTGGCTTTGCGGCTGCCAGCAATATACGTAGTCACCAGAACACGATGCTCCCCCCATCTAAATGTCTGAGGTGAGGGAATATTCCCCAACAGACTCGAAAGTGGCTTGACTCTTTTTAAGAATCATTTTACTGCAAAGCAAAGTGTAGAAAACAAGGAACAGAAAGGGTAATGTGACAGGGCTAAAGCTCTGACCTCTGGAGGCCCTGGACAGAGCATCACCCTCTCTCAGTGGCCCCCTGGATTCTCGCTGATTGTTCCTTCCCCGTCTGGAACGGTGTTCATGCTCCACTCCCACACTGCCCCTTCGGCCCTCTGAGATGTCTGTCTGGACTCTAGCTATCTCGCTATTGCTAGAGACCTGCTCCGTTTACATTAATCAAATCGAAAGGCAAGTCTACCTTTTGGTGTAGTTTTGCTTCCACATCCGAGATTCGAAGCCAGCAGCATTTCCTCCTCATCTCTGAAAATTTGGGGATGGGGCAACGAGAGAGAGAGAGAGAGAATTGTTTACTCTGGAACACAGTAATCAGGCGCTTCATTGATAACTTCATGAGATCTTCACAAGGACTCTGTGAAGACTACCTTGTAGATGAAGAAGCTAAGGCCCAGAGGGCTTTAAAGCCAAATAGTCAGTTAGTGTGAGGATTCGAACCCAGGCTTGTCTCCCCCAGTCCTTGTGACCTTTCCACATCCCACCACTTCTCTGAGGACCTTATCGTTTCCAAGACATCACCTGACTAACAGCATGTCGGGTTTCTTAGCCAGATGACTCTTCCTATTTCACAGTGTAAACTTCCCTTCAGATCTCAACTGATTTGCCAGGTAGGGATGCTAGAAATGTCCTTGGCTCACTGAAGCTCTCTCCTACTTGCCATCACTTCCTGCTTGTCTAGGATGTTCTTTCATGACTCATGACCCATCTTCCCCAAAGCCCGAGATTAAAAAAAGTTTAAAACTACCATATAATCATATATCATATAATATAAAAGCAGTTATTTCTCACAACCGCAATAATGCTGTTGATGTTAGTTATTTACTAAGCTAACCTTCTTTTTTCTTTTCATAACCAAGACAAGTGAAGCTATATGTCAATACTCTTAGGACTAATATAAAGACTTGAGTTCTGAGCTTAGCAGTGTTGCCATTTTTCCACCTTGGGCTTAGATTTCCAATATCCTCCTTCACTCACTACATTTTTTCTTTTTTCCTAAGCTTTTCTGAAGCCTCCTTGGGTACTTTAAATAGGCCGGCTGAAGGAAATACACAACAGAACGAGATTATTCCTTTCTTCTACTGGCATTTTCCCCATGCAAAGATGAAAATAAATTAGCAACATGCCCCACCTTTCCCATCAGACATTGCAAGCCACCAGCACTTTCCACCCCTGCTGTAAAGTAACCCGGGGGTGAGAATAAAACCCAGTGTAACTACAACTGGACCCTCAAAACTGAGGTTGCCACATCTTCTCAAACCTACATGATAAAACTCTAGGTTTTCCCTGGAGAAAAGTAAAGCCCTCAACAGCCTCCTCAGCATGTTTCAAGCCAGGCCTACCCCTGGCTGAATGAAAGGGCTGGAAGCTGCACGGGGCCCCAGCTGCCAGCTGAGGTCTGAGTGGAACTTGTGGGAGGTTGTTCATTTGCTGGAGGATCACAGAAGTTGCAGCTCTTGGCTTTCCCTGGTCTGATATGCCTAGATAGAGTTACAAGCTCATGATCAAACAGTCCTGTCTGTCAGAATCCTTGGTAGGAGGTCGGGGGCGGGGGCGGGGAGGGGGGTGGTGGTGCCGGCAAGGTCAGCCTGACGGGGTTGCCCGTCAGCCTCCTGAGCTGAACTTCCGCCAAGAGGCCGTGTGCCACGGATCACCACCAGGTGGCACACGCTTCGTCATCAGCGCCCCTCAAATCTGGTCGCGTCCTGGGACTGGAGCTCAGGAGTTATTCTGGCCTAAAATTAGATGGGCAAGAGCAAAGCTATTGATTTGAAACTCTAACTGGGTTTTCCTTGATGGCTTTTAATTGATTTCCCTTGTTTAAGTCCTGTAATGTGGGAGTTGAAATAACTTGGAAGGTTTTAAAAAGAATAAACTACTCAAATTACTTGCTATCATCTCAACCCTAGTAAGGAATAGATAAGAAGTTGAGCGCTTAATACTTTTATCTTTGTGAAAAAGCTGCTTCTGGGAGCCAGGTGTGGCTCTAGGCCAAACAAGGAAGCAGGTTACGTGTGTGTCTACATTGTTTGCTTCTTTCTCCTTCTGCTCTCCATCTCCTGGCTCACCTCCTCCACACTCCTCTACTGATTTCAATAGTATCCTTGTTAAATAATTTTTTTTTCAATATTGGTACAGAACCCACTGTAGGCCATTGCTCTTCATAGAACTTTTGTGTTTCTGTGATACTTGATGGGAACATTACCCTTTTCTGATCCTCACCCTGAAATCTCAAACTATTACCCCAGTTGGACAGTCCAGGAAGCACCTGGACCCCACCCAGCCAAGTTACCAGCTCTCCAATTCTGCAAGGACACTAGTCACAGTGTAGCAGAAGGCAGCTTTCCCAAAAGAAAGAGAAAGAAGTGTAGGCCAGGTGAGGCCAGGCAAGGCCAAGAGAGGAGTAAAGAAAGAGAGAAAGAAAAGAGATCATCTAAGGGATATTACATAACCTATATGGACAACGGATCTCACAGGCAGACTCACCATGGCATTAGACCCTAACGTCTGTCAGTGTCACACTGAAAGTCATGGTAACCTTGGGTGGGGAGAAAGCTATCACATCGAGAACTTTCGTAGGTACAGTATTTTACTCTTTCAGTCCAGTCAGTGGTGCTTTCCTCCATCAACCTTGTGGTCTCCTTCACAGACAGACTATCTCCTAGCCGCCCCTCCAAATTCCCTCTGATCTTGACAGGGATTACTTAGATCTTCTGAGCCCACTGTACCAGCCATAAGGGCTTAGATTGGGAAGTCCCTCCACTTGTGTTGATGGACCAGCTGGCTTCAATTAGGTGGAGACTAGTGGCTTGGGACGGGGAGGGGTGGAAGACTGGAGTGAAGGAATCCTTGTATCTTTTCACAGGTGGCTGGACACCCTCTCTGTTATCTGTGTCTTCTCTGAGCTATAGACACAGGGGAGTTTTTGCTTGACTTGTAGATGGTTTGAAAAAGCTTTTTATTATTTTTTTAATTTTTATTTTATTTCTTTTTTTGGAGGGGAGGATGAAAAAACTTCTTATCAAACTGATGTTCTTTCTCCTGTTCTCGAAAAAGGTCTGCTTGTTCAGGGTTGGCAAAGCACCCCAATTATCCACTGGACACTTATTCTTGTGGAACCCTGGGGGAATATCCAAGTATGTTCAGCTCTCAGTGACAAGCAGACCTTCACTTTCATCTTCGTTTAAGTTTCGGTCTTGCAAGCACAAGGAAACCTACTTTCAGTTCCCATAAGTCACCGAGTTGGAGCTCGAATTCTTGCAGTAGCCCAGCAGAACTCCATTTCCTTGTGGCTTCCCTCCTCATTCCTACAGGCCCCTGACTGCGCCCACCCTTCTCCATGCACCCCCTTCCTCCTCTGTGATTCTCTCTCTCTCTCTCTCCACCACATCCTTCTCTGACATCTCTCTTCCTCTCCTCATTTCCTCTGGAAAAACAAACAAACAAACAAAACACAGCTAGGGATGGGGGAGAGGGATGTGAGAGGAGGATGGGGCTCTGTGAAGCTCCAGGGAGTAGCAGGTCAGGCCTCCCCAGGAAAGACTGTGTCCTTGCCCAGAAGGGAAGGGAAAGGAGCACTTTCACATGCCCATCCTCTGAGCATTTAGGTGCTGGCTTTAACCAAGTTTTGCTTTTTACCTAAATCGGAGTCTCTTATCCAGTAGCTAAGAATGATCAAATGCCACCGAGGTGCTGACTTCTACCACACTAATGAGAGTAGACTCATTTGCACATCAAGTGGGAATAACTTTAAAATCTTGGAAAAGAGTTCCCCTAGAATTTCTACTGTCTCATAAGTGAAACAGTAACAGTCTGGCTTTCAAAAGGCCATTCAAGGGGCACCTGGCTGGCTCAGCTGGAAGAGTGTGATCTCAGGTTTGTGAGTTGGAATTTTTAGATTACTAAAATAAATAAACTTTTTTAAAAAAGCCATTTAAGTGATGTGTTCTTTATTAGTGCAATATACATTTGTGTAGGAGCTATTGATAAAGGGGTCTTTTATTTTATTATTTTAAAGAGTAAAATAACAGATTTATTTATTTATTTTAGAGAAAGAGAGTGAGCGAGTGCACGAGTTGGGGCAGGGGCAGAGGGAAAGAATCCTCAAGCAGGCTCCCCTGCTGAGCATGGAGCCCAATATGGACCCTGAGATCATGACCTGAGCCAAAATTAAGAGTCAGACATTTAACCAACTGAGCCACCCAGGCAGCCCTAAAGGGGTCTTTTTTTTTTTTTTTTCACAAATAGCAAATAGCAATAGCAAATAGATATTTGCTATTAGGCCTATAATGTCAAACTTAAAAAAAAATCCTGAATGCAGAGCAGTGACTCAGAATATGGGAAAATGGAACCTGCTGCATATGTTCTTATAGGGTCTTTTCTTCTGTATACCTGGTTTGTGTGATCCTATCTCTATTCTGTTTCAAGCCTCTTCCCTGGCTCTTTACGGTACCTTGTCCAGCAGCACCTTGATTTGCTTCATGCTCTGCAGGAAAGGGTCCTGAAGTGGCCACGCCAAGGAGTTCTTGGAGATTTATTCCTTAAGTTGACAAATGATGAGGTAAGTGTTTTTAAAAAATCCTTCGTAAACTTGAATTACATGCATCTGTGTCTCCCTTGTCTGCTTCTAAATGCAGGACCTCAAATCAGTGATTTTCAGAGTTAGAAAAACTGCCGAGATCTAGTCTAACCTCCTCACTCTACAGATAATGAAATAAAGTTCAGAGACATTAAAAGACTTTATTGAAATCACTCGGCTAGCTAGGTAGTTGGGGGATCTGTGACCCAAGCCTCCTAACTTCCGGCCCATCGCTTCCCACTGTACTATACCCAACTGCCCCACTGACGATGCACATAAATGTGATGTGCACTAGTGTAAAAATATATACACGAGCACGTACATGTCCATCCACATGTACAAAATAAATATAGGAGGGTTTGTCTATGTGTGTGTATTTCACACCTAATTTCATTCCTTAGATTTAAAACTGTGATGTGCAGTTATCTGTCTTGAATGTTTTTTGTTTTTTGTTTTTATTTTCACTTCCTTGGAGAAAAGGGTGGTAAGTTTCAAAATCTCTATAATGTTCTGCAAAGAAAATTTGACCCAGGCCAGAGGATGTGAACTCAAATGCCTACAGGGCCAGACAGTGATGTAAATGAGTGTAAGTAAGCAGAATGTGGTACAATATGGACCATTGGGAGGTGAGCTTAAGAACATATGCTTTTCTGTAGGAAATATTATCCAATTATTATTCAGGAAGAAGGGACTAGAGTTGCCAGATCTTCTGATATTTTAAGAGACACTGGCAATCCCGAATTTTGTGTGAACATTTCTTATTTTCAAAATATTGTGTAGGCTAATTAAAATTGGTCTGCAAGCCAGAGTTAGCCTGCAATCAAACTCTGTGTATCAACGATGTAGGTGAAATACAAAGTTTGTAAATTATTTACTTATATGGATATAATGCAATCTCTCTAATATCACTTTTACTTATTTGCATTCAGTATGCTTTCTTGAGCTGAGAATTGTTTTATCTGTGGGAATATAACTTTGGAAGCTGAGAACTGTTTTCCTGAAAGCATATAGCATGTGGGAAGCCACCAAACTGATTTTCAAGCAATAAGCAATTGGTAGAAATACACAATTAGTAGAAAAAGTTGAGGATCACTGGTCTAGACACCAAGAGGTGGGTTGGACAAAGTTCCTTATTGGATGTAGATGACTGAAATTAAAAGTAACTTAAAAACAAAATAGGCATTTTTATCATTTAACAATTTTTAAAAATACTTTTTCAACATACGTGGCCCCTCTCTGTTGCGTTGGATTTTCACTTTCTCTCATTGAAACAGGAATATTGAGTTTTGGTTCCCAAGTCCATAGTGATATTTACCTTAAAACCAAAAAGATTTAAGAAATGAATTAAAAAACAACCAAAAAAAACCCATATTAATGAACACATTAAATAAATGATTAAGATACTCTCTGCAAAGTACTCCTTTTTGATATACATGACTCTAGGAAAAATATTAGCTGTTATTCCTACTTCCAGGTTCTTACCATGCGTTTTTGTGTTTGTTTTCAAGAACAATTTCTTGGATTATTACGTTGCCTACCTAAGGGACCTGCCTGAATGCATCTCTTTGGTTCATGTTGTTGTTCTGAAGGAGGTATGGTGACTCTGTGTGTGCACTGCCCTTTAGTTACTTGTGTATCTATAGGTATTTGCTCATCCACCTTGGGGAATGCAAAGTGCTCAGCTTGTCTTCCAGGCTGGGGAATGGCTCGAAGAGAGCCACGGACACTCCTACCTGGGGTTAAAGGAGCCCACTCAAGGAAGAGTGCCAGTGCTTTAGTCCTTGCCCTACTTTACTGACTCTCTTTTCTATTTCACTGGAAGTCTGCATAAAGTAAGCAGCAGTTCTTAGCAGAGATCTTCAGGCTACAGCTTGTATGCTGAATGAGGGGTTCCCCCTGGCCCCAGGATCAGACAACTGGAATCTGAATATTAAACTCAAATCGTCCTGTGTTTGTCAGTTTATAAGATCATAAAGTGGTTCTGACCATGTAGCTTTAAGTATTGCTACTGCAATGCTTTACTAAGTGCTCCATAAGCCCAGATAAATATCTAACAATTCTAGTTATTTTAGGCCAGTAGGAAGAAACTCTATCAGAAGCCTAAAGTTAAGAGTTAATCAAGTTTCACAAGAGTTTAGGGTCTCTTTCTTATTAACGTTTTACTTCAGCCCCTCTACTACTCCCAACCCTCTAAGTATGATGCCTACCATATATTAGCACTCAGCAAATATTTGAGAAAGGGAAAGGAAGGGAAGAGAAGGATAGGGGAGGGGAAGAAAGGAGTGGGAGTGGAGGGGATGGAATAGAAAGGAAGGGAAAGAAAGGGACATGGAGAAAATCCAATGGGTTTCCTCTGCCAGCCCAGCTGACCAGTTACTGGTTATATTCTTTCTCTACCCTCATGAGTCTCCAGTCCACCCTTGGTGCCTACTAAGAAGCGACTGTAATGAGTAATTCCAAGAGAATCTTAATGAATTCATTCAACTCAAATATAATTTATTGAGTGCCCACTCCTGCCCAGCACTGTGCTAAAAAAAGTGAGGGGGGAAGGGGGGTTGTTTGGGAAAGTTGAGTGGATTCAAAAGAATTATATGATATGCTTCCTGCTACAGAAGAAGTGTCTCCTTGAGCATGTCACTCCAGTGAAGGATCATGACACTTTAGAGAAAGAAAATGCCTTAGGAATAAAAAACCCTCCCTACTCTGGTAGGACTGACTTTGGGGTTCTGCAGCCAGAGTTGGAGGGACACTGGAGAGTGACTCTGCCTTTCTTTCATTCAGGGTGACGAAGAGATTAAATCTGACATCTACACACTGTTTTTTCACATAGTTCAGCGCATCCCTGAGTATCTGATACATCTGCAGGTAGGCATGGCTGGGAAGCCACCAAACTGATTTTCAAGATAAACTACTATTCGTGGCTTGCAACTGAGAAACACGGTAAAGGGTCAAGACAGAATCAGTGGTATTTCTAAGGAGTAATGAAATGATTTAGATTGCTGATTACCCCATTCCTACTTTGTGGTATGAACTGAAATCTCAATCTCTAAAATTTTTGGCTCATGACTTCTGCCTTTGAAGTTCTATCTTCATTTTCCAGCAATCACCACTTCTGCTGATCCAGGATCTTTCTCTAGCAGCTTCTGGTGGATTCAGAGTACTTATTTAGTCCCTTCCACCTTGTTCTACAGCCATCTAAATGTACCCCCAAACCCTTACCCCACCTGAAGGCATTTAAGAAGTTTCTATGTAACCTGTCCACTTAACTACTATCTTGACTACTTTCTTTTGGCTTGAGTCCAAGGGCCTACCATATATTGCTTATGTGGTATGTCCCAGAGAAAGCATGAAGAAGATGAGCTGACTTCTGCATACCACTTTTCCCACAGCACCCAACATGGGGCTCAATCCCATGACCCTGAGATCATGACCTGATCCAAAATCAAGAGTCAGATGCTTAACTGACTGAGCCACCCAGAGGCCCCAGTAATTATCTTATTTAATGCTTTCAATAATCCCATAAAATAGGTATCATTATGGTTGCTTCGATAAGGAAGTGGAGAGCCAAATAAATTAAGTAACTTGACCAAGTTAACACACCTCATTGGTGAAAAAAACCTAGGACTGAAACCCAGGTCTTGCAAGCAATCTGGTAAGTAAGAGCCCTTATCCTACCGTCCGACTTGAGTTCAAATTCTGACTCTGCTACTCATTAGATGTGTTACCTAACAAAGATGACATTAACTTCTCTGTGCCTTGATTTCCTCATTTGTTAAATGGAAGTAATAACTGCACCTACCTAACCTAGCTGTGGTAAACACTAAATGAGAAAACAAATCTGTAAAGGCATTAGTACTTGGCAATAGGAAGACTCAATAAATGTTGCTTTCTCAGATCCAACTAACGTGCATGTTCCTCTACCGTACAGTAGGCAGTGTAATAGGAGGGACCACCAGGCCAGGCTTGATCATAACCATTATCCCCTTCCAGCCTGCCTTGATGCTTGACATTCTCACCATTGGTCTGACTTGGTTAGGTCATAAGGCATTGCTTATAGATAGTAATTGCTAGAATGATTCTATTACCTCAGAGATCGAATGAGTAGATCCTCCTAATTTTCAGAGGGAGTTATCCAACGTTCACATCCAACTCAAACAGGAGCAATGGTGACTGTTATTCTCCCTTGGTGTGATGGACAAACAGCGGGTTTAACCATTCAGCTTACAATTAGATTGGCCACATGTACTGTTGTTCTGATTAAATGGCTACCAAACTCTCACAACAGACGTAGGCAAGGTGCACAAGAGACTAAAGTTTAGTTCTAATTATGCAATGCTGCCTCCTTTTTATCTCCATCCAGAATGTCCTGAAATTCACAGAGCAGGAACACCCTGACTATTACCTACTTCTGGTGTGTGTTCAGCGCCTCCGAGTATTTATCTCGCATTACACCTTGCTGTTTCAATGCAATGAGGATTTGCTTATTCAGAAACGGAAAAAGCTCAAGAAGTAAGCTTCTAATGTTGCCATCTAGAGGGTTGATCAAAGGTTTCTGAGAAAAGGGATATAGACAATGTGGATACCTGTCACAAGTGACCTCAGTGTATGTTAGGTGGCTGAAATGCAGTGACGGGGTAGAAGAGAATAGAAAAGAGGAGGGAAATGAGGTGGTCAGGCTGGCTACAGGCGGGAGGGACCTATTACCTGGTGGTAAAATTTCCATCAGGTAATAGGTACAATTATTTTGGAAAAATAAAAACAGTTTTACTCTAATCCCTATGCAGGCCCCCTCTTGTGTTATTAACCATCTGGAAAATAGTTACTGTTTCCCTAAGCTTGCCAGGTTAAAAAAATGTAGCTTAAAGGCCAGAATGTGGTTTCTTTCATGAACTCAACAAGTATTTATTGAGCACTTACTGCCTATCGGTCACTGCTCTGTTACTGAGTATATTACAACCAACAAAACAGACAAAAATCTTTGCCACATGGAGCTTACTTTCTAGAGCTGGACAGCCAGTTAATAAATAGACAGTGTAAGTGCTATGGAAAAAAAAACAAAACAAATAAGGGAGGCGGTTGAACAAATTTCACGCCAAAAAGAAAGAAAAAGAGCTGACTAGAGAGATCTGGGCTTCAGAAGGAACAGAAACAATTCACAGCAGAATTTCCTAATGACCTAAAAGTTCCTTCAACCTCATCCCAACCCAATGAGGAAAACAATCATTTCTGTGGATGTTTGAGACCAGAAAAAGATGCCATCTCCCAAGCTAGGGCTCCTCTAATGGCAGATATCTTCCTATACCACCCCTTTCCCTCAAACTTAACTCAAGGCTATTAATCAGCATCCCTCTTCTTGCCCACATCTAGCTTGCACTGTTATGGAAATAACCTGGTTTGTAGAGGGCCATGGAGAGAGAGAGGAGGGAGAGAACTTCACAGTCTAGCTTCGTTTCTGAAATATTGTCTCCTTGTCTCTCTCGGCATAATCTGTGTGTTCAGAGCCAATTTCCCACTATACATTCCGAAAATCATTACTTCCGTTCTCATAGGTCATCCATGGCAAAGCTGTACAAAGGGCTGGCTTCCCAGTGTGCAAATACCGGACAAGATGCTTCCCCTACTGCTGGCCCCGAGGCTGTCCGTGACAGTGGGATCCACTCAGAAGAGATACTGCAACCCTACCCTTCTGCTCCCAGTTCTGGCCCTACTGTCACGTAAGCACTTGTTGCATGAAAAGGTTATATGGCAATGCCCTTGGGTGCCAAGTCATCTGTATACAGTAGCAGGAGAGCCTGGAATAGGAGAACGACCTACAGGACTCTTCCCTCCCTCTTGCTTCATCAGGCCTATATATGGCAGGCAAGCTGCTGACCCTATGACTGGATCCCAGAGGAAGGCTAATGTTAAGGGGTAGGCCTGGAGGCTGAGGCTACTAGTAACAATTTTATCACACATATCCATGCTCTACCTACAGTGTCTTTGGGTTGAGACAATGACTGGGTGGAAGAAGACAGGAAGGCACGGTGGGGGCGGGGGAGATATACTTAAGTTCTCCAAAAGGTGTAGTAGAGGGAAAGAGAATCTCAGTCAGGGGTGAGTGGAAGTTAAGACTGAGAATAAAAATAGGCCTGAGGTGATGAAGAAAGCATGCTATTTAGCCCTTCCTAATTCCCCCTGAAGCTTCCTCAGAAAGGTATTTCCTAAGTTCTTTTCTTCACTTATGACGGCTTCTCTTAAAGCTGTTTTGTGCTGTGGATGTATTTGATAGCTTTTTAAAGTCTCTGCACACAACCCTTTAGCACACTAACTGGATTCTTATTCATCAAACTTCTTGATGATGTTTACATTAAGAACTAGGCCATTTATATATATTTGGAATTCCTTACCTCTGAAGGGTAAAGTTAAATTAGCTACTTTTGAAACCAGGATTTCTGGAAAGATAATGGAAACTAAAACTCAAAATTCCAAATCCAGCACTCCATCAAATAGACAATTCTCATAAAAGTAATTCCTTAGACTATAATTTCTGCTTTGGGTTTTATTATCATAAGGAAAAATTAGAAGTTTTAGCTACTTTTCTTTCCTAAAATTACAATGAAGTGAGAGGTAGGCAACTGAGATTATTTCAATTCTTAATCACGACGACTTTTGAAATGCCAATTATAATCATTGGAAGGAATATATGATCAGTAATGCAAAATAAACTGCTTCCTTTTTCTGCCCTCATCTCTTAAAATTGAGAACATGTATCATGGAAAGGCAGAAGCACAAATGTGGAAAGAGAGAGATATTCTATAATTATTCTGAAACCTATGAGACATTAAACTTTCTATAAATAGAGCCCAGGAAGATTTTCTTCATATAGAGAAAACCCTACAAATCCTATAAGGGAGAACACCATTCAGGAAACAAACCAAACCAAAACAAAACTTTTCCTGAGTGGAGAGTGGGAGACAGATAGGCAGGAAGTGGGGGGTTTACTTTGTGGGTCACTTCAGCTTTTACCACAACAATAAAGCTATCTTCTTTGAAGTGCAACAAATAGAGCCAAAAAAAATAAAAAAAAAAAAAAAAAAAAAAAAAACCAAAAAAACCAAAAAAGGATAAAAGAAATCCCTAGAATCCCTAGAGAGTATACCCAGACCAAAAGGATGGCTGCCATTGCACTCTGTTGGAAAATGGCCAGTAAAAGTTTAACAATTTTCCAAGTGAAAAGACGATTCAAGTCAGGCCACTATTTCATTTTACCTTTGAGTGTGAGATCTCATTTTCTTAAGATCACCACAAAAAGATACTCAGTATTTGCATGTTTTCTTTCTTTTTAATACATCTGCATTTTTGTGGTAGAATGAATAAACTATAAATAAATAAAAGGTTGGGTCAGTGGGTAGTCATGCACTCACATCTGCTTGGCAATTACCTTCCACCAGAACTGGCAAATCCCATCCAATCTGATGTTTTTGCTACGCTCATATCCTATTCATTATTCATGATTAAACATGAAATTGGGCATATTTAGAGCGAGAGCCTTTTCATTTGGGCGGTTGCTTTTGTGGGTGAAAGTTTGAGATGACTTTATACAGCATGCTCTATAGCCACAAAATTTTTCAGGTTTTTATTATGAAAACTTCAAATGCATACAAAAGTAAAGTGTACAGTGAACCCCATATACCATCATCCAGATTCAACAGTTTTCCAGATCGTACCACATTTGTTTCATTTAGAAATTTAATTGTTCTTAAGCGTGAAGATCCATGAGTCGAACAAAAGTTCCCTCCATTATTTTGCATCCTATTGCTAGGAGAAAAAAAAAAGGAGAGGAGAGTAAAAGGAGGTACCTTCGATTCTGGCCCCGTGGTGGGCGGGTCAGAGCTTCCACGTGGAGAGGGTTGACCATCCTTGGTTGACCCACCATCTCGGTGCACAGCCTCCTTGCTCAGACAGATACTTCGGTCATTTGCTTTACAGATGTCGTTTTCACTCTCCCACGTGGGGGGCCAGGGGGACTCCTTAGCTGGAGAAGCCTATGGAGCTTGGTAGGTGACGCACGCAGGCGCCTGGGAGGGCAGAGAGGGGAGGAACCGGCAGTTTTGTGCCTAAGCAGTAGCTAGCAGATGCGTGTTGCTCCTGGCCTCGAGCTTCGGGGAGAGGCCTGCACCAACCCACCGTAAGCAAACCTCTTTTGTATTGTTTCCCCTTAAAGACATTTGATGCCCCCAGTGAAGAAGAGCCAACAACAGCAAAGCCTGATGGAGAGCATGCAGCCTGGGAAGCCCAGTGAGTGGGAGATGGAGGGCAGAAAGCACGAGAGGCCTGAGAGCCTCCTGGCGCCGGCGCAGTTCTGTGCAGCTGAGCAGGACGTTAAGGCGCTCGCCGGGCCCCTGCAGGCCATCCCCGAGATGGACTTCGAGCCCTCGCCCGCCGAGCCGCTGGGCAACGTGGAGCGCTCCCTGCGCGCCCCGGCAGAGCTCCTGCCCGACGCCCGTGGCTTCGTGCCGGCGGGCTATGAGGAGTTCGAGTACGGCGGCGAGATCTTCGCGCTGCCCGCGCCCTACGACGAGGAGCCGTTCCAGGCCCCGGCCCTCTTCGAGAACTGCTCTCCCGCCTCTTCCGAGTCCAGCCTGGACATCTGCTTCCTGCGGCCCGTCAGCTTCGCCATGGAGGCCGAGCGGCCCGAGCACCCGCTGCAGCCGCTGCCCAAGAGCGCCACATCTCCAGCGGGCAGCAGCGGCGCCTACAAGCTGGAGGCGGCGGCGCAAGCGCACGGCAAGACCAAGCCGCTGAGCCGCTCGCTGAAGGAGTTCCCGCGCGCGCCGCCCCCCGAGGGCGTGGCCCCGCGCCTCTACAGCACGCGCAGCAGCAGCGGCGGCCGCGCGCCGCTCAAGGCCGAGCGCGCCGCGCAGCCGCACGGCCAGGCCGCTGCCGCAGCCGTCGCCGCCGCCCGCGGCGCGCCCAGGACCTTCTTCCCCCAACAGAGGTCCCAAAGCGAAAAGCAGACCTATTTGGAAGTAAGGAGGGTAAAGTAAAACCGAACCCAAACCCACAGCGCCGGCAGCCCCGGGCCTAGATCTCCAGGGAGCAACCTGGGCTCCCCTAGCGTGGAGGGGAAGCGGGCTGGCCAGAGTGGGAGAGGAGGCCGCCGGGGAAGAGCCCGGGTCTGAGGCTTGTCGGTCAGGTGCCCTCGGTGGCGAGCGGTAGCTTCCGTCCTGCAGGGCCAGGGCACGAGGGCGTGTCCTCCATGAAAGGGCTAGTAGTTCCTGAGCAAACACTTAATTTCTCTGTGTCCTGTGTATGTAGGAAGGCAAAGAGGCCGCAGAGAAGACGGACTCTTAGACCTGTCGACACCGTCAGCCACCCTGCCCCACACCTCCTCCGTACAGTTAGGGGTGTTCTCTGCTTTGCCGCTTAAGCAGTGCGGCCCCTCACAGTTGCACTTCGCATTCCAAGTCCCGCACACTAGTCCCAGCCTTGTTTCCTCTGCCTGCGAGGCGCACCTTCTCGTGGAGGTGTTCAAAACACAGAACCCGGTATGCCGGTCTGCACCACTCCCCGACCCGCACTAGCCTTGCCTGTAGCTAGGCTGGAGGCAAGTTGCCCCGTCTCACTGCGGACTCCCTGCAAAGTCTGCGGCACGTGTGACTGGAGAAGGGTGTCACGTTGCTTTGCAGATTCCACTGGGACGGGGGGGGGGGGGGGGGGGGAACGACAACACGATAGAGTTGAGGAGGTGCTGATTCGCAAATATCTTCTTAGGCGTCCATATAAGTGTTTAGTATTTTGACGTCAAGCCTTGCTCTCTGCAAGCCTTGGGACGTTTAAAGGGTTGTTAAGTACATATCCACGAAAGGGCTAGTAGTTCCTGAGCAAACACTTAATTTCTCTGCGTGTGATTGGAACAACGCTATTTCTAATTAAGCAGAAAGTGACAGGACAGCTTTGACCTCTGCCACCACCCTTCCTGTTTAACCCGTTTAAGAGTAGTTGTTAGGGTTTATAGGGCCGCTCTGTACTTGTACATCTTGAAAATTATATACTCCAGGCCTAACTTGTATCAAGCTGGAAGACCTTTTGCCTAGGCTAAAGGAGGTTTTTCCAGGAATAAGAGCCCTATAATCCGTCTATTCCCATTTCTAAGTGAGTGGGGATGGATTGAGGATCACTGACTCCTTTCATTCAGTCGTTTTTCAGCAGACACGGGGCTAAGGACTGAGAGTTCAGAAATGAATGGCACCTGAGTCTCTGCCCTCCAGGACCACTGGCTTATCTCAGAAAGGAAACACAGACACACAGAATTAGAATAAACGGTGGGAACACGTGGGAAGTGCATTTAAACCCTGCTGGGGCACTGGTGGACAGACAGGGCCTTCTGGATAAATTGGATGTCTGAATTTAATTTTAAAAGCTGCCTAGATGAAGAGTGAGGTAGGGAAATAGGAAAAAGGCTCATGAGTCTTTTTTAGAAACAGTGGGAGATGCTTTTCCTCTTGAATACTGTGCCAGGTGGGACTGGTGGACAAGAGGCCAGAGGAAAAAGAAGGGGCTGGGTCATGAAGAGCCTTGGAGCTCGTAGCCCATCTGGACTCCAGAATCAAAGTCTGACTGGTTCCTGCAGAGGGACCTCCGTATGCTCAGCTAAAGTTGCTGAGATTCCCCAGAGTTCTGAGATTTTTTTTTTTTTTTCCTGGCTTTGGTTTTCAACTCTGAACTTTACAGAATTCTATGAGGCAAAATTTCTTAGGCAAATCAATCTTAGGCGTGTGTCAAAGTTTAAAAGTTCATTAACAAGGGAGGTGGGCAGGAAATAATAATGGCAATTCAAACTAACTTGAGATGGGCAGAGATTCACATATAAAACCTTCTAACTAGTGTAGTCTAAGCTGCCAAAAGTGCTTTTATGTCACATGTTCATGAAAGTCTCTCCGCCTCAGTGAATATATGAAAAAATGGGAGTTCAACAATTGACAGGAAAAAAAAGACATTAATCAGAAATAACAAGTAATATATCTGAGAAGCAAACGATGAGTCAAATATTTGTGACTCTTTATCAGACATACCAGATAACAATAAACAGTATATTAGGTACTGTTAATCAGACATCCTGGACAGCAAGTTTCATCCCCTAACAGTGTCATACATGAGTCAAGTTGGTTCAGAAAGTGACAATAAGGAGATGGCAAATAGAGGTCAGCTAAAAGAGGCCTTTTCTCTTTCAGTTATCAGTAAATTTTTCAAGCATGTGAATTTTTCACACAAAGGTCACCTTGCTTATTACTTCTGTTTTTGGACAAAATTTTTCTTTCTAAAGAGTCAGAAGGTATCCTAGAGAGAGATAGAATGCACAGTCCAGGTGGGCAGAGACTGTGTGTGGATATATGTGAGCATGTGTGTATGTATGTGCACATACATGTGTGTGTGTACGTGGGCAGGCCTCTGTACATGTATATATGTGTATATGTGTGCATGTTTGTATGTGAATGTGTGGTTGAGGTGGAAGTGAGATGGGGTTTTCGTCGCAGAAGATGAACCCTTCAAAAGCCCTATCTTTAAAGGTGTCAGCTCTTTGCTGTTGAGATGTGTAAAGCTCCTACTATTCCATCTCCTTAAATACACTCTGTGTATCTTCCACCCGTGCCCTGAAGAGCCAGCCAAACCCTGTCTCTAAGAGTCAGGAAAGAAGGCTGCATGCTTTATGTAAGGAACACCTACCTGGGTGTCAGGAGATCTGACACCTGTCCTGGCTCTGCTGCCAAATAGCTGTGTGCTTTTGGGTAACTTGCTTGGCATCTCTGTGCCTCCAGTTTTCTCATCTGTAGAATTAAGACAATACATACCTTCCCTAACTCACAGTGTTGTTGTGGGGCATCAGGCCAAATAAGATAAAGTATGTGCATAGGCTTTGTAAAGTGTGGAATGCTATACAAATGCAAGACATTATCAAGATCATGATTGCACAGAGAGGTTTTCCTTAAACTTAATATATTTAGTTCCTAAGCAGTCCCTAAAAGCCCAGTTGTCAAAATGTGGTCCTTAGGCTGGTAGTAAATGCATCCATTACCTGGGAGCTTATTGTAGTTGCAGAATGTAGGCTCAATCCCAGACCTACTGAATCAGAGTCTGCGTCTTAGCAGGAGTCTGGGGTGACTCATGAATGCTAAGAGCAGGTGGGCAGGGGCATACCTTAAACCGCTGGTTTTTTTTTTTTTTTTAAAGATTTTATTTATTTATTTGACAGAGAGAAATCACAAGCAGGCAGAGAGGCAGGCAGGGAGAGAGGAGGAAGCAGGCTCCCTGCTTAGCAGAAAGCCCGATGCGGGGCTTGAACCCAGGACCTGGGATCATGACCCGAGCAGAAGGCAGCGGCCCAACCCACTGAGCCAGCCAGGCGCCCCAAACCACTGGTTTTTAAAATCTCAGTGTGCATAAGGATTACCTAGACCTAACTCCAGAGTTTCTGACTCTGCAAGTCTAGGTTGGGGCTCAGGCAATATACATTTTAAATAAAAGCTCCGGTTGATCCTGTCGCTCCAGGACCACAGTTTGAGAAACAGCACACTAAGCCGTCAAGACGTTGCTCTCCACAGCGTAGTAATGAATCTTAGTAGCGTCTCAGGGAACCTCTAGATCTGCTACTCTAACCGCAAGTTCTCAGAGTCAAACCCATGTTTCCTGAAAAAAAAAAAAAAATCATCCCCATGCCCCACTTCACGGTCAGCAAGCAGTCACCTATCCAACTCATGCTCGTTTCATAGTGGTTTCTGCTGTGACTCCTTGGGTTCTCTTAGGTTCAAAATGCAGCAACTTTATTAGGTGGCTTTTAGGTCTCAGTCACCCCACAGTAAATCATTCATCTGGAACAGAAATATAAGTGCATATCTGTTTTATTTAGCACATCTCACACTTAAACTAGAAAGTTCACAGAAGATAGAGCCTTATTTTTTTTATTAATTTTTACTTCACACTGTACCTACCATGAATTAAGAATGCCAAAAACTATACTAAATGTGTATTTACAGATTAAAAGTGTGCGGCAGGCACACATACACACATGCACGTATGTGCCTATATAGACATAGTTGACACCTACTTCTAAACAGATCTGACCCTGCAAAACCTCCTTCCCTCGTTTATGTCTAAAATGGAGAGTTAGGAGCATGAGTTTAGAACTAGCATTGCAATGAAGGAACTGCCTTATTTTGTAGAAAGAGAAACATTCCCAGAGACGTGAGGGGACCGCTACTCGTTTCCCAGCAAGACAGGATTGGTGCCAGAATAAGAAGTTACTCTCCATAGCCTTTAGATACTAACTTCCCTTATGTCCTGATCTTTAATTATTGTTATACCGTAATCCTACTCTAAGACTGTTTGTCTTGATACATACAAAATACTTCTGCACTCAGCAGATTGTCCTTTTTTCACTGATTTCTTAATTAGCCTAGATTTGCTTTAGTGGGAATAGGGTGCTCCCCGTTATTCTTTGGGGTGAGAGGGGAAAGTGACAAAGTTAAAAAAAATGGTCCCAGTCAGGATAACGTTAGCTTTGGAAAGAGTAAATAACCTCCCCTCTTTTGTATTTTCAGGAGATGCATTTAGAAGACACCACCAGATTCTGTCCGAAGGAAGAAAGAGAAAGCGAACAAACATCTTTCAGCGATCAAAACCCCAGGCAAGACCAGAAAGGGGGCTTTCGCAGCTCCTTCCGCAAGCTCTTTAAAAAGAAGTGAGTAGCCCTTAGACAAGACAGCATTGTAACTCATTTCCCTTTGGGCTAAGTCTGGAGGTTTTAACAGTAATAAGTTTTAAGTAGCCTGGTTTCACACACAGCTTCAAGCCCAGTGCCTGCAGCCAGTAGCCACAATTCCTGTCAGGTGAAGATGTTTCTTATTGTGTTTTCCTAGAGTAAAAGCAGACTCAGCCCTGTCCTCTGCCTCTTTTAGCTCCACTTCCTTGTTCCCAAAGTCATGTGTCTGACAGGATGAAGCAGAGGAGGTCCCCAGGGTAATGAGCTGGTGACAATCAAATCCATTTAGATGGGGAGGCCTGGGTTCCACTGTGGGAGTTGGGTGTAATGGGTGTTCCTTCCAAATCTACCCACCTGTGGAAAGTTTTCCAAGATGTCTCAGCATTTCTGCCTGTAGGAGTCTATAGTTATCCTGGACGCTAGTACATGGTTATTGGGACTTTTGCTAGTGTTTTCCTTAGCAGAAATGATGGAATGGATTTGACTTGGGCCCGAGATAAAGAAAATCATGTCAGTGGGGTTTCCATACTCCGTAGGAGGCCAAAACAAGACATTTGCCTTCTGTGGTCCTTCTAAAACTCTGAGTCTTTGCTGTAGGAAATCACTCCCCAGGCATTTAGGCCAGCACTTACCAGCTCTGTCTTATAGACTGGGAGATGGTGGCCAGACCCCAGCATGAAATGTAAAGAAGAGAGATTTGAGCCTTTAGCATTTGACCTGAGAAGGATTCTCTAGTCTAGGCATTCCCTGCCTGGGAGACTACTTACTGTCCCTTATCTCCACTGGTCCTCATGCCACCTTCCCCTTCCTTGGAGAGATTTTCCCTGCTACTTAGTTTCTTTTGGGAGAGAAGGTTCTTGCAGTCAGTTTTAAACAGTTATTGGATGGAAAAGTTAAAGACACTATAGCTGCCTTTGGAGAGTTGCTGGTAAGTGAGGAAGTTGAGGAACATCACTTTCTCCTTGAGGGTAGAAGTTACTGGCTGATTTAGATAATGGTTTTGATGGAAGGGGGCAGGCCTGGAGTGAGGACTTTTTTTGGATGGTATATCTAATTTTTCTCCCATGGGGAAGGTGGTAGCGAGATTAGTGCATCTCTGGGTGTGGGTCCCTGCCTGCTGTTGCTGGAAGAATGAGGACAAGGAAGAGAGCAACAGTACCACAGTTAGACACGGTACTGCTCCACAAAGTCCCCTTTCGGTTTTGCCAAGGTCCACATGATTATTGCTAGATCCCCTTTATGTAGGGAGTGAGGAGTTAAGACTTGTATCCCTCTCTTTACGTTCATAGATTAGATTTTTCTTGGCCTAGGGCCTACCTCTGTCGTGTTTGGCCAGGGTGGAGAGACCTGGAAGCAGACAACCCTCCAGCCCAACCTTAGGATTTAGGCTCCTGAATCCTTCTAAGGACTCCTAAGAGAGGCGCTGCTTAAACCTATCTCTTTTTTTAGACCACAGTGTTCCCAAACAAGTAGCCAACTTTTTGCTTACTGTCCTTTATAGTGAGTGGGTCTGTCTGTCGTAAAACAGTGAGCCATGGATTCACCACTGGTCCCTTTACAAATTCCCAATTTTCAGAGTGATATAAGAAAACGCTCTGCCAGTTACTTGAGGCAGAGGAGGTAGACTTGTCCTCTCTGTATCTGGGGGGCAGAAGTAGGAGCAGTGGGTAAGAGGGTGAACTTTCTAAAAATGCAGGTACTGGAAGTGGAGCTGGCTGCCTCATGAGGGACTGGGTTCTCCTGAGTAGAAGCTGGGTGACCCTGGTCAAGGATGCTAATGGAAGGGATTCCTGCACTGAGTGGGAAATTGCCCAAGATGAACACCTGAGTCCTTTCTAGTGCTGAGATTTGCTTTATCTGTACTTTGGCTTTGTTTTAGATCAATCTGAGTAATCACATCTTTTTAACACCTGGAACAAGAAATTAATATGGCGTTGGGACCTATAATTTTAAAGACTCACCATGTGGAAGACCTGATTTTATCTTTCTGTAGCCCTCCCACCACCCCCCGGCCCCCAGCCTCGGCACAATGCTGAGGACTAGCTGTGGACTCTCCAAATTCATGTTGGTTAATTGCTTTCAGTCTTCTTGCACCTTTTGGGGATCCTTCTTAGAGGGTTCAGTGGATCTCCTTAGTCCTCTTATCCTTTCTCAGAGATCAGTCTCCCTGCATCAGTCACAATGCTGCCACCAATCCTGCTGCTGCCTTTGTGTTTAGAGTCTGAAGTGGTCTATGAATGGAAGTCGAGGGGGGACCACACAGGTGGCTGCTCCCTCTGGCAGGCTTTCCTGGCTTTGAACATCTGGGGTAGGGTCCTGAGAACCCCCAGCTGGTACTTGCTCATCCCCTTGGGTCAGGAAGCTGCGAGGGGCGCTTTGGGACTCTGCACAGGATAAAGAAGCAGCTTGAGGAGTTTCTCCTGAGTGTTCTTGTGTAAGAACCATGGGAAATTTGTTCCATTATGCTAAGATAGAGAGGAAGGGCAAGGAGGTCCCAGAGCAACACAGAAAGTTCAGCGGCTCTTAACTCAGATGAGAACGCACCATCCTTCTCCAGAGTTAAGCATTCTTTCTTACGTGCATGTGCTGTGTGAGACACTTGTATAGGAATTGTGAATGTCATAGTCCCAGCTGTTGTGTAGGAACTTGCACTCTGAAGTCAGGCATGTGGACTGATACAGGGAGGAACTGGAAAGAGACATTTAGCTCATTCTCCTCCCATGTGTTGGGAGGTCAGGCTGGCAGCAAGCCCTGTGACTTAAAGAAGTGGTTCAACCTGGGTACCAGAACCATGCCACAGCCTGACCTCAGAGGTCCGAAATGGACTAGTGCCAGAAGAGCCACCAGTGTCACATTTGGGGCTCGCTGCCTGCCTCCCCCACAGCCCTCTGGAGGCTCATTCCTGTCTACACTGACACCCTTTTTGTATCCATAGGGGCTTGTTTGGCTGGTGGCCCCACACACCCAGAGTGCTGCTTCGGGATGAAGCTAGGCATGGAGCCAGATGCAACAGAAAACCTGAGAAAGGGTTCTCTTCCCTCTGAGGCTGGGAGGGCCGAATACTCAGACCCACAAGGATTCAAAAGGGAGAGTCAAGTTGACATCATAAAAAAAAAAAATCCTGAAAAATGCTTAAGATATTTGGGGAAAAGGATGATGCTCTGATTATTTCTGTCTCAGGCACATTTGTCCTGGGTAGATACCAGGTCACATGTCCCTGAAAGATGCCCCAGAATTGATCAGAATAAAGACTACCTATCTAAAGCTTGGAAATGTTAAGTGACTTTAAAAATTTGAAATGAATTTCCTCAGAAGCCAGGAACAGACCTAAGGTGATAGGCTGATGCTGGACTGAATCCTTCTCTCTCTGCCTTGGAGCAGGGAGTAAGGTGCACTGTCCCTTTCTGGAAGGCTGTATATGGAGGCTTCAGGACTTATATCTAGACTACTCTGAAGCGTGAGGCAAATGCTACTTTATCTTTATGTATAAATCTTGCACTTAGTTTAATAAGTATTCTTGGTTGGGGGTGTGGTATGGAGGAAGAGGGTTATGTAAGACAGTTTAGGGGTACAGAGTAGAGAGGCTCTTTTTATCCTCAAATTTGGGGGAGTAAAAGAAAAATAATATGGCTTCCAAATGATTAATTCTGCTTCCTCACCCATTCTTTTCCTCTAACATTTTATAATGTATATACCTCAGACTGTCTCCTTCCTACATCATCACTCTCCCTGCACCAGTCACACCAAAATCTCTATTTTCTTAATCACACACACACACAGAATATGTCTTCAGGGCTCCATGTAACTGAACATCAGTGGGTCCTCTTCTTTGGTATCTTTTCAGCTGTTTCTGTAAATGCCCAGCCTCGGCTGTGGAACAGACCATGCAATAGGAAGCAGGACTACCAAAGAACTAATTGATAATTTACCCCACCTTCTTTACCTCCTCCCAGCCTATCTCAAGTCCTTCTCCCATTTCTTACTCACTCTGGGCTCCTCTCTCATCTCCCATCTCGTCTCCCTACATCACTTCAAAATTAAAGGAGATGATTGAAGGCATAACATTTTAGATGACATAAACCTCATTACAAATGTGTCTTAATAGGTCATTTGAAATCCATCACTAAGTTAAATATCTTTAGTGTACTAGGCTCTGTCTAGCACAAAAGAAGTAAGAGACATAGTTGTAGCCCATTAGAAGCTGACAGTTCAAATGCAAGGGTAATCTAGCTGAAGGTTCAGTAGCTAGAACATAGGAAGCACTCAACAAACATACAGTATACGAATGCTCATTTGTCACCCTGTTGGTTACCAGGATCAACTGATTTGGGCGACAGGATGGGTGTCCCCTGCTCCCTTACTTTTCCATGCACAGGTCTCCTAAAGCTTGCACAGCAGACAATCTTTCCAATCAGAAAACCACCCCTTCTTAGGTCATAGGGTTCCACGGCACTGGATTCTACCCCTCCTCCCTTCCCCAGCTCCAAATAAACTTACAAGGCTTATTTGTAGCAGATCTATATGTGTATGACCTCCCCAGCTTGTTATTTTCTTTGTCTCTGTGGACTGAGTGGAAGGAAACGTAGCGACGATTATTCTCTTTCCATCAAGCACTTGGATTGCTATGTGTCCGAATGTACTGGCAGCCACTGTCCCCTTATCCAGCAAGCATTTGCCTGCCCGTCCCTCTAGTGTCTGCTCAGATGTGCCCTGCAGTCAACCAAAATGGCCCCAGGAGCGCAAAAGCCATTTCTGTTTTATAGAGGAAGGCAATAAAAGCAAATTCACTGGCCCCTTTTCCTAGATCCTGCAGGTTATTTCCTGGTAATTTATACATTACTTCAAAGCTTAACGACCACACACCGGGAAGAGTCCAAGTGGCCACATACTATGTAGGCATTGCATAGAGTTAAAATTGTCCTTAAGAGGATAAAACTGAACGTATAGTCATGGCTACAGTAGAATGCTGGATTTTGAAGAGGATTAGCAACATAGTCATTAGTTAATTAATAGTTAATATCAAGAAATGCAGAGAAATTCAAATACTTGGAGACACACAGAAAGTGGTTTGTGAGAAGAGCAGTTAAAAAAAGAAAATACTAAGCTGAGTTTGTGGACTTTGAAAACCAGACAGGGCGATTTTGGCATTTGTTTCAGAAATGGGAACGCAACTGGTGAAGATTTCTGTGGTCCTTGGGGCTGGTGGTGACATCAAAACTTTCCCATTTCCAGGTAAACACTAAACAGTTGCATGTTGGAACCATCAAAGTATGACATATTGGGTTTTGAAGAGATCAGATATAGCTAAGAGGGGGAAATGTGAAGTAAAGATTTTAAGTTTTGACTGATGATTTTCTGATGAGAAACAGCCACATGGGGGGAACCATTCAGAAGAAACACCAGCCAGATTCAAATCTTGCTTCCTATTTCCCACCCCCAAACTTATAGGTATTCCTAGCCTTCTGGATAGCCGAAGATAAGGGGAAAGAATAAAATTGTCAAAAATATATCTTCGTAACATTTTGGGCACAACTGTACTACTCAGGGAGGATTTGAACTGTAGGTAGGTGGGAATTCTGAATTGAGAGAAGACAAGGAGTTTTAGGTTGGGGCATGTGGAGGCTGTTTCAAGGGAGAGTTCCAAGGGGGCTTCTGAAAAGGCAAAGGACTTTCACCCCACAAGATAAGATATAATCTTATCTGATGAGCACGCAGATGGACTGGTGTTGAGAGAAAGAATAGTTTTTCCTCTGTGCACTGGAGTGTAGTGGAAAAGTGCTGCTTCCTGACTGGAAGTAGAAAACATGGTGGGCAGCTCTGGCTTCATCTGTGATACCAAGTATCAGGGTGAATAGTGAAAACATCCAGTCAGTCATTAGGTTTCCAGACATCAAGATTTTAGTCTTTGTGTGGATCCAGCTTCTTTCCTTGGATAATGTAAAGGGATGTTTGAATTCTGCCCAATTAATGCAATAAATGATAGAGTCACAATTAACTTATCTAACAGCAGCAGTGAGGACTCATAGCATACCAAAGACAGTGAAAGAACTTACCCTTCTTTTGTGGAGAGTGGAAGCATGCTCGATTCTGCCTCAGCATATGGAGAACTTGTTCATTTGTCTAGGAGCTTTGGACAAAGAACTTCAATAACATCACTTGCATACATCCTACATGAGGTCTTTTGATACTGGTTCTTAGCGGGCTAGTTCTACCCATTCTAGCTCAGAATTTAAGTTAGTCAAAGGGCCCCAGCGTAGCTTATCAGAGGTTATTTCCAGAAAGCCTCCTCCCTCCAGGGACTTCTGACATGAACAATCTGGAGAAGGTGCAGAGCTGGAATGGATTACCCAACTGGCTTAACCAAGATAAAGGAAGAATGCACCCTCGACTGGGGACTCAATTGGACTGATCTGAGTTGTTGACTATTGATTGGGCTTGGTCTCCTTCATGGTGGTTGAGATGATAGAATCTCCTCAATCTGACTACTGTACTAATTTCTGCATCCTGCCAAATGTGGCATATATGTGTGGTTGGCTTCAATAAATCTTTCATTTAAAAATGAAAACAAGCAAAAGCAAGAGTTTGTAATGTAATGCCCAAATTCAGTAATGGCCCTTGATAGATAACCTTGGCTGAGAACAATGAATCCCATCCATTTGAATTTAAGGGCCTTGGTAATTGGTGGAGTAGTTACTTGGTTGAATCAAAAATAGGATTTCCTCAATTTTCTGAGTTTTTATTTCCCCTTTACGTTATACACAATATCTTACACTGACATACATAGTTGTCACAACTGTCTCCGTAAAGCATTAGAAAGATATTCTCTTTACGTTCATTGCAAACTTTAGTTACACATGTCCTGAGTCATGAAATGGAAGGGAAGTAAAAATTATTCCAGATCTATGAGGCAACTGTTTTACAAATGCAAAACAATTTGGATAAAATATCTGAAAACAATTAAAACCAAATCAACCTGTACTTTATCTGTGTGCTGAGATTTTAGGTCCAGTGGATCAGAATACAGGGAAAAAACTAATGAGAATCCCTCAATGGATCCTTCACCCACCAAACAAGATTTCTTCAGAAACCGACTTGCTCTTGCAAATGACCTTGACCAAGGAACAGCTGTGTAAAACATATTTAAAGTTGTATTGTCAAGTGGTAAGATGAGGATAAAAAGCCTGTATATATCTGTGTAGGAATATATATACTTATATATATTGATGTATAAATCCCTGAGAACAACTAGTATAAATACTTACATATGAAACTAAATCAACATACAAGACCCTGAAGAGATGAAGATTAGTCTGTGGGTGAGAGCTGGCTTTTTGAACCTCAGCACTTGGGAAAAGGGAAATGAAGACTTTTCACAGCTTTACAGGAACACAGTAAATTTGGAAGAAAATAAATGTTTGTAAGAACAAAAACTTCCAACTTGAAGTCATTCCCCCACGATAATACTGAGCATGTAACGTGCATGTGAGTTTTATGCTTCCTAGGCACTTACCTTAGGAATTCATCCCACTATTCTCAGGCTAGTACACACGATGCCAGGGGCCAGTTCTGTCTTGCCGTATGTCTTCCAAAAACCCAAGCCAATACCTAACATCTCTTGAGGCAAAGGATCAATGAACAGAGTTGTGTTTTACATGTTGCCAATCCGAGTTGTGGAGAATTTGCACTTAAGCCATAATATAGGAGGTTCAAAGCTTATAGACACATTGCTCTCTGAACAGGAAGAGACCCCGGAGAGTAGTATTTCTCTTGTTCCGTGGTTATGAAAATCAGTACAGGGAACAAAGATTTCTCTTGAAACTGGGAGGCCAAGGAAACATTTTCCCTTGTGTGGGTTGTGCTGCCGATGAGAACAGTGCAGAGTCTGTGTGTTACTGAGTATTCAGGACTCAAAGATCCCTTAGTGATCCTGAGTGTTCCATTCACTCATGAACGGATGGATTGGGGGGAAAAGCACTTCTTCAGCTACATCCTCTTTTTAAAAAGATTTTCTTCAGTCTGGAAAGAAGGGGCAACAACATCAGTGCTTTAGTGGCTCACACACAGGGGTTGCTCCAAAACACCAAGTCAGAATGAAAACTTAGGGCTGGCAATACCTTATTCTGTTTTTTAGAAGTAAGCTGTAAAAAAAACCAGCGTTCTTATAGTTGAGACAGAGGAATCATTGCAGTGAGGGTGGCCTGGGTATGGGGTGTTAGAATGTGCTCGTTTCCACATAGATATGTCCAAGATGGTCCGCATCCTTGACATGCCTCGAACTAAGAATAACAGAAAAAAATGAGGTTTAAACAATTTGTCTCTCCTCCCAGACAATCATCTGTAATAAATTAGAGGCATTTGGTGACTGCTCATTCAGAATCTTGGTACTCAGACCAACTTCTTGAGGGGCTGTTCCTCTAGGAACATGTTATTTCACAGAATCGGGGAAATTCTACTTTTGAGTGTTAAACAGATTTTCTTCTGCTTGTCTGATGATTAGTTAGGAACTCATCCATTATCCACTTTGAACAATAGGTGATCTGGAACACTTAAAAGATCACTGCCAAGTTTGGGGAGTTTCCAGTATTTAGGTGTAAGCCAAGCTTTTCATTTTCCTGAAATTCATGAACCTCTTGAAAGCCAGATTTCTCCCCATGAGTAGGCTGAAGACGGTTTCGGGGCAGTGCCCGAAAGCACAGTGCAGAGCTGACTGCCCCTGGAAAGTGAAGTACGAGTCACAGTCTTTTAAGTAAAATGTAAAAACAATAACATTTCTGTCCCCTTCATAATGTTGATCATTAAAATGATCGACTACTGGGAAGGTTTCAAAACTGTCACACACCTCCTAAATTTTCATTTTGATAACATCCTTTGAAAAAGTCTTGATGTTACATCTGTAGCACAACTCAATTTCATTACAGTTTATGAAACTAGCCCGTAACTCTAGTAATAATTAGTGCTGCTCTTCTCTGGGTCTCCATCACCCGGAATTTGGGTTTTTCTGGTAATTTTCTAACTGCCCCCAAGTACTGTCTGTGCCCATCAGTCCTACACATCTCTAACACATTAATATTCCCAAATACTGCATTGTGTGAAACTCTTTGAATGTTCTTATTTGTCAAATTCTGAACTCCTTGACTTGACCTCCAAGGCTGTCCATATCTGCAGCGTGGCCACCAGTCCTCTATCTGGCTGCCATCCCCCACTTCGCAGGCCTGCTGGGCGGCATGCCTCCGCGGAGCTGGGCTCTTACCGCTGGCTGGCAGGCCACGCCGCCCTGCCTCACTGCTTTCCCCAGCCGCCTTCCTCTTTGCCAGTCTTCGAGGTCCAGCTTAATTAAGTCCCTCATCTTCCTATGATCTCTGGTGCTGTTAACTTGTCTATCTTTTGATGTGCTTTGTCTTGTCTTCCCGAGAAGAATGTAAGTCCCTTCAAGGGCAGGAACTACAACAAACTATGACGTATCTTTTTAAATTCCTTTCCACCTCTTGAATAGTACACAGTAAGCTACGGAGAATAATTTCTACTCATAATCTGACAGAGAGTCATTCCTCATTGAGGTTGTCACTTTACCTTCCTGCCTTTTAATTTTTTTTTAAAAGAAAAATACCAAAGGAAATAAAATACAGTTGTCTTCCAAAGCAGTTTTGCTTAAAGGCAAAAGGCACCACTGCCACTTTCACAGCATCTAGAGTTAGAAAACATCACTCCACCAAAAAAAAAAAAAAAAAAAAAAAAAAAAAGTTTGCTACTTTTTTCTGTGTTGTCCTGGCTCATTTCATCATCTTTCTATGTAGTAGTATAAATTGACAGCAGAGATAGGATCTTTAATGACGTTTCTTAATGACACTTAATATAACGTTGCATTAGAGATGAAGTCAGGAAGTCAGGGTGAGAAAGAGCCTTGCAATTCCTGCATCTGTGAGCTCCAGTCTCCCAGAGAAGTGCGGTTTACATGGGAGGCCGCAGCGGTCTCCTGGGAGTGCCTGGGTTCCTCCTGCCCCTAAGGGATGAGGGCGATGTTTCTGCACAGGCAGGGAGTGGCAGCTTGTCCCTTCCGCAGCCTGGTGTTGTCTGTATACAAGCCCGAGCAAGGATCGCCCTGCTTTTCTGACCCCCAAACTAGAGCCTTGGAGAACCAGGGATCTGTGGACCCACGCTGCAGGGTTCTCTGCAGCGGGGGGCTTCATCATGGGACAAATAGTTTAAACCTGTCGGGGGCTTGAAAGTAGAATGGTGTTTTTGTGCTTGCCCAAGGAAAACCCTTTAAAGCTTTCTATAGCATCTCACGATCTCATACCTCATTCACTTACTTCTTCAAGTCTTTACTGATACGTTTCTTTCTCCATGAGGGCCCTTGTAAAAATTCAGATTCCTGGGTCCTAGCTCAGTCCCACTTTACTGGAGCATTTGTGAGTGGGGCCCAGGCATCTGCATTTTAAATGCTCGCAGGTGATTGTTCAGCCACTGACAGCTGAGAGCTGTTACCTCTTAGACCGATAAGTTGAACGATCTAGTATGTAAACTTCAGCACTCAGAGCCTAGCCATAGATGGAAATTTAGGACAGAATAAAGAATTGATTACACTTACCTTGAGATACAGAAAGTTGATGGTTCATCAAAACCCGAATGAATCTTTCTGAATTCATACATTTATTGTCTATGACCTTTACTTCACATACAGTAAGATTTTGGTTAAAATATACATATACACAGGATTAGTGTCCTTTATAATAGATTGGTAGAATTGATTGTATATTCCAGATAATCGCATGCACTTAGGAAAACAATAAAATGAATGTCTTATGTTAAGTTGTACAATAAAATTAAATCTAGTTTTCAGACTAAACTTTCTCTTGAAACATCACCATTACTGATTTTCTCCCTGAGCCTAAAACCAGTAATGCTTTTGGAACACTTGGGATTCTCATTGAAAGTTGAAAAGTTGAAAGTTGATTCAACTTAAAGATGTGAGTGTAGTGCTCTCAGCACCTGAGCATCCTGGTGCTTATGGAATATGGGCCAGTGAGTCTCACATGGTGGGGAGGGGGTGAGGAAAAACGAAAATGTGATATAAGAGAGGTTGAGAAAATTGATGAGGACCTATATATTTTAAGGAAAAAAAAATAGAAATTCTATTTTTTAAAAAGATTTTTATTTATTTGAGAGAGAGAGTGAGCACAAGTGGGGGGAGTAATGTCAGAGGGAGCGGGAGAAGCAGGCTCCCCACTGAGCAGGGAACCCGTTGTAGGACCCGATCCCAGGACTTTGGGATCATGACCTGAGCCGAAGGCAGATGCTCAACTGACTGAGCCACTCAAATGCCCCTAGACCAAAGTTTTAAACATCTGTATAAGAACATACGATATGATCTAGGCAATGCTGAAAATGTTTTTGGGGGTTGTCAGACATGCAAAATAGTCAAGATTTTTCTACCCAAATCGCTTGTTTTCCAAAACTTGTTTTCAAAGAGCTTATGCATGTGTGATCTTGGTAAGTCATCTAAACTTGTTTCTTTTCTGTAGATTTTTTTCCCTCCCTTCTTGCCTCATTCCCTTCAGAGATAGTAGCATTAAATGCTCATACTTCTTAGCAGGAATACTGAATGTGTTTTCTTTCTTCCTCATGTATTTAAAGCTATTCATCTGAAGGCAGCGGGATCTACTGTAAAGGCCTGTTGCCGGATACCATCTGTGTTCCTAAGTGGGTTGTTTCCATTCAGCACTAGGTCACATCCCCTCTCCTCATTATCACACTTTCCAACTGGGGCAAACTCTTTAGCATACAAGCATGCACTTATTTCTACCATTTTTTAAGCAAAAGATACCTTGACTTTTCTGCCTGTGCCTTACATCTCTGCTTACCTTTCCAGGGAAACGTGAGCGGGAACTGCTCCAGTTCTCTGCTCCCATGCTTCATTAGACTCGCTGGGCCCACACCACTCCACTGAGCTGGTTGTGTCCAGGTCATCACGGACTTTCCCCTTGCTCAATGAATGGTCCACTCTCCCTGTCAAACCTATTTGATGTGCTTATCCCCTCTTCCTTCTGAAATAATTTACTAGGCTCCAAGGGCACAGACTGCGGTTGGCTTCTGTCTTCATTGGCAGCTCCTTCTTGGTCTGTTTGCTGGTTCTCCCTCCTCCTCCCTCTCTTGTCAGAGGGCCCTGGGGCTCTCCTTGACTTAGATCTCTTCTTTCTCCATTCTGTACTTAGCTTCTTTGGTGATCTAATCCAGTCTGCTAGCTTTCAAATATGATCTTTATGAAAGTGACTCCCAATTTTATATCCTCAGCCCAGACTCGTCCCTGATTTCAGACTCCTATCTCCCACCGCCTCCTGGCACCCCTCAGATGTCTGACATATTTATTGAGCTGAATGTGTCCTAGCCTGCTTCAGCTCTACCTTCCCAACTCAGTTTATGGGAACTTTGTTCTTCTAGTTGCCAAAAACCTTGAAGTCCTCCTTGACAATTGTTTCTTTTTTTTTTAATTCTTAAAAAAAAAAAAAAAAAGATATTTATTTATTTATTTGAGAGAGAGAGAGCGAGAGAGAGCACAAGGGGTAGGGAGGGGCAGAGGGATAAGCAGACTCCCCGCTGAGCACAGAGCCCATCTTGGGGCTTGCTCCAAGGACCACGAGATAATGACCTGAGCCAAAGTCAGACGCTTAACCCACTGAGCCACCCAGGCACCCCGACAATTCTGTTACTTAAGCCCCACGTTCAGTATCTCAGCAAATTGGATGTCTCTGACCACTTCTCACCATCTACACTACTATTATCTTGACCAAGCTGCCTTCTGTCGGACTAACCTCCCCACTCCCACTCTGAACCCCTAATCTCAACATGGCAGCCAGAGCAAAGCTCTACTCAAATGCTCTATGGGCTCTATTTTAATGGAAGCCAAAGTCATTACAAGTGATCTGGATCCCATTAAACCGCTGATGACCTCTCCTATTTTGCCCACATTCATTCCTCTCTAGGCACAAATAGCCTCACTATTCCTCCTGCCTCTAGGCTTCTGAACTGGCCTTTCCCTGCATCTCAGCATATCCCTTCCTCAGACACTTGCATGTCTCCTTCCTTCACCTCCTTCAAGTCCTTACTCATATGCCACCTTCTCTGAGCTGACTCTGATCATCGCATTTATATACCACCACCCCATCCCTTACATTCCCAATCACCTCTTCCTTTTCTTTGCTCGTAGCAGTTACAACATTCTAACGTATGTGCTGTTTCTCGTTGTCTACATCTCCTCATTAGATGACTAATCTTATCAGATTAAACAGATTTTTTTTTATTCATTGCTATGTTCCTAGCATCAGAAGTGTACCTGGAACAGCAAATCTTTGCTGACTAGTCAGATGGGCCCTATGAAATGCTTATAATACAGTCAGTCAAAACCAAATTGAGAGTGAACATAAAAGGCAGTTGGATGGTAAAGAATCAAGAAGTTATGGGGACTTTAGGATAAAATATCAACCTCTTCAAAGATATCCAAAAGCAGTCAAACTTTGAAAACATATCCCTCATAACTTTAGTTACCTTTATTAAGTACCTATTCTATGAAAGGCATTGGGCTTCACACATATTACCTTTAAACCTCATTGGAGTCCCCTAGTAGATTATTAGCCTCACATATTGAGGAGGAATAGAGACTCAGAGTATATAAGTAACTTCTCCAAAGTCACACATCTAGTGAATAGATGTGAATAATGGAATAGTGAATAGTGAATAATGGAACCAGAATGTGAAACAGATACGTGATTCCAAGGCATATGCTTATTGAGCTCTCCCACAGCGATTCTTTCTTTTCATGAGTCATCAAAGTAGAGAGAGTAGCTTCTAAAAAAGGACTGTATTTTTTTCTTGCCTCTAATGAGAATCAAGAGTCTTAAAACAATAGAATGTGCATAAGCTGTTTTGGAATTCTCTGGAAGCCATGTGCATCTGTCTGCAAAGAGCCCCCCCCCGCCCCCCCGTTGTGGGCTATACCCTAGAGATTTAAGTGGTCGGAATGTGTGATGAGCTAACGTGATTAAAATAAATAAAAAAGCAAACCACCCACTTAAAATTCAAAAGTGACATTTCAAGAGCAAATTCAGAACCAAGTTGACTAATACCAGTATTAATGTTACTTACCTATAGTTCTTAAATTGATTACCTAGAATGTACTCAATAATACATAATTGGATTTCAGTAGCTTACACATAGAATTTGTACAAATTAATGATTTTGTGTTTTTAGAGTGGGGGTGGGGGGGGGAACCACAGATCAATTTTAGCTAGTCCTGAGAGCAGCCCTCTGTACACCAGGAACTGAAGTTGTGTCTGTTGTCTCAGGCACGGAATGGTACAGAATGCTGGCCAGGCCTCACTCCAATTTTTTAAATGAGGGTATTGGAGTGCTAAGTTTTTCATCAATTTTTACATTCTGTAGTTCATCATGAATGACGTCACATTGAAAAATTTGTTCGCAGCATATAACCATAAACTACATCTTTTAATGCCAAGCCTGGGAAGGATTGTTAAACCTCAGGCTGCCACATTCCAACAGGTCTCGATAAAACTCGCCTCTCAAGGAATTGTGGTATCTTAACTTTTATAGAATACGTGCTCTCCTCGGCCCTTTGAAACTTCATCCAGGTGACACCCAGGGTCACTAAAGTATCAGTTTGCATCCCAAGGGCCTCCCACTCATTAGTCCTAGGGCTTCAGACAGAAGGAAATACTGAACTTTCTCTAAGAAGGCCACTATAGAGAGCAAACTATTCCTGCGTGGGAAGCACAAGCTCAAGGAGAATGACGGCTGACACTGAAAGGAGTGCTTTCTAAAATACAAAAATAATACACTTGTGGACTATGTAAGGCATTTTTCTTTATTATTTTTCGGTTTGTCTTAGTAATGCCAGAAAAATAACAGCCATTATTTTCACTTTAAATGCAAACCAAATACTGCTGCACACAGAGTACAAAGATTACCTACGAACATGGTTAGGTACAAAGGCCATAGCAGATGTGTAGACTGCACTTTGTTTTTACATCAGAGTAAGACTGACAGAGCAATTTTTTGGACGATTATTTCAGCAAATACCGTGCTACTAAACAAAGGCAAATACACACACACATATATATATACACAAAACACATTTCAACTGAAGTTATACATGTCACTTTGACAAAGGCTTCTTCTCTGGTGAGTTTCACCAGGTATTTGCACCCCAAGGTCCCCTGCCCTGATCCCGCCCCCAAATGCTGACTTGATCTGAAGAAAAAAATTAGAGATGTTCTTAATTAAAGGCACATTTGGCAGCTACTGAAAGTGGCATGCGTCTGGCACAGGTGCAGCCTCCCTAAAGCCACACCGCATGGGACTTCCATCCTCTGCATCTCTCTTTGAGTGGTGGTCCAGTGAGATCCACCTTTAGCTAACTTGCTTTATAATTGCAGCAATTGGCTACTTAATGCACTATTTTCATTAAAGGCAAAGGGAAATTTGCTCACAGTTGACAGAAAATGCACTTTACGGTGTCAAAAATGGAAAATAAGGCATGAAATTTACAAAACAAGCTACAAGTGCTTTTGTTTAGATTTATCCTATAGACTTCATGCTTCTTAACTAGAGCTCAAAATATTTCATTGGCTCGCATATAAGGGATTATGAAATGATTTTAAGTTAGTAAGGAGATGTTTCAAGAGAAAAATACTGAATAAGTCATCACTTTCCCTTACAAATAATTCTACTGCACAGTTCTTTCAGCCAAACCGACATTAACCTTGTGATGTTTCTTTTACTGGTAAAGATTAATGTGCAACAGGACAACAGTCATACGATATAGGTTAAAAGAGTAAGTGAACCTACCGATAGCAGCAGAATACCAAGAAATAAATGGTTAAATTCCTTTCTTTTTAAATCAGGAGGAAATAAAAGGTTTTCCTCACTATATATACTACACTAACAAACTGGGAACCTTTCCCTCCATTTTCATGATTTGTTTTGCTGAGCCATTTAGAACCGAATTTAAGCTATCATTAAAAGGATGAAATACATGACTAAAGTGAGCTAAACTTGAGAATTAAGATCATGGTCATGGGGTCATGGTCATAGATACCAACTAAGTTTTGGTTTGAGTAACTTTCAATTTGTGGAAAAACCCATTAAGGAAGAATTTAAAACTATAATACAGCCTCCAAGTGAAATAGTACTTGTTCACTAGACTGTTGTGTTGATTGTAGTATTAGTGTGGTGTGCTCTTTCCTAAATTAACAACCATTAAAACATTCTTGAGCTGATAGAGCATAGCAACCCACTAAACACATAATCTGATACCCAGCCTTTAACTAAGGAAACTTTCAATGTTTGTATATTTCCTGATAAGTCTGTACTCTTAAAATACATTGGAGGGCTGGCTGGGAAGTCAATTATCTGTATTTCAATAAACTTAGAAACATGTACTTATCTGTTCCTGTTTTAAAAAGTGCTTAGATGTGAAAAGCCTCCCTTTCTATTGTTACTGTTTATCAACCCACTTAATTCAACCTTGAAATATTTTTATTTTGTGATCCAAAGATAATGAACCTTCTAAGGACATTTCCATTTCTAAAAGAAATGTCCCATTTTTGGAATGTGGTTTAGAAATAGTCATGCTGCATTGACTGTCTTGTAATGTCCTGGATTCAAAAGCAGAATTTTGTGGTGATGCACTTCTCTTCTCAGCCACTTCTTGTCCCTGAATAAGTATATTTTAGTTATTACAAAGAATAAATTTGTCAGCTAGTTAATGTTTCACGTATGAAGAAGGCAAGGATACAGTTTTCTCACCTCTGTTTAAGGGCGTCCAGTTGGGATTTTTCTAGTCAGTTACCACTGCAGAAAATATTTTTACCTAAATGTCAACTTCAGAATTAAAAATATCCTCTATCCACAATGCTGATGCACAGTGAAGTGGTCTCCTAGAACCACTGGGGTATGAGAATGGTTCCCTTTGGGAGAAGTAGGATTAGAACTCCAAATCTGACCTTTTCCTCTTTAAAAGATCAGGGGGGTTGAAAAGCATTATTTTAGGCTAACACACTGGCCAGAGAGAGATTGAATAGGCTCTAATGTGACTTGTCAGGTTCCCATTTGGAGTGGGGTGGGGAGTAATTAAAAAGAGAAGTGATCCATATGACACATAAAGGGAAATCCTATGGAAAATGAGGGTGATCTAATAAAAAGTCATGGGGGATTCTGGAATGTGTATTATAATTAATTGTAGCAGCACTAGTAAGTAGGCTTAGATTAACACTTGTTGAATGAATGGTCTTATGGACACTTTGTGCCCAAGAGTGGATTTGAAATTAACTTGGGGGGAAACTTTTAAAAGGAGACATTTTACAAAGAGAATGATGACTACCTTAATAGGAGTGGTACAGATATTAAACGAAAAAGATTCAACTCTAACAAATAAATAAGAAAGGATATGATAGGATGGATTACTTAATGATGATGCAATCAACATTCTGGTCTTAAAGGGCTATATGCTGTACTACTGTGATGTACATTACATTTAATTCTCTAATAAATAGCACAGGAAATTATTAAAGTATGAGGTTTCCACCATGATGCAGCACTTCTAAAAACGTCTCTGATGGCATAGCTAACAGAACTGCTGAGATGTTGCTTCATTATTCCGGGGACACACGCACGCGCTGATGAACTGATGACTCCCAGCACGGAGGACTGCGCACTCACAGACACTGCCGTGGAGATTCGTACAGCTTTTTCTCTTCGACAAGTTGCATGCATTTCACTCACAGTATTGGTTAGACTCAGAAGATCAGTACACAGGCTTCATGAGTAATCCGTATTATGATACTAATGATGTAGGCAGATGTTCTCTTATGAATAGTTTTGATAGAGCAAAGACCTCAAGCAAGGTAGAATGTTTAATATAAACTAACAAACTGTATACATGTTGCCTAGGAAATTTAAAAACTTAAAAAGTTCTGCTTAAAAGATAACCATCCTATTCTAACCCAGTTTTTTCCCTACATACCGAACTGTAACTTTAGATCATTCTTTAAGGTGAATACATACATCCAGAACTAGAATCAAGGCGTACCACAATACGTGCTTTTATGCTTAGTGTGTGTGTGTGTTTCAACTGAAAGAAATAAGAATCAACCATTTTCTCCATATAATAATTTAATATATGCCAGCCAAACAAAGTATTTGTATCTTTATTCAATTAAATTAAAACAGACCTGCCAGGTTTATTATATAACATTCACTATATACACATGATTTCGGCAATGCAAGGTAATTCTAGATATGCTGATTACTCAACTATCAGTAAAACATGAACGATGTTAGTGGTGCCCAGCAAGTGCTCCTTTTCACACTGGGTGACTGCATTTCCAGAGTACGGTTAGAGGGACAGCAATGAGCCATGACATGGATTACCAGTAAACTTTTGTGGGAGAAGAGGGGAAAATAACAATCTAGCATAGATTAACAGTCTCCTAAGTGTAAATCGTATACTTGACAGTTACATTTTTTAAAAAGTTCTGTCACCTTAATGACACAAAACTTCTCATTTGAAGGCAACACCACCACGTTTTGTTTGTGTAGGGAGGGTGGATGGGGAAATGCTCTTAAAATTAGTATAATTACTCCTAAAAAAAAAAAGGAAAGAAAGAAAAAAACAAAAAGAAAAAAAAGTACCTCTTTGGTGAAGCCTCGGTACCCATTCACTTCACTGTAATAATCTGTAAACAGGACTGCAGCACAGTGCTGGGCCTTGACTCCAACGAGCTCAGGCACCACAGCCTCTCCTCACAGTCCTCTGAATGATTTTTAAGAAAATATTCTAAAGTAGGACGAGTAAAAGCAAAGAAAAACAAAGGAGATGTGAAGATCCCTGTTTAAGATTTCTTTTTAAAAAGTGCATATTTTGAATTACAAAAACTGTCATCATGTGGGCCTGCAGGACACTAGACTGTGTTTTCCATCCCTTTAATGATAAAGATCACTTCACAAAAAGAGGACTCCTGCCTATTGGCTAGAAAAAGTCCCTTTACTTGATTTTCAGGTGCAATCAATCAGTTGTCCAATCTCTCCAGATCAGTCTTTCCAGATTCTACACGAATACCATTTTCATTTTATGATTACGTCTTGGGTAAAATCCACCGTCTTATGCTGCATCTCGAAGGAGAATCGTTAGTGTTGGGAGCTGTCGTTTCAACCCATCCGCGCTGGCACGTTCGGTGCGTCCATCGCCAGCAATGGATCGGGGCTGGGAAAACGTCCGTCCTGGAACAGAGAAACTCAGGAGGAATGGGCATTCTCCAACAGTGGTGGTCCATCTCTGTGCATGGATGGGTGTGTGTGCTCCCTTTTGTAAGTTTTTGGAGGGAGTTTAGGGATATGCTGAGAAGTGCTTTGTCGTGGAGGAACAGGCGGCCCGGTGATGGAAGGAAGGTCCACTTCTTGTGTCAATGGTGGCGATGGCAAGTGCCTTCTTGTGCCATGAGGAGAGGGTGTTTGAGGAGGAGGTGGTGTAAAAGGGGAAGGGCTATTTGGGAAGAAGGCATTGCCATGATCGCTTTTTTTGCCCAAAGGGGGAGGCTGGAGATGTAGTGGTGAGCTGGAGAAAACATCAGGTGTCCTCACAGGTTCTCGTGGTGGTAATAAGGGAGGGCTCTCAGGAGGGTCTGATATAGAGGTCCGGTCTGATATTGAGTATCGTGGCGAATAGGCTTTTGATGTGGGCTGCCTAGGAGGAATTGCTGGGGGGCTGTCCAAATGCTTAGACATAATCTAACACAAATGAGAAAGAGAATAAAACACAAACTTATTAATAATTAGTATAGTAGCATGAATATATTAAGAATTAATTTGGGGTTTTCAAACACACTATTTATTGGTAGCACCCTAGGTGTGAATCAGGGAGTTCTGCCATATGTTTTAAATGGGGGATTATGCCAATTTATTGAGGTTTTTTTTTTCCTCAGTTTTTATTTTTCTCAAAATTTTGTTGTTTGCTACTGCTTACCTATCAATCTAGTATAAAATCATTTATGACTTAACATAAGTTCATTTTATAATTTTAAACTTACTATATTAACATTTTATGATGTTCTGCAAACTATCTTGACTTGTCCAGGTTCTCTGCTCTCTGGACACTCAGAACCAGTGAATCAGCTTAATGGTTGACAAAGAAAGAAGCTAAACAAGTGCAAAAAATGGCTATAATAAGCCTTTAAGGCCTCTTCCAACCCAGAACTGTCATGCAAATCCCATTTAATAGCATGTCAGATTTATGATAAGGGGCTCACATAGGTAATGTTCAATTTTCACTTAACATAGTGCTTCATATAAAGCTTCATACCTCTTCGTTTCTTTCTCTCTGTACAGTCTCTGCTTGAGACATTATTCTTTACAGATTAAAACCGTTTTCTCCTTGACATTAACCATAATTCAGATTTATAAGCGTTTTGAAAACATATAAAAAAAAAACTGCGTTCAGAAGAAAGGAAATAAACGGTACTTCAGGGTAAATCTGTATCTGGCCCTCGTCTAGACTCTATTAAGCTCAGCTACCCTGAAGTGTTAGCCTAATCCTGTGGGAACTAAACCAGACACGGGGGCATGATTATCATGTAACCGTAATGACTCCAGTGTCCAGGTAACAGGGCTCTCTACTTACCTTAGATGGCGAAGATTCGGCGGGGGCAGATTCCGGCCGTCTTCGTGGAGGAACAGGAGGGGGGACGGGCACCTCATCAGTACCCTTGGTTAAACTTATAGATGATACTGAAGCAGATCCTGTAGGATGTTACATTTTTTTAAAAGTTTCACAGAAATTTTATTTCATCTATTAATCCTGAAAAGGCTTAGTTGAAACTGCTTATATTTATTAAAATAAATGTACAGAATTATCAAAAGCAGTTTAATAGACCAATACACAATAGTATTTCCTTTATTAAAGCAAACTACTATAAAGGCATGCAGAAATTTCTCAGCAAGATTTTCAGAAAAAAAAAATGCCTAAGATATTCTGTTATTTTGCTTCTTGAACAAAATAACATTCCCACTGTTAATCTATTATTGGAATTTTTTATTTGGGTAGGATTCTCAGATATCTGGGAGAAACAGCAGACTACTAAAAACTTCTGGAATGGTAATTTTGTAATGGGCTCATTTACTTTCTTTGATTTTATTAGTACAGAATTTCCCTGCCTTTACTAGATAGTCTTTGGGATTCCTTTCTGATCTTAACTGCTCTCCCCGGGGATTCTCTCAAAGAATGCCAGGGAGAGAACTCATTTGGGGTGGGTGAGTGTCTTTCCTCACTTTGCTTAGGTATAAGCTGGCTCTCCTTGGCGGGTGAGCAAAATCAGGTTCATCATACTCTAATCCGAGAAATTTTAATTGTGATGAAGCTATTTAAGATGACGGAGGCAGCCCTGATAAAAACAGAAATTACACTAGAATCTAGTGAACCTGATTTAAGAATAAGCTGAGGAACTGGCACAACAAAGGTAAGTAAAGCTTCTAATTAGAACTTATCCTACAGACATTTATGATGATGAGGGCATAATATAGGCATAAAGTCATTACATTCTGAAAGACAACATTTATGTAAGTTGTTAGTTTGTGAACAGTATAAAGAAGATATGAAAAAATACATAAATGATCATTCAGGACTATACTTGGCAGGTTCTTGTTTTCCTTTAAGCATTGACAGCTTTTATTTTGTCAGTTAAAACTTAAAATATAGAACTTAGAGAGTACTTTGTGTACTGGTATTATTCAAATGAGCAACATTTTGATCACCTACCTTTTTTCTTAAGAGACTATATAGTAAATTAATTTGGCTTATAACTGACGTTTTCCATTGTATATATTTTGAAATCATTGGTATGAAGGACAGCAAAACCACTAATTAGCTTAAAACTTAAAATCATTTGGTGAATTGTTGGTTGACTTTAAAAATAAAAGCAAGTATCTACAGTGGAACTTTATTTTGCTTAACAGTGATGAATATTTAGGCCGTATAATTTAAGGAGTTACAATGATAAGGTAGTTCTTCTAACGTCAAGTAATAGTCATTTGCCCAGAGTTTGTGCCGTCGCCAGGCTAAGTGCACGTGTGATTCTGACGCCGCGGCAGCCGCCAGCATTCCCATACGCGCATGCATGCTCTTGCTGTTTGTTTGTTTTAAAGACGGGTGTTAAAATAGCTTTAGAACTCTATAGTTGGAAAAGTGAAATGGTTAAATGTGGAAGTCGCCCATATACAAATGTTCTTTTAAAAGAGGAAACAGGTCTTACAAAAAGCATGGAAAGTATCTAAGTTGAAGCAAATCATTTATGACCAGAAGGTAGCACCAAGTGAAGCCTTCACTTCTGATACCGCAAGCAAGGCACCAAGGCTGCCAGACCCAAGAGGAGCTTTAGCAGGAAGGTTACACTGGTTTTGATTTTTAAAGCCAAAGCAAGAATCAGGAGTCTTAAACCAAATATACTAACTTGGGCCATGGGGCAGTGAAACTTGGATAAAGACGGTATCGCTGCCTGTGAAAGGAAACAAGAAAGAGTGGATTTTTTTCTTTCATTGATAAATTCAACTCATCTGTAAAAATGCATTTATGATAAAAATGTCATTTTGGTCATTCTAATTGTAAAGAATGGTACAACAGTCTTTAGTAAAAGCTCATGACTTCTTACTTTTGAGAAAAATAAAGAATTAAACTGAGCTAACATTATGCTGGGAATTTTGATGATTCCTTTTAGATTCACTACCTGATGTCAAAGCAAGTAAATGAAAAGCATTCATGAGAAAACTAAAATATGCTCTGTTAGTGGAAGACTTTTAAAAAATGTATAAACCCAATCTGAGCAAAAAACTCAGCTGGACATATAGAAATATGTCATTTACTAAAGGTTATTTTGAAAACTCAACTGTACTAAATAATGAATTTATGCTATGTCAATTGAAAAATAAAAGGGAATTTTTTACTAATATTACTACATATTTTTGAAAATGTTCTTGCAGTGTATACTCTCATTGCAAAATAGTTACAGCTCTGGATATTACAAAACAAGCTTGGAAGTGATATAGCCCTTTCCTTCTATATTCTTGAACATTTAAAAAAATCAATAAATATTTGGTGCTTAGACACATTTTACACAGGAAACTCACTGACAAATTTAGAATGTTTAATTTCAACAGTATTAATTCTTCTAAAAAAAAAAAAAGAATTGAAAACCATAAAAGCCAAAGCCCCAAGAGCACTAAAGTAGAAAGGTGAGACAAGAGGCTAAGTGATCTGTACTGGTTCCAAACATAATTGTCGATGTGACACTGCCTCCTATTACCAACATACTGAACCTGTAATATCCAAAGACAAAAATAATTCCTGTAGCACTTGTCTGAGCTGATTTTTTAAGAATTCAGGTTCTTCTCTCTCTCTCTTTGCACAACAGACCATCACTCAAACAATTTGGACCATTGTTTTTTTTCTAGCTGCCTTGAACAAGGATAATTTTATGTTCCGGGTTCAGTGGCAAGACTATTAATGTGATTGCTATTTATATAGATATGGTGGGTTTATTTCCCACAGAGCCCCGATTTCCAGCAACCTATCCCGTTAACCCCCTCTCCTTACGCACGGGTATTTATTTGGAGGCCACAGTTACCAAGGGTAGCAATCCAGCTAATTGTACTAAGTTATCTTTCAGAAGATTATAATTAATTTTTATACTCTTTGATAGTAAATGAAGCTGTTGCTCTGTCAATGATTTGCTCCACTATTTATTAGGCACCTATGATGGAACAAGGATGAAAGGGGTATATTTACCTGTAGCGTTTACCCACTTTATATTTTTTTCTACTTTTCTTGGAAAGGAAACAAATACGCCTCCCAGGAGGTAAGCCTCAAGAGCATGGTAGTACACTTAGTACAAGATGGGAATAAAACAAAAAAACAAAGCTCATGACTGCTACAAACTGTAGGCTTTTAGAAAGTATTATGATACCTATGCATACACACCTGTCTATTCACAGACTTGGCTTTGCTCCTATTTATATATATGTGTATGGCACAGGTTTAGGTTTCTGTGTTTGGTAAGTTATGGGCACTTTTCTGATTTGTCATTTTAAATGAATTTCTTGGTCTCACTGTCTAGAAAATGCTAAAAAAAAAAAACAAAACTCCTTGAGACTTATTCATGCTTTAATTAAAAACTATATACTAGAAATTCTATACTAGCTAGGTACTGAACAAATTTACTGATAATGACTTAGGATGAAGCCCAATTAATTAAAAAAGTGGTATTAATTGTTAGGTTTAAATCCCAGATAAAAGGTCAGTGGTTCTCAATCTTGGCTAAACATTTCAATCCCTCTGGAAAGCTTTAAAAAATATATACTGACTTCTTAGTGCCAAAACCAGTCTAATTTAAGTGCAGGCTAGGGATATAGGTTGTTTTTTAAATTCCCCAGGGGATCATACTGTACAGTCAGGATTAAAATCCTGTTGAAGATACTTTTCAGTTTATAACTGGGTCCTTCTTGAAAACAGGAACAAGCTCTTCCTATAGGAAAAAATTCTATAAATCACCAATAACTTCTTAAACTCACAAAAGCCTGTTAAATGCAAATGTATCTGAGATTAGAAACTAAGCACCCACAACAATCTTCTGTGAAAAGCCTTACATTCCAGCTTGAAATGCCTGGAATACCTCTTCTGTGGTCAGAGCTTCCTCTCCTGAGGGCTAAAGCTGAAGCGCATCAGCAGCACAAGACCAGGTGGGACCTCTGGCTCCTTTTCATGACCAGGCCGACTAGGCCGTCTTCAAACAGGAAGGCACCTAGAGAATGTCTTCCCCCTCTCCTTGTGATGGCAGCAGAAACATGCCAGCAGCGAGATGGGCGTCTGTCCTCAGCACCTCAAAGGTGGAGCTGACCAGGCCAAGTGTAAGGCAGGGCTCTGAGGGGGATCGTCCTGCATAGGGAGGTGGCCAGTTTCCTTCCCTCTCTGTCCGCACCCCAAAGCTTCCCATGACCACTCGTGCCCATCCTATGGTTCCCTTTGTGTAAACTTCCACAGGACTGTATCTTCCCAATCATTTAGCATTTTGCTGAGCCCTATGTATCTTCTCTGGTAAAGCCTGCAATCTTACTGAGAGTGAAAATAAACATCGTACAAAGAAAATCATGGCATTAACATTGGTTAAAGCACTTAACTATGATTTTCTTTGTATGATGATTATTTTTCATCTCTCAGAAAGATTATGAGCTTTACCAGAGAAGATGTGATGTGTAAGTGCTTGGCAAAGAGTGAGACAGGCAATAGATACTGGCTGATTAATTAATTATGGTTTTAAAGTAAATTATTTTGAAAGACAAAAATGTAAGAAGCCAAAAAAGCACTATTATAGCCAATCAAAAATTCTAATGAAACTTCGCCTTTTGAAAAACTTAGGCAATGGAACTTTCTGCTGGTTTGTATTGAATAGAATATGTCCAGATGACCTAAGAATGTAGGCACAGCAGCTCTTTCCTGACAGGCCCTGAGGATGTAGGAATTCTCTCAGTGGGAGCAACACAGCGGGCAAGCTGGGAGCTCCGGCAACCCCCAAAGTCCTAGCAGTTCTGTTAAGCAGAAGTGGGGTCGTCAGCACACGACAACCTTGGCTACACAAAGGCCATGGGTAAGTTTTAAGTAAGGGACTGAGCATACAGATGGTTTATATTATGCTGGCTTCTTGGATTTCAAAACCATTTATTTTCAATTTTTACTAAGAGCAAAGGGAATGGTAGCAGGAATTTTCTTTATCACAAAGAAAGCGAAATTGAGAAAATCCTCCAAGCTAGGCTTATAAAGCCTAACTCCTGGAACAATGGTTTCTTCACCTTCCAGCTGTTGAATACTGTTCCCTTGCCACATAGGACAGAGCACTGCATTCCTGAATGATTATTTCTTCCCTCTGTGACTAACTGCTTTAAAGATTCAGCACTAGTAGGGAACGTTAATGTGCTTACCTCCCATTTTTCCTACCTCTTCCATTTTTAGCTACTTTTTAAACTGAGAAAAGTAGAATCTGCAATTGATAGCTTTTACATGATTTCAATAATTTATTTATGTGGGAATCTTTATAATATAGACCACAGCTATCTGCACTAAGAAAAAAATTCCTGCAAACGGAATTATTAATGATTTTGGGTTGGGTATACTGCAAAAAATGCTGGTTTTATTACTTAATTTGAGAGGATTTATGAATTGGGGAAAATAAAGGGGAATTTTTTTTTACCTGGTGTGTGTTTGAACTTACCAAAAATACCTGGTAGTTTAGTATGTATATAACGTGACTCCATAATGCCCAGTAGCCAAATAAAGCCAAGATGCAGTAGTTCAAACACACTTTAGGTGGTAAAAAGACAGGACAAACTGCTGGCTAACTAGAAATGTATGTACAACACAGGAATAAATAAATAGGATTCTGGACCAAATCTCCGAAGAATAATTTTAAGTTGATTTTTGTTAAAAAGGTATAGCCTCTGAATTGGAAGAAACCTTAAAATTATAGCTGGATTCCCAGAAGGCACAGGAAGTCTTTTATCTAAAATCAGAAAGCTCACTAACAGACTGAGATCCCACATCGGATTCCTAACTCCTGTCACCCGCTTCTCGACCTCCTTCCCCACAGTAACAGCACGCTGGCTCTCGGGACTGGATTCTGCTCTGTCAGTTACCAGCGTAGTACCTGATCTGCACATGAGTGGAGACAGCCAATGGGAAGAGCATGTGGAAGTGGCTGAGGAGGGTAAAGGCGATGGGATTTAAGTTTTGACTTAGTACTGAGCAAACAGAAAGAGATCGTGTGCTCTTAGAGCTCTAAAGCTCCACGTGGTATTGAGTAGAAGATGAGCGGAAGCAGGGTGACCGACATGTCAAATACAGCCTCTTCCAAGGGCTGGAGCTGAGCTGTAGTGTTTTGAAGTCACCAGCCATATGTGGATTAATAAGCACGTGAATGTGTCTAGTCTGAGTTGAGGTGTGCTGTAAGTGTGAAATGCATACTGGAGTTTGAGGATTTAGAATGAAAAGGAGAATGTAAAATAGCTCCATAAATTTTTATCTTTGAGTTCATGTTGCAGTGATAATACTGCAGCTTCACACACTAAGTTAAATAAAATATATTATTAAAATTAATTTCACTTAATTCTTTTTGCTTGTTTAAATGTGGCTATAGAACACTGAAAGTACACACGTGGCTCACATTATATTTCTACCAGACAGCACCGATCCAGAAATAAGGAAGGAAGGAGCAGTAGTATGCGGTTTGTCAGACCTGTACGGCCGGGCTCGAAAGCACAGGCAGTGCATTAGTCGTGCTGTGCTACGCAGTAGCTGCCGGATGGTGGAGACTGAGAAAGGGTTAAGTAGGAGTTTAAATTGGATACTTGCTGGAAAATTTGAAACCCACAGAGTTCGGTGGAAAGGGAAGGATGTACTGAGTAGTATTCAAATATAATATTTTTGGAGGCAGCATTTAAAGAACTGGACTGAAAATCCTTGCAGATTTTAGGAGTTATCTTTGTTTCTTCTAGATACGAGGAACGCATGTTAAATTCACCAGTTGAAAACAAACGCTCAAATCGAGTTTCAATTACCAATTTTGTCACCAGACCTTCTGGTAAAGTATAATAAATTTAAAGAACACTATTCCAATAGGTTTTTTAAAATTTCAAGTTGCTGGGGTTTACAATTTGCTTTCTATTTTTATACTATCTTTTGAAATGGTATTTGTCTACAAATTTACAAAAAATAAAAAAGTTATACAGATTCTTTTCACCTCCAGCACATATACTACTACCAATTACTTTAAAGCACTTAGAATATTAGCACTTACTTGAGTGAAAAGGGCTCGAATGATCGGAATCAAAAACGCTGCAAACATCGGTGGTACTAGAAGCACCAGACGCAGGAGGAGGTGTTAACGGTGTTCTTGGAGAATTTGGTGCAGATGCTGTACTTTCTGTTTCACTTTCAGGGATCCTACTATAACTAATTTTCCTTGGCTCCTGCTGCAGAGGTGTGGGATGTCTCATGGTACCTGGTCTTGGGTTTGATGGACGAACACCAGGAGATTTTAGGGGATAGCTATATTTTTTTGGCTGCAGACATAATAAAAGAAACACAGTATTTACAACACCATAACAGAAAGGAAAGTTTTTCTCTATATGCCTGGGTAAAACTCAACTAATATCTAGGAAAACCATAAACCACTACTAAAGAAGTTATATAATGATTAAAATCAAAGTGTCCAAGTTAAAATATTAACATCCCATTTCCATAAAGCCTTGGCTGTCTAAAATGTTAGGCAATGAATTTTTTTTAAATAGCTGAGTTTTAGTCCTAAAAATACCGGAGTATTTGTTATCTTAATATTTTTGAATGGAAATATTTCTAAGATATGCTGTAGATTTCTCTGGCTTTTTAAACAGACCTTGTTGAACTAATTTAACCTTGCTGGAAAAGCCAGGATCGTTATTATGAACTATGATATCTTACGATGCTGTTAATACTGTGATGTTGGAATCATTTGAGCTATTTACAAACGCATTAAATTGCTTCAGTTTTCATCTGTGTGTGTGTGTATGTTAGTTTTGTGAAATTTTCTTAGTGCTATTAGCAAGCCTCTTTGGAGCACGACTATATAGCTATGTCTAATTTGCTGTTTTTAATCCATCTTTTTAAAAAACCATTTTAGGCCTTGAGAAATTTTCTTGGGAGTTAATTGCATAACCTTTAGTTTACAGAGACTTTGAAATTTATCTTGATTACTAAGGGAGCCATTTATACTTACTTCTTGATTTTTTTACTTTCTTGTGAACAAGATAGATTATATTCAGACCAGTGTGGTGATGATACTATATGTAAAACTGGCCAGGCACTGAGAAACAATGGAAACTTTACTTTCCCAGCAAAAGCATCTTTAACCAAACTTGTTATTTTTATGGCTAATGATTCATGGTTAAAAGTTCTCATAAGTCATTACTTTAGAAAAAAGTCATAAATGCATATGTTTATTATAAGTGAATTAGTATAAATTAATCAAATTTCCTGCCCTTACATCTCAACATTTTTGTTTAGAAAAAAAAAAACGTATTTGCCAATTTCTTCATCTATCAGGATTTTTTTAGATTACTAATAATGCTCACTTATTTGCAGTCAAGTGGGATATTCCTGAGCATGCTTAATAAGCATTTATTCATTACTTTTATCCATCACATGTACACTTCATCCCTGAATGCCCTCGTGGAAAACTAATCTGCGTAACTATGGTAGTGATGACATCACCAGACACAGATAACTGCAAAAATATATAAATATGAAAAAAACAGAAATGTGAATGCTTACAAATCTTGGAAGAGGCTTAGGATTTCGTGGTTCTATTTCTAGGGATTTGTTGAAAAGATAATCTGTAAATTCTTTTTCCATGCTATTTCCCATTGGATTCAAATTTTCAAAGAACCTCTAAAATAAATGCAAAGAAATAAACAATTATTAATATCAAGTATTTAAAATGCAGTAAGAAATTCACAAAAGAACTTAAGAAAACATTTAACAGTATAAGAAAATATGAGTTATTTTTAGCTTTATTTTCCTTTATCTCCTCTATGAAATAAACCTGCATTTCATCAGCCAGTTTATCAACTTAATTGGAAAGATGCATCCTCAAATAATTCAACTTACTTTGATATCTGATTCTACTCGTAAACAATAAGGCTGATTTTGGTACTGCTGGATCTCTCCTGTTATTTCTGCTACTTTCCTCCTTTTGCTAAAGTTTATAAGCTCTTTTCCATGCCTTTTTAGGACCTCAGGGTTGCCTTCTTCTGTTTTCAAGATATTAGTTAGATAAATTCCTAGAAGATATAATAAAATTATTTTAAGGATAAAAAAGGAACCAGCTAGTTCTTTTTCTTTGTCAGTAATCATAGGCATATTACATTGTACTATCTCAATCACCATAACCAAAGATTTAAAGCACAGATTTCCATTCAATGAGAAACCAGATAACTAAATATCAAGAGAGATATTTTTATAAGTATCAAATTCTTCTGTGGCACTTAAGTATAATAAATACAGGAGAAAAAGGGAGACCAAGTTTAACAAAATTTAACGGCTTTATCAGGAGGAATAACTCAATTTTCCATATCTCCAAAACCATATGGTATTTGACATAAGTCACTGTCCTGTTAAAGGAACTTTGAGTATAACCCATCACTTAATAACACACATTTCTGGCCAAAGGGGAAAATGTTAAATTAAGGGATCATATTTTCTGCTTACTCAAAGGCTGTTAGGATTTGTAATTCAGACATAGTACTGTTGGGTAGAGTTATTCGTGGGAATGTGGAAGGATCTGCAAGCCCATTGAACACAGTATTGCATATAATTTATGTCTGTTCTAGTCTTCAGGACTTCTAGAATTAGTCTCATAATTGGCAGTCTCATAATTGAGCTCCTGTTTCCACATCACCGTAGGTTGTGCACAGGAGGAGGAGGAGGAAAAGGACCCAAACAACAGGTCTTTCATTCTTTACAAGGCCCTCTGGTGCCAGGAGCACCTTAGTTCCTTTCTGTTCTAGCATAAAGGTCCTGGAGCCGACTCTGCTGCTTTCTACTTGTGTGGTCTTGTGCAAGTTGCTTAGCTTCTCTCTGCCTTGGTTTTCTCATCTGTAAAATGACGATAGCAGGGTTGCTTTGAGAAGTAAGTAAGTTTATGTATATGCTTAGAATAGGGTCTGACAAAAGTAAATGCTTAATTAGTTGTGGCTGTGATTGTTGATGCGATTGTTGCTAGTCTTGGCCTATTCTCTTAAGCTTCTGCCTTTTCCCCTAAAGTACTGACTGTGATGCTTTGGGGAAAGAGAGGGTGTGTCTGAAGATCTGAGTTCATTCCCCCAGTACACAAGCACTGAGTCTCTTCTGCACGCCCAGCACTGCATTACGTACTGCAGATACAAAGACGAACGAGACGCACAGTCCCGGGTCTCAAGGAGCTCAGAGCTTTGAATGCGGGCCACAGTACAGCTGGGTAAGTACTATATCAGTGGTCACGCGTAAGATGCTAGGAGGTCACAAAGGCGTGCCTGACTCTGCCTTGGGTAGGTGGGAACAGAAAAAGCATCACAGATGAAGTGATGTTTACAGTAAATCTCAAAAATGAGGTGCAGTTTAATTGAGTGAGATGGAGGGACCCTGTAAGCAGAGTGGCAGCGTGTCTGAAGGCACCGGTTTGTGACGAAGCCTGGGAGGCATGTCGGAGGCAGCATGCTGCACCGTACGGCCGGAGCGGACGGGTCTGGTGTGGGGTCTGGGGGAGGCAGCGTGCAGGGTTTGAAGACAGACACAGGCAAGGGTTTAGGAGTCCTGACCCCCCACTGCTACAGGTTGTGCACTGTAGCAGGAGAAGGAGCAGAAGGAACAAAACAACAGGCCCTTTTGTTCTGATCACAGTTCAGTGGTTCTGAAGGCTTTTGTGATAGAGGCCTATTTTCAAATGCTAGAATATCTGGCCACCTTCTTGAAAAGATTAAATGACTCAAACTCAGTGAGCAAGTCAGCAATAATGAAACATGATAGACATCAATGCCTGTTTGGTTCTAAAAGGTATCCAGTTTTTAAGTGTATTTGTTGGCTCGCTCTTAGCACCTAGGCTACCCTTGATTCGCATTCGTAAGACAGATGTTTCATGTGTTCTCATATGCACAGGCTTTTCATTGTCCACATCTGCTTGTCACCTGGCTCTTACTTGCAGCCAGTTATATGCTCCACTACACTCTGTCGCATGATGCACTCAGCTCAGTGTTCAGTCGGACACACATATCCATATAGTACGCATAGTTCAGGGCAGCCTGGAGTCAACTTTCCATACTGGTCACACACTGACAGCCCAACTGTGAAGGGTTTGTGGGTAGCAGCAGCTGGATTGGATCATGAAGAGCCTTTTTTAAAAAGAGCTTAATTTTTATTCACAGTTAGGAGACTATTAGCATCTCTGCATTCTAGAAGGATTACTCTGGCTGTACTATGAAGCCAAATGGGTTAGAAGGAGTTCAGATTAGAAGCAGGTCGAGCAGTTAGGATGAACGTGGTCCTGGTGAGCTGATGATGGCTGTCTGAGGGTCTCCAAGGACACAGTGAAGTGTACGCGTATTTAAGGGGCAGACTCCACAACAACGGATTAACTGAAGCGGGCAGGGCAGGGACGGGGCGGGTGGGAAGGCGGACTCCGCTCTGTGCCTGGCTGGCTGACTGGGTGGTGGTATAAGGACGGCCCCTGGGAACATGGGGGATAATCAGTTATGGGATGTTGTAGCTGTTGAAAGTATACTTGAATGAAGTTGTGAAAATGCTTGCAAGTAGCATTTTGGGAGAGCTCAGGACAGAATCTGGAAGTTATTTTATGACATATTAATGGCTAATTAAAAGGAAAACAAATGATCAAAGAGGTGGTATCCAAATTTTGTTGATCATACACGACCATCAGTAAAAAAAATGTTTAAGCATGGATCCTCTCTCTCTCTCTATATATAGTTTAAGTAAAAAATGTATTACAAATGTATAAATAGACCTGAATATCATATACTGTTGAACGTTAATTTTTTTCAATAGATCATTTTACATACCCTGCTCTGGTGACAGCTGTCTGGGGAGAGGGAAAGCAGAGCATTAGACCATAAATAATGAAGAGGGGTAAGGTTTCACATGGTTGCTGATGCCTTTTCCAGCCTTTCTAGGGAAAAATTGGCTGCTCAAGGTTCTGGGTTCATACTTCAATTGATACATTTCTGTGATGCAATATTACATTTACTACATGTAATTTATTTATTTTTCTGCTCTTGGAAGAGAGCTTATTGAGGGTAAGACTGTGTTTTGTCTCTTGATTCTTGACACCTAGCCCTGGGCTTGGTATGTAGAGGCATTTAACACTGTTCCTGAATGAATAAAAAGCAGCACAGGGGCGCCTGGGTGGCTCAGTGGATTCTTTCAGAATAGAAGAGAAAGCATTTGAAGAACAGCTCAGGATGCAAGAGACATAAGAATCAATCCTAAAACAGCAGGAAACAAGAGTGGAGAGGAAGCAGACTGACAAGAAACAGGAGGAGGACATGAAACTATAGAACTGTATGACAGGAAAGAGCTGTGCTATGAGCTATTGAGCTAAGCCAATGCTGCAGGCTGGGGTGCTTGTGCAGAGGTGAGGCTTGGCTGAAGGAAGAATCTACGTCCTTTTACCTTAGAGGAAATGTTTGCCTATATATATTATCTATAGATAGTGATATATGTGTGTGTGTGTGTGTGTGTGTATATATATATATACCACTTTGGTATATGGACAAAAATTGAGATACAGACTCAGTCTGGGAAAAGTTCAGAAGAGAAGTTGCCTGACTTTTATTCTGTAAATGGTGTAGTGCCAGCAAAAGCCCTGCATTAGAACTCTGGCAAGGTGGGGCGCCTGGGTGGCTCAGTGGTTAAAGCCTCTGCCTTCAGCTCGGGTCATGATCTCAGGGTCCTGGGATCGAGTCCCGCATCGGGCTCTCTGCTCAGCAGGGAGCCTGCCTCCTCCTCCTCTCTCTCTCTGCCTGCCTCTCTGCCTACTCGTGATCTGTCAAATAAATTAAAAAAAAAAAATCTTAAAAAAAATAAGAACTTTGGCAAGGTGACAGAGGAAGTAAAAGTGTCAGATACTATCCCTGACCCTCCCATAGAGAGGGGGAAAGAATCCAAAAACCCAGTCCCCAGAATTAAGGATAAGAATCTGGAAGGAGTTTCTGCAAGCTACAAATATAGATGAGACAGAATTAAGCAGCAGCAAGAACATCTGGCTCTACCCTCTGGTCAGAACCATGAGACTGTGTGGCTAACCAGGAACTGGGGAACAAGATCTTCTTAGAGGTAGGAGAACTGACCTTGAAACACGAAAGGCTCAATAACCAGGAAGATAAGTACAAACGGGTAGGAAGGCTGGCGGGTGGCTAGGTCTGCACCTAGCAAACTAGCTACATGCTTGTGTTCACTCACCAGATCACACGGCTGAACTTAAAACACAATGCAGTCATACTCTAGAGGTCTGAAACTTTTTTTTTCACTTAACAACATATTATGAAGATCAGTTATGTAAGTTCGTAAGTCTGTGAGAGAGTACTTTAGTGAGTTCAGTTTGTGTGAATCAGTGCTCATCAATCAGGGGGACGGGATAGCAAGGGCCACACAGGGAGATGGATGAACAGGCCCTCAAGTTTCTTTTCACCTCTCACAAGTGGTGCCCATCACAAGTAGTGTGACCAGAAGCTCAGTAAGTACACAGAGGGACTATGTAGTTTTCACTTTTTCTAAGCACCTGACACAGCCCCTGATACTTCAGAGGTAGTCAAGAAATATTTGTGTACAGACTGCATGAAATGAGTATCAAGCTGACCCAGGTCCTTCCAAGGCTCCCTTGTATGAACTCACACCATAGTCACCACACTTCAAATACACTGACTTTAATACATCTGCTTCTTCATTCTCTTTTTGTAAACTATTTTTAAATTGTTCCTTAACTCCTTATCAAATTGTCTTTATACTCTTTCCTCTTGGAATTGTGGAAGGTCTGTGCATCTTCTGTAATGCCCACATAGGGCACTATCTACATTTCTAGCTTACAAGATCTTATGTAAGATATATTCAATTTTAAAAATTAAATCTGACTGAATCTGTACCTTTTTAACATTTTTAAAATTTTTTTTATTTTTTAATTTTTCAAAGATTTTATTTATTTATTTGACAGACAGAGATCACAAGTAGGCAGAGAGGCAAGCAGAGAGAGAGGAGGAAGCAGGCTCCCTGCTGAGCAGAGAGCCCGATCCGAGGCTCGATCCCAGGACCCTGGGATCATGACCTGAGCTGAAGGCAGAGGCTTTAATCCACTGAGCCACCCAGGCACCCTGTACCTTTTTTTTATTTTTTATTTTTTATTTTTTATTTTTTTTTAAAGGTTTTATTTATTTATTTGACAGAGAGAGAGATCACAAGTAGGCAGAGAGTCAGGCAGAGAGAGAGAGGGGGAAGCATGCTCCCTGCTGAGCAAAGAGCCAGATGCGGGGCTCGATCCCAGGACCCTGAGATCATGACCCGAGCCAAAGACAGCGGCTTAATCCACTGAGCCACCCAGGCGCCCCTGTACCTTTTTTTTAAAAAAAGATTTTATTGATTTACTTGAGAGAGAGAGAGGGAGGAAAAGGGAGAGAGAAAGGGAGACAGAAAAAGAGCATGAGCTAGGGGGCAGGGAAGAGGGAGAAGCAGGCTCCCCACTGAGCAAGAAGCCCAACACATGACTTGAACCCAGGACCCTGGGATCATGACCTGAGCCCAAGGCAGATGCTTAACCAACTGAGTCACCCAGATGCCCCTCAATCTGTATTCTTATAATTAAAACAAAACAAACAAACAAAAAAAAAGTTCTACCAGAAAGAGAAAATAAATGAACTCAATAGTTTTGCCAAGAACGTAGGTGGGGAACAAAAAGTTCTCAGGAAAAAAATAAATGAATAATGATAAAAAGTAATACATGATATAGAAAACAAAAGAAGAGAGTAATTATTGTTTAAGATTTTATCTTTTTGGGGGCGCCTGGGTGGCTCAATGGGTTAAGCCTCTGCCTTCAACTCAGGTCATTATCTCAGGGTCCTAGAATGGAGCCCCGCATCAGGCTCTCTGCGCATCAGGCTCCCTGCGCAGCAGGGAGACTGCTTCCCTCTCCCCCTCTGCCTGCCTCTCTGCCTACTTGTGATCTCTCTCTCTCTCTCTGTCAAATAAACAAATAAAACCTTAAAAAAAAAAAAAGATTTTATCTTTTTGAAGTAAAAAGCAAAGTAAAACAAATAATAGAAATGGGAAAGATATATTACAAATAGGACAACTTAAAAAATAATGTTTTGGTAGATATAACTGACTACTAGTATTTTTAAAATAATGAAATGAGACAAGTGTGTAGCAGAAAGCAGAAATAGAAAGAAATTAAGGAAGAAATGAAAATGTTGCTAAAGAATTACATCCTGGGACGCCTGGGTGGCTCAGCTGGTTAAGTGGCTGCCTTTGGCTCAGGTCATGATCCCAGCGTCCTGGGATCGAGTCCTGCATTGGGCTCCTTGCTCCGCAGGGAGCCTGCTTCTCCCTCTGCCACTCTGTCTGCCTGTGCTCACTCTTTCTCTCTCTCTTGACAAATAAATAAATAAAATCTTAACAAAAAAAAAAAAAAAGAATTACATCCTACAAAAGACTGCAGGCCCAGATGGTTTTTCTGTTGTCCTCTTTCAGAGTAAAGGCTAGATCATTTCATGATATTCCAGAACAGAGTAAGATGAAAAGCTACTGAACTCATGTTACAAAGTAAACATAACTAAAATAACAAAAGCTGATAAACATAGCACAAAGAAAAATCTCAGACCAATCTCGTTTATGTAGATGAATATAAAAATCCTAAATAAAATGATAATGAATAGAATTCATTTGTACACTTAAAAGATCAACCTATTACGAATAAATAAGGTTTAATATTAGTAAATAGGAAAGTTCAGGATTAGTAAATCTATAATTTTAATCTGCCAAGCAAGAAAAATTATTTTTCCCCCGCTAAGATGGAAAACTATTATAAAGTAAATGTATTTGCTAACAAAAACACAGAAGATAACTACGAAGAAACTTTAACATAATAAAAAGCCTCTAATCAAGCAAATAGCAGAATTACACCTATTCCCACTGAAACTGAAATTAAAACAGAACTACCTATTTTTATCATTATTGTCTAATCTTTGTTTGGGAAGGTATAATCAATGTCGTAAAGCCTAACACAGAAATAAGATGAAAGGAAGAGACATGATTAAATATTTAGAAAATTTAAGGAAATTAAAAATTCTTAGATTTAAGGGTAACTGATTATTAAAAAATGAATACCATTCACAACCAAAAATACTTAGGAGAAAGTTAAGTATCATAAATGTTCTTTCCAAATTAACTGATAGACAGTTCTAACTGTATTTTGGGGAATTATCACCCTTCCCCATTTTAAAGTTCAGAGACAAAATTGGCAAAGAAAATACTGAAGCAGCATTGAAGAACCAACTTTGTCATACATGAAAACACTATAAAGCAAGGTTTCTAAGCCTTGGGCATTACTGACCTTTTGGACTGGATAATTCTTTGTTGTCAGGGGCTGTCCTGTGCACTGTAGGATGTTAGCAACATCCCTGCCTTCTACCCACTAGAAGCCGCTAGCACCTTCCATGTACAACAAAAAGTGTCTCCAGACATAGCTAAGTGTTCCCTGAGGGGCAAAAATTGCTCCTTGTTGAGAATCACAAATTATAAAGTGCCAGTCATTAAAAACTGGGGCACCAGTATAAGAAGTTAATGGGAAACAGTATTTATTAAAGAAAGAGGTACCATATATAAATGGGCCTAAGGAAAATTACCCAATAAACATGGGTCAACAAATAATTTGGTGGAGACATAAGTTTGAAGGTTTCATATGATATCTAAAAGAGACTTTGATTAAAGAGTTAAATATAATTGTAAAGCCAGAAGAAAATATGGCTGCAATATTAAATTACTAGCCTGGAAAAATTTTCTAAGGTTAGAAACAACAGAAATCCTAATGGGAAAGATGGACAGATTATAGAATTTTAAATACTATATATCCAAGAATAAAAATAAAAAAGGCAGACTGATGAAGTTTTTTTTTTTTTTTAAGATTTTTTATTTATTTATTTGACAGACAGAGATCACAAGCAGGCAGAGAGAGAGGAGAAAGCAGGCTCCCCGCGGAGCAGAGAGCCCAATGTGGGGCTCGATCCCAGGACCCTGGGATCATGACCTGAGCCAAAGGCAGAGGCTTTAACCCACTGAGCCACCCAGGCGCCCTGACTGATGAAGTTTTGACTTGAGAAATTCCCAGCTAGATATAAAATATCTGGCTAGATTGGTTACCTAGTTCAAAAAAATATTCTCAAATACAGACGAAAGGCATTAATATGAAGATATTGATTATAACATCATTTAGGAAAGCAAAAATGCTAGAAACTTTGTATCTAATCATAGAGCAACAGTTAAATAAACTGTCATACCAACTTTATGGAATATTATGTAGCCATTACAAATGACATTATGTAGGCTGATAAAACATGACAATGTATTTAAGCTACAATAAGTTAAAGAAGTAAATAATAATGTGTACATGTCATATAATTATGACTATATACAATGTGCATAGCAAAAAAGATGAGAAGGAAATACAAAAGTGGTTGGTTGTAAAGCCTGAACAAAAGCTATGGGAAAGTATGAATGCTAAATGAAAAAATTTCAGGAGGTAACACATAACACAGGAGGTAACACAAAAAATTATGTGCAGTATAACTTAAAGCTTTGTGGAAAATATATAGCTGTAGAGGAAGAAAAGGCTAGATGTAAATATACCAGGAACTAAAAAACCTAAACCATAATACGTGTAATAGAGAGCATAATATTTGTAAGCATTCAGAGGAAGAACCATCAGAGCATATATAAAAACAGAGAAAAGAAACCAGTTGTGAAAGAGATACCAAAGCTATGAAATACAGCGAATCCGGTGACGGAGTCGGATAGAGGCGCCTACACGAAGGGTGAAGGTTTAGATGGTACATGCCTCAGTCTTAAAAGGAAGGAAAGGGTACTTCCTTCCTCTGGCGCAGAAGGGCAAGAAAAAAGGGCAAAGTTTTGGTGTGCAAAAGATGTGGGCTCAAAGATACACGCGCTATATGACTTTTAGCTACGTGAAACTACTTACAAGAAAGAGGATTATAAATATAAATGAGTATGGCCATATCTCTTCTGTAGAGTGTTTGGTTTATTAAGATTCAACAGAAAATATTTCTATGAATATAAAAGCACAAACGAGCATTATATGATAACAAATGGCTGCCCAAGATGGAAATAAAAAATGGAATGTATATATTGGGCATGATCGTTAAAAGTCCTCTTAATAGAGTAAAATTCTATGGTGATGCAGGTGCTAATTATTTACTAAATAAGTATTTTCTGCTGGTATATTACACATATGTATATTCAGTCATTTAATGAAATACATGTCTTGCTTTATCCAGAAACACAATAAAAATTCAAGAAATGCTCACCAAAGAAAGGCACACATGGTGGATTAATAGACCTGAGTTTTGCCAAATATTTCTTATAGTGATCTTCACTTAATTCATGAGCTTCTTCTAAAATTTTCTTTTGGCGACTTGGTATTTGCTACAATGAAAAAAACAATATTTAGGAAGCATAAGTTTACAAAAGGAATCACAGGTTTCCCCCCAAAATGCCAGGCTAAGAGTAGCTCAAACACAACAGTACCAGTTTGATTCTTAGAAATGATAATAACTGTTTCAAAGACACTGTCCCCATCGGTCCTAGAACAAACTTATGGGGAGTGTACGTGTTTGTGTGTGTGTGTGTGTCTTTGTGTGTGAGAGAAATCTAGTTTATCTTGCAATTCCTTACAATTACAAGAGCATTTAATTATATGTTACATAAAGTGCTAAAATGTTTTTCATCTTCTAACCTAGCCTAGGACCTATGAATACATTTTAACGAGAATGCCTAATTTATAAAATGCAATCAATTCAATACAAAATTTAGACAATTTTATCTTTTAAAGTATTACTCAAAAGACAGATGAGGCACTTAAAAACTGAAGACCACAATTATTAAAATTCTGACCCTTCATTTAAAAAATGCCTATACAAACCTACCTCAAATGTGTGATCTAGTCTGTAAACAGGTGAGGAATTCATAGCACTGACAACCTCAAGGACACCATTGAAGTTGTTCAGCTCTTGAAAGACTTGTAGAATCTCAATGATTCGACTCACCACAGCTACTCTTTCTTCTAAGTTTTCAGTTTCTACAATACATCTGGGAATCAAAGACAAAAAAATGCATTAAATTTGTACTTTTCCCAACAATGCTATGATTTAAGAAATTTAGTAAATAAAACAATGTCGAGTGGGGGGCATGGTTACAGAGGAACTACACAGCGTGGATATTCAGGAGGCTGGGTAACTAGCAGGAGACTGGATGATGAGGCGGTGCCTTCAGCCAGGCATGCTGCTCTTCACTGTTTTCACACTGACACAGCAGAAACAGTCCCTAACTTTCCTACTCTATTAGAATTAACTGATGAGCCTAATGTCTTGTTGAATGTACATGCTTGGTCTAGGGGAACGGATTCTGGAGCTCAAGAATTCTGTGCCTCCTGTTCATCTAACTGCAAGCTTTTAGTGATTGATTCTTTCTTTGATATACAGAAATAATTAGCTACATTTCTAGGAGCAGCTCTTTAAAAAAGCACTGAAATGTTAGAAAGTCAATTAAAGTATTTTACCATAATTAAGAATGAAATTTTTTAAATTACTAAGGAAGAAAAGTCAAAAACTTTACATTTAAATACCAAGAATCCTTGGAAGGTATGTAAATTCCAGTAAATAGCTAAAAGGAAGCATACTGTGCTCAAGAAGAGAAAATTCCTCAGTGAGCATTTACTAATATTTGAGATAATTTTTAAATTTACTAATCATCAGGAAAGAAAAAGGCATTTTAAACTTGGTTTTTGATAATGTAATATTAAACAACTTATAATCTAAGAAAAGACCAGAATACATAAATAGAAAAATAAATATAAATCAATATTAAACGTTTTTTAAAATGTAAAGGTGAAAATTACATTATTCTCCAATGAAGGTAACCTGCCACCAAGAAAAAAACTATCGTAAAACTATCAAAATGAATTTGCCTTGCTACCAAATTAAACATAACATGTTTACATGTTTAAAGCAGCTGGATCTCTAGAAATATGTCATACACTGGCTAACTAGTTAGCTGGACATTTAAAAAGGTACAAATATATTTACATCTTTTGTTTAACTATTTCAGTTGATATTATGTAGATATACAGACTGAGATGACCTGTGGAGTTTTTGTAAAAACCAGGTAAATCTGGGGTAATTCATCCATAGATGACTCCAATTCTAATGTACATCCATGGCTAAGAACCATTGTAGCAAACGAACAAGAACTTCTCAACTGGAAAGGCCAGAATTGGAACCCTTGTATATGCTGGTGAGGAGAATGCAAACTGGTATAGCTAATATGGAAAACAGTATGGATGTTCCTGAAAATTAAAAACAGAGCTATCATATGATCGATCCAACAATTCCACTTTTGGTTATTTATTCAAAAGTACTGAAGTCAGGGTCTCAAAGAGATATATATTAGCATTCCATGTTCGTTACAGTGTTTGTTCACGATAGCCACGATGTGGAAACAATTCTAATGCCCATCTATGGATGAATGGATAAAGAAAATGTGGTATAAACACAGGATAGAATATTACTCAGCCTTAAAAAGAAAATCCTGCAATCTGTGACCACACCGATTAACACTGAAGACATTATTCTAAGTGAAATAAGCCAGTCACAGAAAGACCAACACTGTAGAATCTACACATATGAGGTATCTAAAATAATCAAAATTATGGAAGCATAGAATGATGATTGCCAGGAGCTACGGGAAGGGGAAAATAGGGAGTTGCCAACTAGCATGTATAAAATTTCAGTTATGCAAGATGAATAACTTCTAGAGATCCACTGTACATTATGCCTATAAATGAACAATACTGTATTACACACTGAGAAATCTGTTAAGAGGGTACCTCTCATGTTAAGTGCTCTTATAACAATTATAAAAAAAGTAAAAGGAAAAAGTGCAGGAAAAGGCCTTCTTTTCAGTCATCTGTTAAAATAACAGAACAGAGATGAAAATAGTTTCTCTTATCAGTTGTTTCCTCCTTACGGACATAAACTTTAATTATTTATGATAGAAAAGGTCTTCTGCATACTTAAGTATAATTAATCTGATAATGAAGAAATCAGGAAGCAACATTTAGAGGGAAAATTCTAAAGTTTTACTTTTTTTTTAGGATTTTTTAAAAAAATTTTAGAGGGAACAAGAGAGCAGGGGCTGGGGGGGGGTCCCTCGGGAAAGGGAGACAGAGACTCTCAAGTGGACTTCCAGCTGAGCACGGAGCCCGACGTGGGGCTCCATCTCACGACCCTGAGATTATGACTGCCAGAATCAAGAGTCAGACGCTTAAATGACTGAGCCACCCAGGTGCCCCCCAAGTTTTACTTTTTAGAGGCTAAGAGATAATAACATAAAATAACACAAGTGACTTGGAATGCTTACTTCTCTTTAGGAACTGCTTTCAAGTCTTTGTCCACATTCCAGCTTAGGTTCTAGTCATTCCCTATGTCACTGGCCTCTTGTTCTGATAATTCCAGTATGATCTGTGGGAACCTCACATCACCCTTATAAAATATGAGTCAACTAATTACACTGTATTACTCAGAAAAAAAATATGGCCAGTGTATAAAATGCCACTCGGCGGCGCCAACTGTAAAACCGCACTGAGACGCTGGATTGCCGGTATCACAGTGTAAGCAGCGCTGCTCACCCACTCCTCAAATTATACATGTATAAAAAATACAAACATAATATAAATACCCCCCCCAACATTTAAAGTCTCTGGAAATGGTCCTAAGAGCAGATGGCAAATGAAGAAACATCTCTTTAGGAAAATCTACAAAAATTCAGTAAGAGAGGCAAGAGTTTATGGCATTTGAACCAAGCCCGCTCCCTCCTTCCTCTCAGAGAACCTCTGGCAGCAGAGGGCAAGAGTCTGCTCCAGACAGCGCAGCCGAGAACTCAGGCCTCCCTTCCCACCTAGCTCCCAGCTGGAGCGGTTTCTTCTCTGGAGGAACAGGACTTCCACGTTTCTCATCCGGTCCCCAGCTGCCGGGCGGCTGAGGCTAAATCCCTGCGGCGCGCCACTGAGGAGTGGGGACTCCCTTCTTCTGCCGTCTCTGACCTGGAACCTAGGCTTTCACGGGAATGCGGCACACTGAGAATGCCGGGAAGACAGTCTTTCCCTGGTTCCTGAGGCCGCGGTTCCATGCCAGGAGAGGTGAGCAAAAAGGACCTCACGCACCGCCCCCAAACCCCACATTCAGCTGTTAGAGCAGGAACGTTTCAGAGAAGCTTGCCATCATCCTGAGCTCGAGAGGGCAGGCTCAAACAGCTTCTACTCTCTTGTCTCTTGCAACCAACTATGGGGAAGTTCAAACCTAAGGGTGCTCTGGAGAACAATGAAGGAAGCTGATAGGCCCACAGATGATCATCGTTTTGAGGTATCGTGAGAAGGTCACGAGTAGCCTGAGGCCAGGCCACACTGTCTGGGCGGTCACATCACTTCATCTCGTCAGGCAGACATTTTACCATCTCACAGCATCACAAGAAGGGTGAGTACAGTACAGGAAGATATTTTGAGAGAGAGAAACCACATTCACATACTTTTGTTATATTGTTATAAATGTTCTATGTTATTATTGTTAATCTCGTATCGTGCTTAATTTATAAATTAAATTTTATCATAGGTATGTATGTAGAGGAAAAAGACATAGTGTATGTAGGGTTCAGGACTATCCATGGTTTCAGTCATCCACCGGGGGCCTTGGAACAAATCCTCTATGGATATAGGGGAACTACTGTATGATACATTCTTGGAGAGAAAAAAAAAAAGGCAGGGAACAGTAACAGCCTGTGAGAAGGACACAGATTTAACAGAAAAAGATTTCAAAGTAGCGATTATGAATATGTTCACAGAATTAAAGAAAGCGTGATTTAAACAGTATAAGAAGATAGGATGACAATGTGCAGCACAGAGTATCATAAAAGACACAGCAATGATAAAAGGAACCAAATGGAAACTCTGAAATTCAAAAATACAACAGTTAAAATAAAAAACTTATTTAAGGGGCTTAATAGTACATTTGAATTGGCAGAAGATATAATCAGTTAACTTGAAGATAAAGCTATTGTTCAAAGATGAAGGCAAAATAAAGACTTTCCCAGATAAACAAAAACAGAGAATCTGCTGCTAGCAAACCCACCGTACGAGAAATACTAAAGGAGGTTCTCTGGGCTGACAGCAAGGAACCCCATATGGTAGCACAAATCCACAGAAACAAAGAGCCCCGGTAGCAGTAAATCTGTGATTATGTAAGACACTGTAAGTGCATATTTGTTCTTATTGCTTCTCTTAACTGATTTAAAAACCAACTGTATAAAATAATGTGTACATAATGTAATGTTGGACCTGTAAGATATATATATATATATATATATATATATATGCAATATATTGCCAATAACTACACAGAGGCCGTGGGTGAGAGCAAAGTATAATGGGCTAAGAAAGTAGTAACAAATGGCAAAGCAACAACTGTTACAATATATTATTAGATCTGCATCATTATTATGTGGAATACATATTAGGATAATAACACAAAAAGGGAAACAGAGAATACAGCTATATAGGAGGAACATTTCTGTCTATCCCTGGAATTAAGCTAGTATAAATCTCAAGCAATTCTGATAAGATGTAGATGGTAAACTTTAAAGTATTCACTAAACAAACCCTCAAAAAATCATTAATGAAATAAAAATGCTATATTAGAAAACTAACCACTCAGTGCAAAAGAAAGGAGGAACAGAGGAACAAAAAAGAACTTGAGATGTATTCAAACAGAACTGCATTTAAAATCATAATAGCTGACAGCTACGAAATGTGAGAATGTCAGTGATACTTACTTCTCAAACCACAGAGTGAGATTCGTGGTATGCCGGATCATTTTTAGGAGATTAGGAGAATTAATTTCTTTGTCTTCTTTTGTCCACACACTTCCAACTAATTCTGATGGTTGTACAGCTCTAAAATCAAGACATAATTCTACATGATACTTTTCCCTCTAGGATGCTGTTTTATTAAGTAAATGAGGTAAATAAAACTAAACTCCCACCTAAGCCTTCTTTTAACTCCAACAGAAAGGTTTATGAAAACAAGGTGTAACAAAAGTTTACAATTATGGGTATTTTTCTATAGATTAAAAAATATTTTTACGCATGTACCTGTGTACTTAATCACTTTATAATAACATTTTGCTTTTGGCCACATTGGGATTTTTTTCATAATATCTTTCCCAGCACTTATAAATATTATTTAATGAATTAGGGTGGCAATGTAATTCGGGATGGTTCTTTTAAATAATGGTATCTGTTATAATAATCAGTTCATTGAAGATATAGTAATCACTGCAATTCATAAATCTTATTTATTGATTTTTTTTTTCCTCTAAAGGAGCAGGGAAAACCCTATCACGGAAAGGTCTTGGTAAATAAATAAAATAGATTCTTACATTAGTCTTTGGGAATAGTGAGGATCTTTGAAGTGGATGGAGATCTATAAATTTAGTTCTTTTCATTTAGTTATTACAAAAAGTTGTTTGCAATTCTAACTTCTAAATAGTCCCCATTTAAAATGAGAAATGGACTGAGACGGTAGTTATGTCAACATAGAAAAACTAAAAAAGGCTATGACTGGCCATGACTTCAGTTCACAAATACAAGGGCAACAGCTAACTTATTGAGCCCGACCTTGCTTTAGGCAATGTGCTAAGCACTGTATATATATACTGACTATTTTCACTCTCACGACAGCCCCAGTTACAGGTACTATTATTAGCCCCATTTTAATCCCGAGGAAGCTAACGGACAGAGAGTGATAAAAGTTAATTAAACAAAAAGGCTAAATTGCCCAAGAATACCAAGCCAGTGATTGGTAAAGCTGGGATCTGTATTTCGCTTTACCAGCTAGGAGTGACTGCAGACAGAGAGAAGGTGCAAATCCAGGCAGAGTGGGCAGATCAGGGAGTGAAAGAAGGGGAGACCTACTATGGATCAAGGCTGTATTACCTACCACACACTTCATGTACTATCTCATTTATGTCTTATAACATCCCTATAAGGCAGATACCAGTATTTCATTTAAAAAATTAATTCCTTTGAAATGATTTTTCAGCTTAAATATTAAATTACATACCTATATAGATCTGATTCAAGTAAAGTGAGTTGTCGAGCAATTTCTATTGGGTGTAAGGTGAGCAGGTCAAAAGTCTCTATGTGCCCAGGCCTGCTTATATGCCACTCAACTGTGGGAGGTGAACTCTGAAATGTAATATTATGACCTGGTCCATTGTCTCTTGCAATTTTTTTCCTTTGGATTATTTTAGTGATGGATTCAACCCATTTTTTCATTGCTTTACCTGAAATACATTACATTTTAAATAACATTTAAATACTTTTCACTCAATATTTTATCCTTTTAAAATATTTTAAAATCAGACAAGTGATACTTAAATATAGCTTTGCTCTTACAAAGTTCAAATGATCAAAATAAAAAAATGGAAGTTCCCCTTTATCATTTCCCCATTCCCTATCCCAATCTCAGTCTTCTTCACATGGGTCACCGTTGTTAATAGTCTGGTACATATTCTTCCATATCCTTTCAAAATAAAATTAGAAAGTAATTTATTCATAGATTTTTTCACCTCTCTTGTTCCGAACTTCAGTTCAAAATATTATTTTATAATCTTCCATTAAAAAAAAATATTGCATATATGGGATTCATAAGGACAGAGGATACACATCCATTATTAATCTAATTAACATTGTATTTTATAAACCAAACAGCACCAGAGGATATTTCCTTCACGTTAGTGTGCGTTTTTGATGTGGCCGTTTTGTACTATGCGTGAAAGTACTCTTATTCACCCCTTTATTTTCTGATTCTCATTTACAGTACACTATGGAAATTAGAATCAAGTTTGTCTAGGACATTCTTAGACCTATACAGTCATAGAATCTTTAAAACTCGAGGGGAAATTTTGACATCACTGAGTCTTGCTCTCCTCGCGTTACTGATGAGGAAACCAGAGTCTACAAAATCAAAGTGGTTTTGCCCAAAGTCATGTATCTTGTGAGTGGCAGTGTTCAGAACAGAACTCTTGTTTCTTGGCTCTCAATTCAATCTGCTCTGTGGCCTCTCTAATACATGCTCTATTCCCCTAACTGGGAATCAGCCGGTCTCCAGCAGAGGTGTTCTGATGGCACACCAGTTCCTAACTGTCCTCTGATACACATAGCTTCAGATAAGTGGAAAAACAGCATAAATCGAGACTTTTTCTGTCCAATTCCAAAGTAATCACTAAGTTGATTTACTAAATGAAAATACATTGGGTCAACAGGATGATTACTGAGCAATTTGTAGGTCAACATGTTGTTTCATGAAAATGTTCAACTTTTTCAAACGGTTGTGCTGCCACCATTCTTAACAACTCTTAACACGAACAATAAGGACGTCAGTTGATAGTCACCACATTGGAACTTTTATTACATATAAAACTAAGCACTTAAAAAAACCATACCTCTCACTGTTCCAATAAATTCTTCCATTCGCTGCAAAAGATCTGCATCCCTTTCAAAATCATAGAAGTGGTGCTCTACCCAATGCCGACATACATTTAATACTCTATGGCATTAACACAAAAGAATAACTGAATTACATGAGAACTCAGACATAGGTGTTTACCACAATGAACGGTACAAATTAAAACAGAGTAATTCTTTCCAAATTAAATGATTTTGTAAGTAGTGGCTTACCACTTTCAAGATTCTATGTTAATTAAGACTTATACAATAATTTCTGATAATTGCTCTTCACTTCACTCATTTTACTTGTTACCTCCTCCTTGTTTGGGAAAGGTCCTTATTTACTTCAACTCTGAAACATAAGTTCACTACAGACTTCGTCACTTCAGTTATTTCCTTACTGCTTACCGCAGCTGTACAGGCTGTATGTATTCTTTTCTAAACCTTTTTAGTTCCGCACTCAAGGGCTGATCTCCATTCTCTATAGCTATGCGATCAGCTTCTGTGGGCTCAGGCTCTGGAATTTCAAACCTAACATAAAACAGAACAAACTAATGAAAATACTAGTAATACCAGAGTATACAAACAGAAAACTATACACCTTTTCACTAGTCAGCACAATACAGAGAGAACTGTGAAAATTACTACGGATATACATACATATCAGCGAAAACAAGTAAAGCTTCTATAATATAAAGGTTAATGATCTTATTTTAATTTTCAAAAACGAAATACTTGCCAATATTAAAAAAATGAGAAACATAATAAAGGATAAAGAATACATGCAAAGTCTAAAAATAAATGTGATTATCAAGTTATGGGACTGCTGTTCATTTTTGGCTTGTGTAATCACTCTGAATCAGCTAACATAACACTTTTTAAGGGTAACCCTTAAAGAGTTGACTGTTCCTTGGGTGGCTGAAACACTTTTCTTGATTATGGTATTTGTTCACTTAATGTTAAGCTCCATTTTCTTCAACATGTGATATATTTGAAAAGTTCTGTTTAGAATACCTAAATCACCAAACTTTAAATTTTCAGAAGCTAAATTATGTATTTTTATATGGTTCTTTAACTTGACTAATTCCATAAATTTGAAATTTCAAGTACTGGGTTTCCATGTGAAAAAAAAAAAGCTTATTTTTATACTTTAATAATCAAAACAAAAAGATTATAAAATAAATGGTCATTTAAGAGATGTTATTTCTTTAAAAAGTACTCATGAACTACAATTCAAAGCTCCTATAATTTATTTCTGAGAAACATAGAATCTTAGCTCAATCTCTTAAAAAAAAAGATTAAACGTTTTACATTAACAGACCTTTCTATTATAAGACTCAGTAGTTCTTGAGGTTTACAAAAGGATCTGTATGTTGTAAGAAATGTCCGAACAAAATTGGGATCTAAGAAGAAAAAAGGAAAATTATTTTGTTAAAATCTTTGATTCAGAATGATTAAAGCTACTATTAACATTTTCAAAAGAGATGAAATAATCTTAAAATTCCCAAAATCTACTGACCACATAGAATGCTTTGGACTTTATTAACAAACTGCTAGCTTGAGTGCTTCCTAAATTAGTGGCAAACTGTGGTCACTGAGATTCTCTATCAACTTACTTCTTGACCTCTGTACACTCTGACTAGCTGAACTTAAGTCCTCATCGGCTGCAGAAATGCAAAGGGAAGAAAGAAAGGCAAAGAGCATGGAAACAAGCTCCCACCTGCTACCTGGATCTCAGAACATTTCAGTTGGTTTCTATCTCCCTCATGAGAGAAAGGCCGCAGCAATAACCCATTACTTTTTCTGACATCCAGACTTGTTTATCTAGGATCAGTTATCTAGATTGCTTTATATCATGTTAACAGAGCACACAACCTGAAACTGGATCTTATAATGTGTAGATTACAAGAAATACAGTTTCTCAATGATTTTATTCGCTAGAGGTCTTAAAACTGCTAGAAGCAGCTTACGAATACCTGGAAGTTATTAAAACCATGACATGTGTGAGAATGTGGATTTGGTTCTATTCACAACTTAATTCCTTTTATTTCAAGTAGTCACGCTAAGAGTTCAGTCATAAGAGTAGGAGTCTCCAACCCTTTCCATGAGAGGGCCTACTTTTCATTCACATCTCCATGAAGTAAATCAGGAGGCTGCCTAAGTGTGATCACTTCCCCCGGCCTGGCCTTCTCCATCTTGACAGTTTTCTCCCAAGTTGCGGAGAAAGACTGCTGTTGTCATCGGCACTAGAGACCGGGACTGTCATCTTCTGCGTAAACGGGGAGAGACATCTTCCCATAATGAGGGAAACAAACAAACAAACAAACAAAAATCACTTCCTTCTATAACTACAATTTCACCAAGGTCAACATTTAGTTGCAAGTTAAAAAGAAGGAGGGAAGAATTCATTAACTTTTTTACTGGGCGCATCCTTTTCCTATTTTTTACATTATGGACTGGTAAACTCTAATTTGTTATTTTTGTTTGTTTGTAAAACTCTAAATATTCTTTAATCTCAAATTCATTTGAGAACTTGATAACAACAAGCTATAAAGTAATTGCACAAAGATAAGCTCTAATTTAATGATGAACTCATTGAGAGTAGCAAGTACCTTTATTTTTGTTAGGCTTCACACTGGATCCTTTGTGAGTACAGTGTCCTTTATTAGCACAGGATTTCCCAAGATCAGAGTTAATTTGTTTGGAAAATTTCTACTTAGGCTGATTCTAAGAACCACGCTAAATTTAGCATAAAATAATGATAATATATTAAACTCCCTCCCCCAAACCAAATGCATGGATTTGTCACAGAAATCTATTCCTAATGTATTGGTTTACATGGCAATCAAGATAATGAATTGATTTAAATATCAGACAACCTTGGATTTATACTGCTTTTTTGAATTAAAGAAAATTCACAGAATAAAAACATACTGGTTTTAAATGCCCCTCTCCACCTTTACCTTCCAAGTCTAGCGGGTTATTGATAACAGTAATTTAAATATATACAATCCTTTAGTAATTTCCTCTCTGTTGGTATCTTATTGTTTGTCTTCAGTTACAGAGTTCCTCAAACGTTAAAGACTAATGTCTCATCCAGAAGAAAAGATTTTAGAACAGAAGGCTGTACGAGATTTTAAAAACAGAGATTTATATCGATTTCATCACAATCCTCCCTTTCAAGAATCTACTTGCTGTTCTGCAAATCTATTTGTCAGGTGAGGCTACTCAAAACATCATGTGTTTAGGAAGCAAAGCAGTGGCCATGGTAGAGACGCTGAGCCAACACTGAGGGAGAGCGAGCCCAGGCCCTCAGCAGACAGTGTCTCAAGGATCCCTGAGCTGTATTCTCAATTTAGGCTGGCCTCTCCCACCACCTTTTTTTTTTTTTTTTAAAGGAAAAGCTTATTAATAGTTTAAAAGTCTAAAATAAATATTCAGATCCATTGCTCCTCAGATGCCACCTAAGTTAGGCTGAAGAGTTTGGGCTATCAAAGCTACTTTAAAACTGAAAAACAGAATAAAAGCAAGTTCTAAATGAATTATTTTTTTAAGGCAACTGCCTGTTTTTAAAAGCAAACGACTTTAAAATGGTCTTTCCATCTTCAACCAAAACATCTGGTTTCAGTACCTTAGTAACAATGACAATGCTGGGAAAGTCATGATATGCCTCGGCGCCACTTAGGTCACAGGGATCATATCAACTGATCTCTGTTACGGAACGTTTTCAAAGGGCACTCACAGAATTTATTCCACATGACTTCTGTGAAGTGAGTGGCGCTGATGTTTTTCCTTTCTACATATGAGAGAAGGAACTAAGACTTATCCAAGGTCACACAGTAGAGTGGCAGAGATGGAACCAAAATCTGGATTGTGTGACTCTTAATTTTATGCTTTTTTCTACTGTATCACATAACCTCTCTGGATTAAAGGATGCCTTCAGGTTTCCACAGCTGTGACATATAAATACAAAGAATAATCCCATGAGTTATGTAATCATTACAGAAACTTAAATAAATGATTAATTCAGAATGTAGCTGCAAACTGCTAATCCGGTTCAGGGCACTAGAGAGTCATTAAAAAATTAGCTGTCTAGTTGTGATTCCGTAATTAAGCCTTCTTCCAGATTGTAGGAAGTAGCAGCTGGACCTTCCTGTGCACTCTATGTAGAAGAGGAGTTCGTGAAGCGGGCAGTGAAATAAACACTCCCACAATCATCACTGTTGTACTAAATTCTAAAGTGACTCAACTTTTAAGTTGTTTTTAGCTTGATGAGAAATAAAAGCAGTCTTGCCAAAAAGAAAAAAAACAGCAAAAGCTAAAAATAAACCAAGAAAACTTGGCAAAAGTTTAAGGACTTTCAAAAAATATCTGACAGGCTGCATATATTCCCCGTCTTGTATTGATTTAGACTCCATTTTTAGTCTCAAGCGGTACAAAACTGCTAATGAATGAAAAGAAATCTGTATTTGAGGACATCTCTGTATTTGAAATTTTATTAAGAAAAAAAAAAAGGGTACATATTCCAGAAGCTACTTTTATCTCTATTAATTTCCCCCTTTCAGTGATTCTCACGTGTACTATGTCACGCTAACCCTTGGAAACCTGTATCTTACGGATGAGGTGAAGGACTAAGATAATTCAGTATTTTAAAAATACACACCAATAAGTACAGATTACATAATTTTGTAAGAAAACAAAGCACTACCTACTTACATCTCTCAGGCAATGATAAAGGCCGAGTGTTACCTTCTCTGTTGGTTCTGAGGCAGCAGCTATCTACCTGTATTATAAAATGATGCTGCAGGGGCACCTGGGCGGTTCAGTGGATAAGCCTCTGCCTTCGGCTCAGGTCATGATCTCAGGGTCCTGGGATGGAGCCCCCCATCGGGCTCTCTGCTCAGTAAGGAACCTGCTTCCCCCGCCCACGTACCCCCCCCCCCCCCGCCTACCTCTCTGCCTACTTATGATCTGTCAAATAAATGAATAAAATCTTTTAAAAAAAGGATGTTGCAGAGACAGATGGAAGGCAAACACATAAAAATACAAAAGCCGGGTTGGTTTAGTTTTAGAACATGAGCTCAAATATTTGTGGAGAACATGAAAACCGGCTATTTTGAGAGTCTCTTTCTCTTTCTGTTTATCACTTGCTTATGGATGTAAATTCCACAAACCTCTTTCTCAACCATAACCCCACGTGAATTTCAGTATGAGCAATAGTAAAAGCTCTGTTGTGGTTTTTCTTCGTTATTATATCTACCAGATTCTCAAATCCCTGCACCAAGGTTTTCACCAAGCTCACTAGCTGCTCTGCTTCCTTCCCTCCATACAGTTTCTCTGTACCAGTAGCTGCCAACTCTCCCATCAAATCCCTGGTCCAGGTTACTTCGAACAGGAGCTGCAGTGACTTTTTCCTGCTGCCTCGTCTCCTTCACTTGAGAACTATTCTTTGATAATACTTCACTGCACAGTTCTTCAAAACCTTAGGAATTCAAAATATAGCTATGTTAATATGCAGAAGACAGCACGCTAAATCTGAGGTGATAATTCAATCCTTTTTTCTTAGGTACCTATTTTGATTGACACTTGACATTTTATTTGGCAAGGTCAATGAAAATTTATGAAATATTTGTTACATGGAGTTATTTATGTCAAGAATGCCCCTCCCCCCACCATAGTGAACCGCTGTTAATCAGGATGTCTGTTCATGTGATAATTCTCCCTTTAATACAGCCATTTAAAAAGCCACAAGGAACAATAAGCTTCTCAACAAGGATTTATAAACAATCACTCCTGAATTCCTTAAAAAAGGAAACAGACGCTATGCTGACGCACAAACACTTAAAAAAAATTATCAGAGAGTTTAAAAATAGAACAGCACTGCCCTATAGATCAAAAATTGTTCAAAAGATTTTTTTTTTTAAAGTTAAGACACCCAAACCGAACTTATATAGGCCGCAAACTCAAAAGAAAGCTAATGCAGGTTTTTGAGGATTTTCTGAGGGTGTAAAATAGCAATAAATACTTTAAAGAAAACTATCAACCAGCTTAAGTTTTTTCAATATCACTTTCTAGAAAAGAGTACCACACACAGGAAACACCTTTTTTCCACACTTCAATATGAAAAGCTTGTATTTGTACATAGTATCAGTTTTGAATTTTCCCTACCTCATGGTCACCTCATTTCTCTAAAGTAAGATTATCAAACCAGATACACCATTACCAAACATTTCTTTACTCGTGTCGTTTTAAGTCTCAATAATTAATCTGTACTTTATTTCCTTCCTGTAACTCTGAAACAGAAGTAAAATTCCTACTCTCATCTCTTCTTTATGAACATTGCTTTGTGCTCCTCTTAAGGTAGGTAAGAAAGTCTCTTCGTATTCTTGCCAAATTCAGAATGATCTAACTAGACAGTGTCCCCTCTCCAGCATTTGAAATGGAGTCCAAAGTTCTGATGCAGTTAGCAAATTAGTCTATGTCCAGAAATACTGGATCTCAGAGATAAGCTATAAATCAGATTCCACGTAAGACCCTGCTGCAGTCTTTTAAGCGACAATTAAGCATTTTCTAATTTACCTAAATTTAATTTTTTCTCCCAGAAAGCTTTCCTTTATAGAGCAAACATCACCAGTAGACTGGGTTTTGTTAAAAAGTAAAATTATGATGCCCAATATCTAACTGTATACTAAAATCTATGCATTAAAATGGAAGTTTGGGGCGCCTGGGTGGCCCAGTGGGTTAAGCCGCTGCCTTCGGCTCAGGTCATGATCTCAGGGTCCTGGGATCGAGCCCCGCATCGGGATCTCTGCTCAGCAGGAAGCCTGCTTCCCTTCCTCTCTCTCTGCCTGCCTCTCTGCCTACTTGTGATCTCTCTCTGTCAAATAAGTAAATAAAATCTTTAAAAAAAAAATAAATAAAATAAAATGGAAGTTTATCTATAGCCAGAGATTATTATCTATTTCAATAAGAAAAAAAATTAGTCTGCTTAAATCTTCATAGTAAACTTGTGTTTGTCCAATAAGGAAAAAGCCACTTATATTACTGGCAATTCAAACCAACCAAGAAATTCTCTTTATTTTTATTATTTGATATATATAATAAAAATATACTTTAATACTGAAAAAATTTGCCTTACATGAGTCACTCTAACATGGTGAAAAGTACAGTATGTTAAGAATCAAGAAACCTAAGTTTTAGTCTTCATTCTGCAATTAATTGGTATGATTTCTGGAAAATCATGTAACTTTCAGGGGCTTTGGGTTTTTGTGTATTAGTGAGAGATTGGTCATCTTGTCTAAAACTGCAAATCTATAGCTCTGCTTCAAAATTATTGTTAAAAACACTTGAGGGATCAAGTTGGCTAAAGCCATAGTGAAGTCTGAATTAAGTAAGGTTAAACCAGTTTTTCTTTTCTTTTCTTTTCTTTTTTTTTTTGGACAATTTCTGAACAATCCATAACCTAGAAAATGGTCTGTAAGTGGTGCTTCGTGGATATTAAATTTTCTCATATATTACAGCCAATGTCTTTTATTAAAATTCTGTATAATAAAAATGTGCAAGTTAAATTTTAGCCTTTATTTCTGCCCATTTTGCACTGAACGTTCTCTCCAGTAACAGTATCTACCAACTAAACCTCTCGCCTACCACCGCAAAATAGCAGACCAATAATTCTAAAAACAAATGGTAACTTGATCTATTATTATTGTAGTGAGGACTCAAGAGTACTTTTGAGCTGAAAGAGACCTTAAAAAATAATTGCTTTCATGTTTATGAGTTCATAGACATCTACTGAAAACACATCCCATATTGCCAGTAACATGTTCGTGACAGACCTTATAGAAGAGCTCAAATAAACTAGTAATTAATACTAATTTGTAGGTATTGTGAACCACAACTCAAGAAAGTTGCTTGTGTATGCCAGTTACACCAGTAATATACCTTAATGACCTATGTTAAAATATTCAATTAAGCCTCAAAAGAAGAAAGAAAAGAAAAGTGTAAAAAAAAAACAAACTTGGCCACATTTCTAAAGTCAACACTGGCATTTTATTCCTCAAGAAATTAATGAAAGGAATTTTTGAAAAACTTTAATTTCTTAAAAAAGTAAAACAATCTTGTCAATTTAAATGTGAAACACTTTGCAGTCTTACAAATCTAGAAATTTCAGTGTTTTATACTAACTAGAAATAAAACCATTTAAAATACGATTCTATTCAAAAGCTAAAAGTTAAATACAAATAAGAGGAACTATCAAAAGTAATTAATAAGGTGATAGCACAGCAAAAGTACTATGTCTACACACTAGGCTAGCATCATGTACATCAAGGAGAGAAACTTCAGATATCCTAGAAAAACTCTCAGCTATGCTTGTTCAAGTTTTGTTTTAAAGTGTCCTCATTCAAAAAATAAATAAAAAGCACAGTTCCCAGAAAATATTTAATTGTAATTCTGCAACTGCTTACTAATGATGTTAGTTCTATGAAATGTAGCAGTCTAAAAAAAAATTTATCATCAACAATCAAGTTTTACAGAAACAATTACATTAAAAAATTTGGAATCTGAAAATGTTTTCCAACTCCAGTACCACTGATGTGTGATAGTAAACACTAGTTAGCACTTTTCTACTTACACTGCTCTACAGGAAAGAAACAAAACAAAACAGTACAACTTTTGTCTTATGTAGATAAAAATCCAAGGATTAATTTTACTTTAAACAGTCTTTTCCACACTTCAATATGAAAATTATTCCATAGTTTTCATATTGAAGAACTCAAAACAAAGGTATTTAAAATAAAAGGATGAATGGTTTAGAGTGCTTATGCTAAAGAAATCAGTGAATCTTGTAAGAGCCTTAAAAATCAGAATGTGGCAAGAAGAGCAATCTGAGCTTATAGAACCTTAAAAATTCCTTTAAAAGCAAAGAAATAAATATTTTGCAACCATAACTTTCAAGTAATTTAATGAACATTTTTGTAGTTGTATTCTAGATCTTAAAGAGTATACAGAAGTTGAGGAAGATCACAAAATAGATTGGTCATATTAATAAAAATGGTACTTCTTGAAAAGTTTTATATGTAAAAAAGATACCAGAATAATCGTTTTCTTTTTCATGTAAAATCCTAGGCAGCTTATTTAACTTTCCCATGCTTTGTTTTTTTCATTTTTGAGTCAGTAAAATGTATACACTGACTGCAAAAGTTTCTAGGTGAAAAATCAACAGAAAAATTGGAATCCCAGGCTAGTCTTCTTTCACTATCTTCAACATGTGTCAGCTCCTGCCTGCTACTACCAAATGGAATCTGTTTAGGGAACCCAAAATGCTTTTAATAGCCTACAAAAAAACACTAATATTTCACTATGGAAAAGGCATCAAAAGAACCACCAATTAGAGGCAAATAAAAATTAAAAAAACAAAACAAAATCCTGGCTTATTTATTACAGAGACATGTGGAGATCATGAGATATTATATTCATAAAAGTGCTTTGCTATCACTGATAAAAATATTCTAACTTGATTTCACTCTTTTGAAGGAGGCCCTGATAGTTTCCAGGCCATTTAAGTAGTTCTGACTGGACAGGTAGTAAGTTGAATATATCAACATTATCAAAAGTTATTCATCTTTCTTACAGTGGATCTTTAAAAGTTTAATTTAACTGGTGCCAGAACACCTTCCAGAGAGAACTGAGAAACTATTTAGAGGACTTTAAATAAATGAAAACACAAAACACTAATAAAAAAAAAAAAACACCCTCCCTCAGAATCACACATCTTCTAGAAATAGGAATATATTTAAGCAAGAAGTATAGGGATGGAGGTTAACTTTCACATTCGACTACTTAGAGTAGCATTTATGTTTTAAGAGTTATGTTTGAGTTAATATGTCTTTATAATTAAAAACACTCTTTGAAAGTAAGTTTACATTTATGTTTACAAGGAGTTTTTACATGTTGTAGTTCATCTATTCTTTCCAAGTCTGAGGTTGCTGTTGTGATGCTCATTTTTGAGATGGAAACTGAGGTTCTGGGACCTGAAGGAACTGTGATAGAGTGAGCATGGAAATCCAGATTTGGTGCTCTTTCAACTACACCATATGCTACAGTTTACAATTTCCAATCTTTCTATTGTGTAGGAAAGTTGAAGGTTGAGGAACACTGGATTATCATGGGTGACTTTCTAGAAGAAATAAAATTATTTTAAAAAAAGAATCATTATGTTTGTTTCTTAACTCTCAAACATTACATTTGATTTGGTCTCTACTAATCTTCCTAGGTAGTCTGGACATGTTTGTCTCTAAAAACTGCCCTGCTGAGGTAAAACTGTTTTCTTAAATGACATTGGTTGTAAAATGCAAAAAACCCTGAAACCTTTAATGACTTTCAGGATTGCTAAATTTAACTAAGTTCTAGGAACAGAAATTAAGAAAAAACAATGCTGTGCATATTTGTACTACTAGCACAATTTTGGTGATGAATGTACACTAAAATTTTTACTGACTTTATAATCTCAGCAATGGAAAGAGAAGAAAGAAAAAAGAAAAAGGGGTAAAGGTCGTTAGACCCTAATGATGATGATTTATCACTACTTTTAGTTTTGTTTCTACCACTAATTGGGTAAATTTAGCCAAGTGATTTTATATTCCCATTTGTAATTCTGGTTATAAAGTTAAAAATAATATGTAAATGCGGTAGCAAAAGTATAAATGGCAGTATTTTTAGGCAAAGGAAAATGAACTCAAAATAATGCAGAAGATCTTTTGTTGTTAGTTTGCTTTCTATTTTAGTCACAGTGACTTGTGCAGCAAAGAAAATCAGCTGGAAGCAGGAAAATAAAAGTGACAGGCCACTTTTTATTCCTTACCTGCATACATATGGTATGTGAGCCTCTCTATAAGCTTAATAACAGTTCCTGCTTTGATAATTGGAATTCCAGCCTTGGGCTGCATGTTTTCTTCAAATATTATATTCTCTTCAGAGTCAGGCTCTGCAAATCTATAAACATCAGCACTAGGGAGCCTCATCTGCTCCTCCTTCTCTTCCTGCAGCATCGTCACATCAAGCATCCTCTCCAGCGTACTCCGGTATTGTAAAGATATCAACGCTGCCATCCAATTGTTTTTCTCTTCAGCTGACTTGGCAGAAAATATAACACTATTTTCATCTTTTAAAATTATTTCAAAAGCATGCTTGTACTCACTGGTGTCATCTTTGTCATTAATTTGTACCTTTCTCATGAAAAACTTTTCTTTAAGACGATATTCTGCATTGCTAGCACCAGGAAGTCTTGGCTGCCCATGATTTGATTTACAGCAAATCATTAAGCCATCAAAGAGAAATATGTGTCTCTCATGTTTGGCTCCTACACGTGTAAGAGTTCCTTCCATTATAAATTCATTGCAACACTGTCCAATGTCTTTTCCCTCCCAACCATCAATATTCTTTTGAATCTCGTTCATTTTCTTGATTGCTAGTTGTTTCCCCTTCATTTGCTGACTATAAAACCGACATGCAGATTCACTGGGATAAAGGAAAAAACATTATTAGTACACAGACGACAGACAACCTAAGAATTCATGTAAATAAAGGACAATGGAAAAGTACATTTTAAAAAGTTGCACTGAGAAGGTTTTCACTAATTCTCCAAATATATTAGTGTTACAAAACTGTACCATTTTAGGAACTAAAGCAACACAGTAGAGACTTTTTTAGTGCTCTAAAAAGAACAAGGACTACGACGAAATTCTACTCTATAAACTTAGCTATGTAATGATTATTTCTACCTTGGCTACTAAATATTTAGAATGACATATATTAAAAAGTAGCCCAATATGGTGAAAAAAATAATTTAAGAGACTTAAAAAATTATTTAGAAATGTTTAAGTGGACAAGACCTAGAGCTAACAAACATGCACATATTATAATTAAGAAAGTGGAAGCAATGTTATCTGAATTAATACCTCAAGTTACATAATCCCTAAAATAAAGGACACATCAATTTTACTTTGACAGAACGATGATGTTGACATAAATCTACTCAAGACATTTTTCTCTGTCTCTCCTTTAGCTTACCAGTTGACTCTCAGGAGGTCTTGTCTGGGAGTATGCAAGGAAAATGCACAAATATGAAAGGTTTTTCAAACAATAACAAATTCTCTTGGCTTTGATGTCACTTCCTCTGAAAGACCAAGCTTGTCACTAAAACTATTTTCTTCATTGTTTACTTGAGGAGGGAACTGGGATCCCTGAATTTACACCAGAATATTCAGAGTGAAAGGGAAGATTATTAAAAAAGTAAAAATATTCACCTCAGTCTTCGTTTTGCAAGACTTTTAGAACATATTTTTTCCATACCACTCTGAACATTAAGCAAAGCTGTTATTGCTTGTTTCAAACATTCCTTGTCTTCTTGATCTTCACTCTTTTCTTCTAACTGCTGCAAAGGCAAAATGACAAATCTGAACCCGCAGGACAGTTTTGGACGAAAAGAACAAGGAGCTCATTTTATTCAAGAATGAAAGTAACAGTAATTCAACTCTTTCTGCAACAATAAAAATTTTAAACATGTCATAAAATATATTCTTTCAAAAAAGTGTTCTCTTCTTTAGGTATTATTTTCTGTATTAACATACAACCGAGTTTTCCACATTTAAAAAAAAAAAAGAGCAGAAGCAGTGTTAAAAGATGTCACAGCTTGTGACAGGCAGTAATGTGCAGTTTCTCAGAAGCATTCGTCTGAAAACAGATGAGGGACATAAATTATCTTCTTAACCTGCATAGGATTTGCACAGCAGTAAGCACATAGAGTAGATGTTTTTTCTCAAGTATGGAATTTGGTCTTAGGTTTCTGATTCCAACACTACTATCGTAGCAACAGGATGATTCGGAAGACAAATACACAGAGAAAGATGGAGTATAGTGGAGAGGAACTTGAAGACCCAAAACCTAGGACCAAATTTTGCCTCTACTTCTGTGTGACACTGGGGCAGATTATCTGACTTCTGAGTTTCATTTTTCCCAGCTGTCAAATGAGGCTTGTAAAAAGCCTGCCCTGCCTACTTAATGGGGTTCTCATTAAAAATCAAAGCACTTTGTAATGTACAGTGTAAGTCTAAGTTGTTTTCTTCGTAGTTCTACTACAGAATTAACGTTTAATATCATGAACTTTGTTTAGTATCATGAACTTTGTTAGCATTCACACGTTAAGATTTTGAGTAAAACCAGAAGTGTACATATTAGTGAAACTCAAGCACATTTTCTTTTAGTGGCAAATATACTATATATGCTAGACAGAAAGTCTGTACTTAATAAGGACTGGGTCATCAATAAACACCAATTATCAATATAACAGGTGACTATAATTCAAGCAAGTAGTTAACTGAGGTATGAGTTACAATAGATGATAAGAATTCTGTCAACTTCTCAACCTGTTTCTGGCTACCAAAAAGAAAATGTTAATAACATGTATCAGTAGTTTTCATGCAACATTTAAGAACACTTACTCTCTATCATAAAGGAAAAGATGTGAGAAGTAAAACCATAAAATATTCAAAGTAATTTGCAAAGGTTTACTTTTCAATGAGCGTTAATTATTATTAAAGGATTTATAGTTAAGAGATATTCCTTAAAGATCAACAACACATTCCTTTTCAGCTGATAAAGATCAGTTATACAAACATACACATACTGATAACTTGTGAAAAGTAGACATACTTCTTACTCAAAGCTTCAACCATTTTTATAAAAATAATTTGCTTAAAATATCATAAACACTCAGGTATTCCAGAAGAAGTAAATACCATATTGTGATGTCTATTTAATGCTCAGTTTTATCATCCAAATTTTGGATACTAAAACCTCACCATACTTTCAACAAAAGGGACCATCTGTACTTTTTAGTCTCAACTGTTAACTGTGTTTCATGATAATCTCCCAGAAAGGGGGAAAAATATTTTTTTTCCCAAAGGATAAAAAAACTTTTATATATATAAAAAAATATGAGATATCATTTACTCATAGTTTTGCTCTTCACTATGGCCAGCTAGATTAAAGGAAGTCAATGGCCAACTGTTCATAAAAAGGAAGCTATTAGGTTTTTACTTAATGGATATTACGGGTAGGCTGAAGGCTGGGCTTTGGGCATTCTCAAAACACTCTCCATTCCTATCATTCTGGAACTACTTGCATCTCATATGGCAGAACATAACCATTAACCTTACTGAGTTTAGGCTTCCAACGCAATCTCACACTGAAAGCAATGTTCATTAAGAAAGGGCAAAATTGTATGTGGTGTACCAAAAGCACCACTAAAAACTATTTCACTGAGTTCTTTGAGAATGTAATTCCTCCAACATTCGAGTCAGTAGAACATAAGGTAAGTTTTTAGTCTTAATGAGCTGGCACCAAGAGGTAGCAGAATACTGAGTCCTTCATATTCTATCTTTTTATTTTTTTATATTAATTCAGGCAAACATACCTAAAGTCACACAAAAACACACAGTTTTAGCACACGTAAAAAGAGCATGAAAGTAACCAATCCACTGAGACACGCATTTGATTTTCTATTCTAAAAATGTTTCAAGCTTTTGGTCATTTATCTACTATTTAACTATAACATTTCACATATAGAATATACCAGTATCTCGAAAGTATTGTTAATACATTTTAAACCCACAAACCCAAAGTCTATGTCAAACCCATAAGACTTTACTAATGGAGTAATTTTTAAATGCAATTTTTACCTTCATAGCATTACCTGAGCATCTAAAGTAAATTTCAATGTAATTAAAGACCTTTCTCATAAGCACTTTTGCTTAACATAGCTGATATAAACCAGGCACTGGTGCTGAATAATTGAAGCTAACTACCATGAAAGCGGTGGCTCGTTGTTGCTACAGAAACAAAGCAGTGGCAAAGAGTTCACCTAATTCACAACATATAAGGGCTTCCTTTTGTTTAAAAAACACAAAACCTTTGAATTCATGTTTTTATTTCTAGAAATTAATTTTTCCAACATGAGATTCTGTAAAATGAAGAAACTGCCATGCACTTGATGGTGGAGACAGGCAAGACCCAGGATTTCTCAGTTCAAGAACCTTTTCAATACACTACCTAAAAAACTGATATAACTTAGAAATGCCTATTAAAAAAATACTTAACAAATAAAACCTATTCCATTCAAATAGGTACATTGCAATGCACAGGATGACAAAATATATAGTCAAGAAATATATAATTGTCTAATGTTTGGGACATGGAATAAACATTTATTTTTATTTTAAATATTGTGTGTGTGTGTGTGTGTGTGTGTGTGTGTGTGTGTGTGTGTGTGTGTTTTATTTATTTGACAGACAGAGATCACAAGTAGGCAGAGAGGCAAGCAGAGAGAGAGGAGGAAGCAGGCTCCCTGCTGAGCAGAGAGCCCGATCCGAGGCTCGATCCCAGGACCCTGGGATCATGACCTGAGCTGAAGGCAGAGGCTTTAATCCACTGAGCCACCCAGGCACCCTGTACCTTTTTTTTATTTTTTATTTTTTATTTTTTATTTTTTTTTAAAGGTTTTATTTATTTATTTGACAGAGAGAGAGATCACAAGTAGGCAGAGAGTCAGGCAGAGAGAGAGAGGGGGAAGCATGCTCCCTGCTGAGCAAAGAGCCAGATGCGGGGCTCGATCCCAGGACCCTGAGATCATGACCCGAGCCAAAGACAGCGGCTTAATCCACTGAGCCACCCAGGCGCCCCTGTACCTTTTTTTTAAAAAAAGATTTTATTGATTTACTTGAGAGAGAGAGAGGGAGGAAAAGGGAGAGAGAAAGGGAGACAGAAAAAGAGCATGAGCTAGGGGGCAGGGAAGAGGGAGAAGCAGGCTCCCCACTGAGCAAGAAGCCCAACACATGACTTGAACCCAGGACCCTGGGATCATGACCTGAGCCCAAGGCAGATGCTTAACCAACTGAGTCACCCAGATGCCCCTCAATCTGTATTCTTATAATTAAAACAAAACAAACAAACAAAAAAAAAGTTCTACCAGAAAGAGAAAATAAATGAACTCAATAGTTTTGCCAAGAACGTAGGTGGGGAACAAAAAGTTCTCAGGAAAAAAATAAATGAATAATGATAAAAAGTAATACATGATATAGAAAACAAAAGAAGAGAGTAATTATTGTTTAAGATTTTATCTTTTTGGGGGCGCCTGGGTGGCTCAATGGGTTAAGCCTCTGCCTTCAACTCAGGTCATTATCTCAGGGTCCTAGAATGGAGCCCCGCATCAGGCTCTCTGCGCATCAGGCTCCCTGCGCAGCAGGGAGACTGCTTCCCTCTCCCCCTCTGCCTGCCTCTCTGCCTACTTGTGATCTCTCTCTCTCTCTCTGTCAAATAAACAAATAAAACCTTAAAAAAAAAAAAAGATTTTATCTTTTTGAAGTAAAAAGCAAAGTAAAACAAATAATAGAAATGGGAAAGATATATTACAAATAGGACAACTTAAAAAATAATGTTTTGGTAGATATAACTGACTACTAGTATTTTTAAAATAATGAAATGAGACAAGTGTGTAGCAGAAAGCAGAAATAGAAAGAAATTAAGGAAGAAATGAAAATGTTGCTAAAGAATTACATCCTGGGACGCCTGGGTGGCTCAGCTGGTTAAGTGGCTGCCTTTGGCTCAGGTCATGATCCCAGCGTCCTGGGATCGAGTCCTGCATTGGGCTCCTTGCTCCGCAGGGAGCCTGCTTCTCCCTCTGCCACTCTGTCTGCCTGTGCTCACTCTTTCTCTCTCTCTTGACAAATAAATAAATAAAATCTTAACAAAAAAAAAAAAAAAGAATTACATCCTACAAAAGACTGCAGGCCCAGATGGTTTTTCTGTTGTCCTCTTTCAGAGTAAAGGCTAGATCATTTCATGATATTCCAGAACAGAGTAAGATGAAAAGCTACTGAACTCATGTTACAAAGTAAACATAACTAAAATAACAAAAGCTGATAAACATAGCACAAAGAAAAATCTCAGACCAATCTCGTTTATGTAGATGAATATAAAAATCCTAAATAAAATGATAATGAATAGAATTCATTTGTACACTTAAAAGATCAACCTATTACGAATAAATAAGGTTTAATATTAGTAAATAGGAAAGTTCAGGATTAGTAAATCTATAATTTTAATCTGCCAAGCAAGAAAAATTATTTTTCCCCCGCTAAGATGGAAAACTATTATAAAGTAAATGTATTTGCTAACAAAAACACAGAAGATAACTACGAAGAAACTTTAACATAATAAAAAGCCTCTAATCAAGCAAATAGCAGAATTACACCTATTCCCACTGAAACTGAAATTAAAACAGAACTACCTATTTTTATCATTATTGTCTAATCTTTGTTTGGGAAGGTATAATCAATGTCGTAAAGCCTAACACAGAAATAAGATGAAAGGAAGAGACATGATTAAATATTTAGAAAATTTAAGGAAATTAAAAATTCTTAGATTTAAGGGTAACTGATTATTAAAAAATGAATACCATTCACAACCAAAAATACTTAGGAGAAAGTTAAGTATCATAAATGTTCTTTCCAAATTAACTGATAGACAGTTCTAACTGTATTTTGGGGAATTATCACCCTTCCCCATTTTAAAGTTCAGAGACAAAATTGGCAAAGAAAATACTGAAGCAGCATTGAAGAACCAACTTTGTCATACATGAAAACACTATAAAGCAAGGTTTCTAAGCCTTGGGCATTACTGACCTTTTGGACTGGATAATTCTTTGTTGTCAGGGGCTGTCCTGTGCACTGTAGGATGTTAGCAACATCCCTGCCTTCTACCCACTAGAAGCCGCTAGCACCTTCCATGTACAACAAAAAGTGTCTCCAGACATAGCTAAGTGTTCCCTGAGGGGCAAAAATTGCTCCTTGTTGAGAATCACAAATTATAAAGTGCCAGTCATTAAAAACTGGGGCACCAGTATAAGAAGTTAATGGGAAACAGTATTTATTAAAGAAAGAGGTACCATATATAAATGGGCCTAAGGAAAATTACCCAATAAACATGGGTCAACAAATAATTTGGTGGAGACATAAGTTTGAAGGTTTCATATGATATCTAAAAGAGACTTTGATTAAAGAGTTAAATATAATTGTAAAGCCAGAAGAAAATATGGCTGCAATATTAAATTACTAGCCTGGAAAAATTTTCTAAGGTTAGAAACAACAGAAATCCTAATGGGAAAGATGGACAGATTATAGAATTTTAAATACTATATATCCAAGAATAAAAATAAAAAAGGCAGACTGATGAAGTTTTTTTTTTTTTTTAAGATTTTTTATTTATTTATTTGACAGACAGAGATCACAAGCAGGCAGAGAGAGAGGAGAAAGCAGGCTCCCCGCGGAGCAGAGAGCCCAATGTGGGGCTCGATCCCAGGACCCTGGGATCATGACCTGAGCCAAAGGCAGAGGCTTTAACCCACTGAGCCACCCAGGCGCCCTGACTGATGAAGTTTTGACTTGAGAAATTCCCAGCTAGATATAAAATATCTGGCTAGATTGGTTACCTAGTTCAAAAAAATATTCTCAAATACAGACGAAAGGCATTAATATGAAGATATTGATTATAACATCATTTAGGAAAGCAAAAATGCTAGAAACTTTGTATCTAATCATAGAGCAACAGTTAAATAAACTGTCATACCAACTTTATGGAATATTATGTAGCCATTACAAATGACATTATGTAGGCTGATAAAACATGACAATGTATTTAAGCTACAATAAGTTAAAGAAGTAAATAATAATGTGTACATGTCATATAATTATGACTATATACAATGTGCATAGCAAAAAAGATGAGAAGGAAATACAAAAGTGGTTGGTTGTAAAGCCTGAACAAAAGCTATGGGAAAGTATGAATGCTAAATGAAAAAATTTCAGGAGGTAACACATAACACAGGAGGTAACACAAAAAATTATGTGCAGTATAACTTAAAGCTTTGTGGAAAATATATAGCTGTAGAGGAAGAAAAGGCTAGATGTAAATATACCAGGAACTAAAAAACCTAAACCATAATACGTGTAATAGAGAGCATAATATTTGTAAGCATTCAGAGGAAGAACCATCAGAGCATATATAAAAACAGAGAAAAGAAACCAGTTGTGAAAGAGATACCAAAGCTATGAAATACAGCGAATCCGGTGACGGAGTCGGATAGAGGCGCCTACACGAAGGGTGAAGGTTTAGATGGTACATGCCTCAGTCTTAAAAGGAAGGAAAGGGTACTTCCTTCCTCTGGCGCAGAAGGGCAAGAAAAAAGGGCAAAGTTTTGGTGTGCAAAAGATGTGGGCTCAAAGATACACGCGCTATATGACTTTTAGCTACGTGAAACTACTTACAAGAAAGAGGATTATAAATATAAATGAGTATGGCCATATCTCTTCTGTAGAGTGTTTGGTTTATTAAGATTCAACAGAAAATATTTCTATGAATATAAAAGCACAAACGAGCATTATATGATAACAAATGGCTGCCCAAGATGGAAATAAAAAATGGAATGTATATATTGGGCATGATCGTTAAAAGTCCTCTTAATAGAGTAAAATTCTATGGTGATGCAGGTGCTAATTATTTACTAAATAAGTATTTTCTGCTGGTATATTACACATATGTATATTCAGTCATTTAATGAAATACATGTCTTGCTTTATCCAGAAACACAATAAAAATTCAAGAAATGCTCACCAAAGAAAGGCACACATGGTGGATTAATAGACCTGAGTTTTGCCAAATATTTCTTATAGTGATCTTCACTTAATTCATGAGCTTCTTCTAAAATTTTCTTTTGGCGACTTGGTATTTGCTACAATGAAAAAAACAATATTTAGGAAGCATAAGTTTACAAAAGGAATCACAGGTTTCCCCCCAAAATGCCAGGCTAAGAGTAGCTCAAACACAACAGTACCAGTTTGATTCTTAGAAATGATAATAACTGTTTCAAAGACACTGTCCCCATCGGTCCTAGAACAAACTTATGGGGAGTGTACGTGTTTGTGTGTGTGTGTGTGTCTTTGTGTGTGAGAGAAATCTAGTTTATCTTGCAATTCCTTACAATTACAAGAGCATTTAATTATATGTTACATAAAGTGCTAAAATGTTTTTCATCTTCTAACCTAGCCTAGGACCTATGAATACATTTTAACGAGAATGCCTAATTTATAAAATGCAATCAATTCAATACAAAATTTAGACAATTTTATCTTTTAAAGTATTACTCAAAAGACAGATGAGGCACTTAAAAACTGAAGACCACAATTATTAAAATTCTGACCCTTCATTTAAAAAATGCCTATACAAACCTACCTCAAATGTGTGATCTAGTCTGTAAACAGGTGAGGAATTCATAGCACTGACAACCTCAAGGACACCATTGAAGTTGTTCAGCTCTTGAAAGACTTGTAGAATCTCAATGATTCGACTCACCACAGCTACTCTTTCTTCTAAGTTTTCAGTTTCTACAATACATCTGGGAATCAAAGACAAAAAAATGCATTAAATTTGTACTTTTCCCAACAATGCTATGATTTAAGAAATTTAGTAAATAAAACAATGTCGAGTGGGGGGCATGGTTACAGAGGAACTACACAGCGTGGATATTCAGGAGGCTGGGTAACTAGCAGGAGACTGGATGATGAGGCGGTGCCTTCAGCCAGGCATGCTGCTCTTCACTGTTTTCACACTGACACAGCAGAAACAGTCCCTAACTTTCCTACTCTATTAGAATTAACTGATGAGCCTAATGTCTTGTTGAATGTACATGCTTGGTCTAGGGGAACGGATTCTGGAGCTCAAGAATTCTGTGCCTCCTGTTCATCTAACTGCAAGCTTTTAGTGATTGATTCTTTCTTTGATATACAGAAATAATTAGCTACATTTCTAGGAGCAGCTCTTTAAAAAAGCACTGAAATGTTAGAAAGTCAATTAAAGTATTTTACCATAATTAAGAATGAAATTTTTTAAATTACTAAGGAAGAAAAGTCAAAAACTTTACATTTAAATACCAAGAATCCTTGGAAGGTATGTAAATTCCAGTAAATAGCTAAAAGGAAGCATACTGTGCTCAAGAAGAGAAAATTCCTCAGTGAGCATTTACTAATATTTGAGATAATTTTTAAATTTACTAATCATCAGGAAAGAAAAAGGCATTTTAAACTTGGTTTTTGATAATGTAATATTAAACAACTTATAATCTAAGAAAAGACCAGAATACATAAATAGAAAAATAAATATAAATCAATATTAAACGTTTTTTAAAATGTAAAGGTGAAAATTACATTATTCTCCAATGAAGGTAACCTGCCACCAAGAAAAAAACTATCGTAAAACTATCAAAATGAATTTGCCTTGCTACCAAATTAAACATAACATGTTTACATGTTTAAAGCAGCTGGATCTCTAGAAATATGTCATACACTGGCTAACTAGTTAGCTGGACATTTAAAAAGGTACAAATATATTTACATCTTTTGTTTAACTATTTCAGTTGATATTATGTAGATATACAGACTGAGATGACCTGTGGAGTTTTTGTAAAAACCAGGTAAATCTGGGGTAATTCATCCATAGATGACTCCAATTCTAATGTACATCCATGGCTAAGAACCATTGTAGCAAACGAACAAGAACTTCTCAACTGGAAAGGCCAGAATTGGAACCCTTGTATATGCTGGTGAGGAGAATGCAAACTGGTATAGCTAATATGGAAAACAGTATGGATGTTCCTGAAAATTAAAAACAGAGCTATCATATGATCGATCCAACAATTCCACTTTTGGTTATTTATTCAAAAGTACTGAAGTCAGGGTCTCAAAGAGATATATATTAGCATTCCATGTTCGTTACAGTGTTTGTTCACGATAGCCACGATGTGGAAACAATTCTAATGCCCATCTATGGATGAATGGATAAAGAAAATGTGGTATAAACACAGGATAGAATATTACTCAGCCTTAAAAAGAAAATCCTGCAATCTGTGACCACACCGATTAACACTGAAGACATTATTCTAAGTGAAATAAGCCAGTCACAGAAAGACCAACACTGTAGAATCTACACATATGAGGTATCTAAAATAATCAAAATTATGGAAGCATAGAATGATGATTGCCAGGAGCTACGGGAAGGGGAAAATAGGGAGTTGCCAACTAGCATGTATAAAATTTCAGTTATGCAAGATGAATAACTTCTAGAGATCCACTGTACATTATGCCTATAAATGAACAATACTGTATTACACACTGAGAAATCTGTTAAGAGGGTACCTCTCATGTTAAGTGCTCTTATAACAATTATAAAAAAAGTAAAAGGAAAAAGTGCAGGAAAAGGCCTTCTTTTCAGTCATCTGTTAAAATAACAGAACAGAGATGAAAATAGTTTCTCTTATCAGTTGTTTCCTCCTTACGGACATAAACTTTAATTATTTATGATAGAAAAGGTCTTCTGCATACTTAAGTATAATTAATCTGATAATGAAGAAATCAGGAAGCAACATTTAGAGGGAAAATTCTAAAGTTTTACTTTTTTTTTAGGATTTTTTAAAAAAATTTTAGAGGGAACAAGAGAGCAGGGGCTGGGGGGGGGTCCCTCGGGAAAGGGAGACAGAGACTCTCAAGTGGACTTCCAGCTGAGCACGGAGCCCGACGTGGGGCTCCATCTCACGACCCTGAGATTATGACTGCCAGAATCAAGAGTCAGACGCTTAAATGACTGAGCCACCCAGGTGCCCCCCAAGTTTTACTTTTTAGAGGCTAAGAGATAATAACATAAAATAACACAAGTGACTTGGAATGCTTACTTCTCTTTAGGAACTGCTTTCAAGTCTTTGTCCACATTCCAGCTTAGGTTCTAGTCATTCCCTATGTCACTGGCCTCTTGTTCTGATAATTCCAGTATGATCTGTGGGAACCTCACATCACCCTTATAAAATATGAGTCAACTAATTACACTGTATTACTCAGAAAAAAAATATGGCCAGTGTATAAAATGCCACTCGGCGGCGCCAACTGTAAAACCGCACTGAGACGCTGGATTGCCGGTATCACAGTGTAAGCAGCGCTGCTCACCCACTCCTCAAATTATACATGTATAAAAAATACAAACATAATATAAATACCCCCCCCAACATTTAAAGTCTCTGGAAATGGTCCTAAGAGCAGATGGCAAATGAAGAAACATCTCTTTAGGAAAATCTACAAAAATTCAGTAAGAGAGGCAAGAGTTTATGGCATTTGAACCAAGCCCGCTCCCTCCTTCCTCTCAGAGAACCTCTGGCAGCAGAGGGCAAGAGTCTGCTCCAGACAGCGCAGCCGAGAACTCAGGCCTCCCTTCCCACCTAGCTCCCAGCTGGAGCGGTTTCTTCTCTGGAGGAACAGGACTTCCACGTTTCTCATCCGGTCCCCAGCTGCCGGGCGGCTGAGGCTAAATCCCTGCGGCGCGCCACTGAGGAGTGGGGACTCCCTTCTTCTGCCGTCTCTGACCTGGAACCTAGGCTTTCACGGGAATGCGGCACACTGAGAATGCCGGGAAGACAGTCTTTCCCTGGTTCCTGAGGCCGCGGTTCCATGCCAGGAGAGGTGAGCAAAAAGGACCTCACGCACCGCCCCCAAACCCCACATTCAGCTGTTAGAGCAGGAACGTTTCAGAGAAGCTTGCCATCATCCTGAGCTCGAGAGGGCAGGCTCAAACAGCTTCTACTCTCTTGTCTCTTGCAACCAACTATGGGGAAGTTCAAACCTAAGGGTGCTCTGGAGAACAATGAAGGAAGCTGATAGGCCCACAGATGATCATCGTTTTGAGGTATCGTGAGAAGGTCACGAGTAGCCTGAGGCCAGGCCACACTGTCTGGGCGGTCACATCACTTCATCTCGTCAGGCAGACATTTTACCATCTCACAGCATCACAAGAAGGGTGAGTACAGTACAGGAAGATATTTTGAGAGAGAGAAACCACATTCACATACTTTTGTTATATTGTTATAAATGTTCTATGTTATTATTGTTAATCTCGTATCGTGCTTAATTTATAAATTAAATTTTATCATAGGTATGTATGTAGAGGAAAAAGACATAGTGTATGTAGGGTTCAGGACTATCCATGGTTTCAGTCATCCACCGGGGGCCTTGGAACAAATCCTCTATGGATATAGGGGAACTACTGTATGATACATTCTTGGAGAGAAAAAAAAAAAGGCAGGGAACAGTAACAGCCTGTGAGAAGGACACAGATTTAACAGAAAAAGATTTCAAAGTAGCGATTATGAATATGTTCACAGAATTAAAGAAAGCGTGATTTAAACAGTATAAGAAGATAGGATGACAATGTGCAGCACAGAGTATCATAAAAGACACAGCAATGATAAAAGGAACCAAATGGAAACTCTGAAATTCAAAAATACAACAGTTAAAATAAAAAACTTATTTAAGGGGCTTAATAGTACATTTGAATTGGCAGAAGATATAATCAGTTAACTTGAAGATAAAGCTATTGTTCAAAGATGAAGGCAAAATAAAGACTTTCCCAGATAAACAAAAACAGAGAATCTGCTGCTAGCAAACCCACCGTACGAGAAATACTAAAGGAGGTTCTCTGGGCTGACAGCAAGGAACCCCATATGGTAGCACAAATCCACAGAAACAAAGAGCCCCGGTAGCAGTAAATCTGTGATTATGTAAGACACTGTAAGTGCATATTTGTTCTTATTGCTTCTCTTAACTGATTTAAAAACCAACTGTATAAAATAATGTGTACATAATGTAATGTTGGACCTGTAAGATATATATATATATATATATATATATATATGCAATATATTGCCAATAACTACACAGAGGCCGTGGGTGAGAGCAAAGTATAATGGGCTAAGAAAGTAGTAACAAATGGCAAAGCAACAACTGTTACAATATATTATTAGATCTGCATCATTATTATGTGGAATACATATTAGGATAATAACACAAAAAGGGAAACAGAGAATACAGCTATATAGGAGGAACATTTCTGTCTATCCCTGGAATTAAGCTAGTATAAATCTCAAGCAATTCTGATAAGATGTAGATGGTAAACTTTAAAGTATTCACTAAACAAACCCTCAAAAAATCATTAATGAAATAAAAATGCTATATTAGAAAACTAACCACTCAGTGCAAAAGAAAGGAGGAACAGAGGAACAAAAAAGAACTTGAGATGTATTCAAACAGAACTGCATTTAAAATCATAATAGCTGACAGCTACGAAATGTGAGAATGTCAGTGATACTTACTTCTCAAACCACAGAGTGAGATTCGTGGTATGCCGGATCATTTTTAGGAGATTAGGAGAATTAATTTCTTTGTCTTCTTTTGTCCACACACTTCCAACTAATTCTGATGGTTGTACAGCTCTAAAATCAAGACATAATTCTACATGATACTTTTCCCTCTAGGATGCTGTTTTATTAAGTAAATGAGGTAAATAAAACTAAACTCCCACCTAAGCCTTCTTTTAACTCCAACAGAAAGGTTTATGAAAACAAGGTGTAACAAAAGTTTACAATTATGGGTATTTTTCTATAGATTAAAAAATATTTTTACGCATGTACCTGTGTACTTAATCACTTTATAATAACATTTTGCTTTTGGCCACATTGGGATTTTTTTCATAATATCTTTCCCAGCACTTATAAATATTATTTAATGAATTAGGGTGGCAATGTAATTCGGGATGGTTCTTTTAAATAATGGTATCTGTTATAATAATCAGTTCATTGAAGATATAGTAATCACTGCAATTCATAAATCTTATTTATTGATTTTTTTTTTCCTCTAAAGGAGCAGGGAAAACCCTATCACGGAAAGGTCTTGGTAAATAAATAAAATAGATTCTTACATTAGTCTTTGGGAATAGTGAGGATCTTTGAAGTGGATGGAGATCTATAAATTTAGTTCTTTTCATTTAGTTATTACAAAAAGTTGTTTGCAATTCTAACTTCTAAATAGTCCCCATTTAAAATGAGAAATGGACTGAGACGGTAGTTATGTCAACATAGAAAAACTAAAAAAGGCTATGACTGGCCATGACTTCAGTTCACAAATACAAGGGCAACAGCTAACTTATTGAGCCCGACCTTGCTTTAGGCAATGTGCTAAGCACTGTATATATATACTGACTATTTTCACTCTCACGACAGCCCCAGTTACAGGTACTATTATTAGCCCCATTTTAATCCCGAGGAAGCTAACGGACAGAGAGTGATAAAAGTTAATTAAACAAAAAGGCTAAATTGCCCAAGAATACCAAGCCAGTGATTGGTAAAGCTGGGATCTGTATTTCGCTTTACCAGCTAGGAGTGACTGCAGACAGAGAGAAGGTGCAAATCCAGGCAGAGTGGGCAGATCAGGGAGTGAAAGAAGGGGAGACCTACTATGGATCAAGGCTGTATTACCTACCACACACTTCATGTACTATCTCATTTATGTCTTATAACATCCCTATAAGGCAGATACCAGTATTTCATTTAAAAAATTAATTCCTTTGAAATGATTTTTCAGCTTAAATATTAAATTACATACCTATATAGATCTGATTCAAGTAAAGTGAGTTGTCGAGCAATTTCTATTGGGTGTAAGGTGAGCAGGTCAAAAGTCTCTATGTGCCCAGGCCTGCTTATATGCCACTCAACTGTGGGAGGTGAACTCTGAAATGTAATATTATGACCTGGTCCATTGTCTCTTGCAATTTTTTTCCTTTGGATTATTTTAGTGATGGATTCAACCCATTTTTTCATTGCTTTACCTGAAATACATTACATTTTAAATAACATTTAAATACTTTTCACTCAATATTTTATCCTTTTAAAATATTTTAAAATCAGACAAGTGATACTTAAATATAGCTTTGCTCTTACAAAGTTCAAATGATCAAAATAAAAAAATGGAAGTTCCCCTTTATCATTTCCCCATTCCCTATCCCAATCTCAGTCTTCTTCACATGGGTCACCGTTGTTAATAGTCTGGTACATATTCTTCCATATCCTTTCAAAATAAAATTAGAAAGTAATTTATTCATAGATTTTTTCACCTCTCTTGTTCCGAACTTCAGTTCAAAATATTATTTTATAATCTTCCATTAAAAAAAAATATTGCATATATGGGATTCATAAGGACAGAGGATACACATCCATTATTAATCTAATTAACATTGTATTTTATAAACCAAACAGCACCAGAGGATATTTCCTTCACGTTAGTGTGCGTTTTTGATGTGGCCGTTTTGTACTATGCGTGAAAGTACTCTTATTCACCCCTTTATTTTCTGATTCTCATTTACAGTACACTATGGAAATTAGAATCAAGTTTGTCTAGGACATTCTTAGACCTATACAGTCATAGAATCTTTAAAACTCGAGGGGAAATTTTGACATCACTGAGTCTTGCTCTCCTCGCGTTACTGATGAGGAAACCAGAGTCTACAAAATCAAAGTGGTTTTGCCCAAAGTCATGTATCTTGTGAGTGGCAGTGTTCAGAACAGAACTCTTGTTTCTTGGCTCTCAATTCAATCTGCTCTGTGGCCTCTCTAATACATGCTCTATTCCCCTAACTGGGAATCAGCCGGTCTCCAGCAGAGGTGTTCTGATGGCACACCAGTTCCTAACTGTCCTCTGATACACATAGCTTCAGATAAGTGGAAAAACAGCATAAATCGAGACTTTTTCTGTCCAATTCCAAAGTAATCACTAAGTTGATTTACTAAATGAAAATACATTGGGTCAACAGGATGATTACTGAGCAATTTGTAGGTCAACATGTTGTTTCATGAAAATGTTCAACTTTTTCAAACGGTTGTGCTGCCACCATTCTTAACAACTCTTAACACGAACAATAAGGACGTCAGTTGATAGTCACCACATTGGAACTTTTATTACATATAAAACTAAGCACTTAAAAAAACCATACCTCTCACTGTTCCAATAAATTCTTCCATTCGCTGCAAAAGATCTGCATCCCTTTCAAAATCATAGAAGTGGTGCTCTACCCAATGCCGACATACATTTAATACTCTATGGCATTAACACAAAAGAATAACTGAATTACATGAGAACTCAGACATAGGTGTTTACCACAATGAACGGTACAAATTAAAACAGAGTAATTCTTTCCAAATTAAATGATTTTGTAAGTAGTGGCTTACCACTTTCAAGATTCTATGTTAATTAAGACTTATACAATAATTTCTGATAATTGCTCTTCACTTCACTCATTTTACTTGTTACCTCCTCCTTGTTTGGGAAAGGTCCTTATTTACTTCAACTCTGAAACATAAGTTCACTACAGACTTCGTCACTTCAGTTATTTCCTTACTGCTTACCGCAGCTGTACAGGCTGTATGTATTCTTTTCTAAACCTTTTTAGTTCCGCACTCAAGGGCTGATCTCCATTCTCTATAGCTATGCGATCAGCTTCTGTGGGCTCAGGCTCTGGAATTTCAAACCTAACATAAAACAGAACAAACTAATGAAAATACTAGTAATACCAGAGTATACAAACAGAAAACTATACACCTTTTCACTAGTCAGCACAATACAGAGAGAACTGTGAAAATTACTACGGATATACATACATATCAGCGAAAACAAGTAAAGCTTCTATAATATAAAGGTTAATGATCTTATTTTAATTTTCAAAAACGAAATACTTGCCAATATTAAAAAAATGAGAAACATAATAAAGGATAAAGAATACATGCAAAGTCTAAAAATAAATGTGATTATCAAGTTATGGGACTGCTGTTCATTTTTGGCTTGTGTAATCACTCTGAATCAGCTAACATAACACTTTTTAAGGGTAACCCTTAAAGAGTTGACTGTTCCTTGGGTGGCTGAAACACTTTTCTTGATTATGGTATTTGTTCACTTAATGTTAAGCTCCATTTTCTTCAACATGTGATATATTTGAAAAGTTCTGTTTAGAATACCTAAATCACCAAACTTTAAATTTTCAGAAGCTAAATTATGTATTTTTATATGGTTCTTTAACTTGACTAATTCCATAAATTTGAAATTTCAAGTACTGGGTTTCCATGTGAAAAAAAAAAAGCTTATTTTTATACTTTAATAATCAAAACAAAAAGATTATAAAATAAATGGTCATTTAAGAGATGTTATTTCTTTAAAAAGTACTCATGAACTACAATTCAAAGCTCCTATAATTTATTTCTGAGAAACATAGAATCTTAGCTCAATCTCTTAAAAAAAAAGATTAAACGTTTTACATTAACAGACCTTTCTATTATAAGACTCAGTAGTTCTTGAGGTTTACAAAAGGATCTGTATGTTGTAAGAAATGTCCGAACAAAATTGGGATCTAAGAAGAAAAAAGGAAAATTATTTTGTTAAAATCTTTGATTCAGAATGATTAAAGCTACTATTAACATTTTCAAAAGAGATGAAATAATCTTAAAATTCCCAAAATCTACTGACCACATAGAATGCTTTGGACTTTATTAACAAACTGCTAGCTTGAGTGCTTCCTAAATTAGTGGCAAACTGTGGTCACTGAGATTCTCTATCAACTTACTTCTTGACCTCTGTACACTCTGACTAGCTGAACTTAAGTCCTCATCGGCTGCAGAAATGCAAAGGGAAGAAAGAAAGGCAAAGAGCATGGAAACAAGCTCCCACCTGCTACCTGGATCTCAGAACATTTCAGTTGGTTTCTATCTCCCTCATGAGAGAAAGGCCGCAGCAATAACCCATTACTTTTTCTGACATCCAGACTTGTTTATCTAGGATCAGTTATCTAGATTGCTTTATATCATGTTAACAGAGCACACAACCTGAAACTGGATCTTATAATGTGTAGATTACAAGAAATACAGTTTCTCAATGATTTTATTCGCTAGAGGTCTTAAAACTGCTAGAAGCAGCTTACGAATACCTGGAAGTTATTAAAACCATGACATGTGTGAGAATGTGGATTTGGTTCTATTCACAACTTAATTCCTTTTATTTCAAGTAGTCACGCTAAGAGTTCAGTCATAAGAGTAGGAGTCTCCAACCCTTTCCATGAGAGGGCCTACTTTTCATTCACATCTCCATGAAGTAAATCAGGAGGCTGCCTAAGTGTGATCACTTCCCCCGGCCTGGCCTTCTCCATCTTGACAGTTTTCTCCCAAGTTGCGGAGAAAGACTGCTGTTGTCATCGGCACTAGAGACCGGGACTGTCATCTTCTGCGTAAACGGGGAGAGACATCTTCCCATAATGAGGGAAACAAACAAACAAACAAACAAAAATCACTTCCTTCTATAACTACAATTTCACCAAGGTCAACATTTAGTTGCAAGTTAAAAAGAAGGAGGGAAGAATTCATTAACTTTTTTACTGGGCGCATCCTTTTCCTATTTTTTACATTATGGACTGGTAAACTCTAATTTGTTATTTTTGTTTGTTTGTAAAACTCTAAATATTCTTTAATCTCAAATTCATTTGAGAACTTGATAACAACAAGCTATAAAGTAATTGCACAAAGATAAGCTCTAATTTAATGATGAACTCATTGAGAGTAGCAAGTACCTTTATTTTTGTTAGGCTTCACACTGGATCCTTTGTGAGTACAGTGTCCTTTATTAGCACAGGATTTCCCAAGATCAGAGTTAATTTGTTTGGAAAATTTCTACTTAGGCTGATTCTAAGAACCACGCTAAATTTAGCATAAAATAATGATAATATATTAAACTCCCTCCCCCAAACCAAATGCATGGATTTGTCACAGAAATCTATTCCTAATGTATTGGTTTACATGGCAATCAAGATAATGAATTGATTTAAATATCAGACAACCTTGGATTTATACTGCTTTTTTGAATTAAAGAAAATTCACAGAATAAAAACATACTGGTTTTAAATGCCCCTCTCCACCTTTACCTTCCAAGTCTAGCGGGTTATTGATAACAGTAATTTAAATATATACAATCCTTTAGTAATTTCCTCTCTGTTGGTATCTTATTGTTTGTCTTCAGTTACAGAGTTCCTCAAACGTTAAAGACTAATGTCTCATCCAGAAGAAAAGATTTTAGAACAGAAGGCTGTACGAGATTTTAAAAACAGAGATTTATATCGATTTCATCACAATCCTCCCTTTCAAGAATCTACTTGCTGTTCTGCAAATCTATTTGTCAGGTGAGGCTACTCAAAACATCATGTGTTTAGGAAGCAAAGCAGTGGCCATGGTAGAGACGCTGAGCCAACACTGAGGGAGAGCGAGCCCAGGCCCTCAGCAGACAGTGTCTCAAGGATCCCTGAGCTGTATTCTCAATTTAGGCTGGCCTCTCCCACCACCTTTTTTTTTTTTTTTTAAAGGAAAAGCTTATTAATAGTTTAAAAGTCTAAAATAAATATTCAGATCCATTGCTCCTCAGATGCCACCTAAGTTAGGCTGAAGAGTTTGGGCTATCAAAGCTACTTTAAAACTGAAAAACAGAATAAAAGCAAGTTCTAAATGAATTATTTTTTTAAGGCAACTGCCTGTTTTTAAAAGCAAACGACTTTAAAATGGTCTTTCCATCTTCAACCAAAACATCTGGTTTCAGTACCTTAGTAACAATGACAATGCTGGGAAAGTCATGATATGCCTCGGCGCCACTTAGGTCACAGGGATCATATCAACTGATCTCTGTTACGGAACGTTTTCAAAGGGCACTCACAGAATTTATTCCACATGACTTCTGTGAAGTGAGTGGCGCTGATGTTTTTCCTTTCTACATATGAGAGAAGGAACTAAGACTTATCCAAGGTCACACAGTAGAGTGGCAGAGATGGAACCAAAATCTGGATTGTGTGACTCTTAATTTTATGCTTTTTTCTACTGTATCACATAACCTCTCTGGATTAAAGGATGCCTTCAGGTTTCCACAGCTGTGACATATAAATACAAAGAATAATCCCATGAGTTATGTAATCATTACAGAAACTTAAATAAATGATTAATTCAGAATGTAGCTGCAAACTGCTAATCCGGTTCAGGGCACTAGAGAGTCATTAAAAAATTAGCTGTCTAGTTGTGATTCCGTAATTAAGCCTTCTTCCAGATTGTAGGAAGTAGCAGCTGGACCTTCCTGTGCACTCTATGTAGAAGAGGAGTTCGTGAAGCGGGCAGTGAAATAAACACTCCCACAATCATCACTGTTGTACTAAATTCTAAAGTGACTCAACTTTTAAGTTGTTTTTAGCTTGATGAGAAATAAAAGCAGTCTTGCCAAAAAGAAAAAAAACAGCAAAAGCTAAAAATAAACCAAGAAAACTTGGCAAAAGTTTAAGGACTTTCAAAAAATATCTGACAGGCTGCATATATTCCCCGTCTTGTATTGATTTAGACTCCATTTTTAGTCTCAAGCGGTACAAAACTGCTAATGAATGAAAAGAAATCTGTATTTGAGGACATCTCTGTATTTGAAATTTTATTAAGAAAAAAAAAAAGGGTACATATTCCAGAAGCTACTTTTATCTCTATTAATTTCCCCCTTTCAGTGATTCTCACGTGTACTATGTCACGCTAACCCTTGGAAACCTGTATCTTACGGATGAGGTGAAGGACTAAGATAATTCAGTATTTTAAAAATACACACCAATAAGTACAGATTACATAATTTTGTAAGAAAACAAAGCACTACCTACTTACATCTCTCAGGCAATGATAAAGGCCGAGTGTTACCTTCTCTGTTGGTTCTGAGGCAGCAGCTATCTACCTGTATTATAAAATGATGCTGCAGGGGCACCTGGGCGGTTCAGTGGATAAGCCTCTGCCTTCGGCTCAGGTCATGATCTCAGGGTCCTGGGATGGAGCCCCCCATCGGGCTCTCTGCTCAGTAAGGAACCTGCTTCCCCCGCCCACGTACCCCCCCCCCCCCCCCCGCCTACCTCTCTGCCTACTTATGATCTGTCAAATAAATGAATAAAATCTTTTAAAAAAAGGATGTTGCAGAGACAGATGGAAGGCAAACACATAAAAATACAAAAGCCGGGTTGGTTTAGTTTTAGAACATGAGCTCAAATATTTGTGGAGAACATGAAAACCGGCTATTTTGAGAGTCTCTTTCTCTTTCTGTTTATCACTTGCTTATGGATGTAAATTCCACAAACCTCTTTCTCAACCATAACCCCACGTGAATTTCAGTATGAGCAATAGTAAAAGCTCTGTTGTGGTTTTTCTTCGTTATTATATCTACCAGATTCTCAAATCCCTGCACCAAGGTTTTCACCAAGCTCACTAGCTGCTCTGCTTCCTTCCCTCCATACAGTTTCTCTGTACCAGTAGCTGCCAACTCTCCCATCAAATCCCTGGTCCAGGTTACTTCGAACAGGAGCTGCAGTGACTTTTTCCTGCTGCCTCGTCTCCTTCACTTGAGAACTATTCTTTGATAATACTTCACTGCACAGTTCTTCAAAACCTTAGGAATTCAAAATATAGCTATGTTAATATGCAGAAGACAGCACGCTAAATCTGAGGTGATAATTCAATCCTTTTTTCTTAGGTACCTATTTTGATTGACACTTGACATTTTATTTGGCAAGGTCAATGAAAATTTATGAAATATTTGTTACATGGAGTTATTTATGTCAAGAATGCCCCTCCCCCCACCATAGTGAACCGCTGTTAATCAGGATGTCTGTTCATGTGATAATTCTCCCTTTAATACAGCCATTTAAAAAGCCACAAGGAACAATAAGCTTCTCAACAAGGATTTATAAACAATCACTCCTGAATTCCTTAAAAAAGGAAACAGACGCTATGCTGACGCACAAACACTTAAAAAAAATTATCAGAGAGTTTAAAAATAGAACAGCACTGCCCTATAGATCAAAAATTGTTCAAAAGATTTTTTTTTTTAAAGTTAAGACACCCAAACCGAACTTATATAGGCCGCAAACTCAAAAGAAAGCTAATGCAGGTTTTTGAGGATTTTCTGAGGGTGTAAAATAGCAATAAATACTTTAAAGAAAACTATCAACCAGCTTAAGTTTTTTCAATATCACTTTCTAGAAAAGAGTACCACACACAGGAAACACCTTTTTTCCACACTTCAATATGAAAAGCTTGTATTTGTACATAGTATCAGTTTTGAATTTTCCCTACCTCATGGTCACCTCATTTCTCTAAAGTAAGATTATCAAACCAGATACACCATTACCAAACATTTCTTTACTCGTGTCGTTTTAAGTCTCAATAATTAATCTGTACTTTATTTCCTTCCTGTAACTCTGAAACAGAAGTAAAATTCCTACTCTCATCTCTTCTTTATGAACATTGCTTTGTGCTCCTCTTAAGGTAGGTAAGAAAGTCTCTTCGTATTCTTGCCAAATTCAGAATGATCTAACTAGACAGTGTCCCCTCTCCAGCATTTGAAATGGAGTCCAAAGTTCTGATGCAGTTAGCAAATTAGTCTATGTCCAGAAATACTGGATCTCAGAGATAAGCTATAAATCAGATTCCACGTAAGACCCTGCTGCAGTCTTTTAAGCGACAATTAAGCATTTTCTAATTTACCTAAATTTAATTTTTTCTCCCAGAAAGCTTTCCTTTATAGAGCAAACATCACCAGTAGACTGGGTTTTGTTAAAAAGTAAAATTATGATGCCCAATATCTAACTGTATACTAAAATCTATGCATTAAAATGGAAGTTTGGGGCGCCTGGGTGGCCCAGTGGGTTAAGCCGCTGCCTTCGGCTCAGGTCATGATCTCAGGGTCCTGGGATCGAGCCCCGCATCGGGATCTCTGCTCAGCAGGAAGCCTGCTTCCCTTCCTCTCTCTCTGCCTGCCTCTCTGCCTACTTGTGATCTCTCTCTGTCAAATAAGTAAATAAAATCTTTAAAAAAAAAATAAATAAAATAAAATGGAAGTTTATCTATAGCCAGAGATTATTATCTATTTCAATAAGAAAAAAAATTAGTCTGCTTAAATCTTCATAGTAAACTTGTGTTTGTCCAATAAGGAAAAAGCCACTTATATTACTGGCAATTCAAACCAACCAAGAAATTCTCTTTATTTTTATTATTTGATATATATAATAAAAATATACTTTAATACTGAAAAAATTTGCCTTACATGAGTCACTCTAACATGGTGAAAAGTACAGTATGTTAAGAATCAAGAAACCTAAGTTTTAGTCTTCATTCTGCAATTAATTGGTATGATTTCTGGAAAATCATGTAACTTTCAGGGGCTTTGGGTTTTTGTGTATTAGTGAGAGATTGGTCATCTTGTCTAAAACTGCAAATCTATAGCTCTGCTTCAAAATTATTGTTAAAAACACTTGAGGGATCAAGTTGGCTAAAGCCATAGTGAAGTCTGAATTAAGTAAGGTTAAACCAGTTTTTCTTTTCTTTTCTTTTCTTTTTTTTTTTGGACAATTTCTGAACAATCCATAACCTAGAAAATGGTCTGTAAGTGGTGCTTCGTGGATATTAAATTTTCTCATATATTACAGCCAATGTCTTTTATTAAAATTCTGTATAATAAAAATGTGCAAGTTAAATTTTAGCCTTTATTTCTGCCCATTTTGCACTGAACGTTCTCTCCAGTAACAGTATCTACCAACTAAACCTCTCGCCTACCACCGCAAAATAGCAGACCAATAATTCTAAAAACAAATGGTAACTTGATCTATTATTATTGTAGTGAGGACTCAAGAGTACTTTTGAGCTGAAAGAGACCTTAAAAAATAATTGCTTTCATGTTTATGAGTTCATAGACATCTACTGAAAACACATCCCATATTGCCAGTAACATGTTCGTGACAGACCTTATAGAAGAGCTCAAATAAACTAGTAATTAATACTAATTTGTAGGTATTGTGAACCACAACTCAAGAAAGTTGCTTGTGTATGCCAGTTACACCAGTAATATACCTTAATGACCTATGTTAAAATATTCAATTAAGCCTCAAAAGAAGAAAGAAAAGAAAAGTGTAAAAAAAAAACAAACTTGGCCACATTTCTAAAGTCAACACTGGCATTTTATTCCTCAAGAAATTAATGAAAGGAATTTTTGAAAAACTTTAATTTCTTAAAAAAGTAAAACAATCTTGTCAATTTAAATGTGAAACACTTTGCAGTCTTACAAATCTAGAAATTTCAGTGTTTTATACTAACTAGAAATAAAACCATTTAAAATACGATTCTATTCAAAAGCTAAAAGTTAAATACAAATAAGAGGAACTATCAAAAGTAATTAATAAGGTGATAGCACAGCAAAAGTACTATGTCTACACACTAGGCTAGCATCATGTACATCAAGGAGAGAAACTTCAGATATCCTAGAAAAACTCTCAGCTATGCTTGTTCAAGTTTTGTTTTAAAGTGTCCTCATTCAAAAAATAAATAAAAAGCACAGTTCCCAGAAAATATTTAATTGTAATTCTGCAACTGCTTACTAATGATGTTAGTTCTATGAAATGTAGCAGTCTAAAAAAAAAATTTATCATCAACAATCAAGTTTTACAGAAACAATTACATTAAAAAATTTGGAATCTGAAAATGTTTTCCAACTCCAGTACCACTGATGTGTGATAGTAAACACTAGTTAGCACTTTTCTACTTACACTGCTCTACAGGAAAGAAACAAAACAAAACAGTACAACTTTTGTCTTATGTAGATAAAAATCCAAGGATTAATTTTACTTTAAACAGTCTTTTCCACACTTCAATATGAAAATTATTCCATAGTTTTCATATTGAAGAACTCAAAACAAAGGTATTTAAAATAAAAGGATGAATGGTTTAGAGTGCTTATGCTAAAGAAATCAGTGAATCTTGTAAGAGCCTTAAAAATCAGAATGTGGCAAGAAGAGCAATCTGAGCTTATAGAACCTTAAAAATTCCTTTAAAAGCAAAGAAATAAATATTTTGCAACCATAACTTTCAAGTAATTTAATGAACATTTTTGTAGTTGTATTCTAGATCTTAAAGAGTATACAGAAGTTGAGGAAGATCACAAAATAGATTGGTCATATTAATAAAAATGGTACTTCTTGAAAAGTTTTATATGTAAAAAAGATACCAGAATAATCGTTTTCTTTTTCATGTAAAATCCTAGGCAGCTTATTTAACTTTCCCATGCTTTGTTTTTTTCATTTTTGAGTCAGTAAAATGTATACACTGACTGCAAAAGTTTCTAGGTGAAAAATCAACAGAAAAATTGGAATCCCAGGCTAGTCTTCTTTCACTATCTTCAACATGTGTCAGCTCCTGCCTGCTACTACCAAATGGAATCTGTTTAGGGAACCCAAAATGCTTTTAATAGCCTACAAAAAAACACTAATATTTCACTATGGAAAAGGCATCAAAAGAACCACCAATTAGAGGCAAATAAAAATTAAAAAAACAAAACAAAATCCTGGCTTATTTATTACAGAGACATGTGGAGATCATGAGATATTATATTCATAAAAGTGCTTTGCTATCACTGATAAAAATATTCTAACTTGATTTCACTCTTTTGAAGGAGGCCCTGATAGTTTCCAGGCCATTTAAGTAGTTCTGACTGGACAGGTAGTAAGTTGAATATATCAACATTATCAAAAGTTATTCATCTTTCTTACAGTGGATCTTTAAAAGTTTAATTTAACTGGTGCCAGAACACCTTCCAGAGAGAACTGAGAAACTATTTAGAGGACTTTAAATAAATGAAAACACAAAACACTAATAAAAAAAAAAAAACACCCTCCCTCAGAATCACACATCTTCTAGAAATAGGAATATATTTAAGCAAGAAGTATAGGGATGGAGGTTAACTTTCACATTCGACTACTTAGAGTAGCATTTATGTTTTAAGAGTTATGTTTGAGTTAATATGTCTTTATAATTAAAAACACTCTTTGAAAGTAAGTTTACATTTATGTTTACAAGGAGTTTTTACATGTTGTAGTTCATCTATTCTTTCCAAGTCTGAGGTTGCTGTTGTGATGCTCATTTTTGAGATGGAAACTGAGGTTCTGGGACCTGAAGGAACTGTGATAGAGTGAGCATGGAAATCCAGATTTGGTGCTCTTTCAACTACACCATATGCTACAGTTTACAATTTCCAATCTTTCTATTGTGTAGGAAAGTTGAAGGTTGAGGAACACTGGATTATCATGGGTGACTTTCTAGAAGAAATAAAATTATTTTAAAAAAAGAATCATTATGTTTGTTTCTTAACTCTCAAACATTACATTTGATTTGGTCTCTACTAATCTTCCTAGGTAGTCTGGACATGTTTGTCTCTAAAAACTGCCCTGCTGAGGTAAAACTGTTTTCTTAAATGACATTGGTTGTAAAATGCAAAAAACCCTGAAACCTTTAATGACTTTCAGGATTGCTAAATTTAACTAAGTTCTAGGAACAGAAATTAAGAAAAAACAATGCTGTGCATATTTGTACTACTAGCACAATTTTGGTGATGAATGTACACTAAAATTTTTACTGACTTTATAATCTCAGCAATGGAAAGAGAAGAAAGAAAAAAGAAAAAGGGGTAAAGGTCGTTAGACCCTAATGATGATGATTTATCACTACTTTTAGTTTTGTTTCTACCACTAATTGGGTAAATTTAGCCAAGTGATTTTATATTCCCATTTGTAATTCTGGTTATAAAGTTAAAAATAATATGTAAATGCGGTAGCAAAAGTATAAATGGCAGTATTTTTAGGCAAAGGAAAATGAACTCAAAATAATGCAGAAGATCTTTTGTTGTTAGTTTGCTTTCTATTTTAGTCACAGTGACTTGTGCAGCAAAGAAAATCAGCTGGAAGCAGGAAAATAAAAGTGACAGGCCACTTTTTATTCCTTACCTGCATACATATGGTATGTGAGCCTCTCTATAAGCTTAATAACAGTTCCTGCTTTGATAATTGGAATTCCAGCCTTGGGCTGCATGTTTTCTTCAAATATTATATTCTCTTCAGAGTCAGGCTCTGCAAATCTATAAACATCAGCACTAGGGAGCCTCATCTGCTCCTCCTTCTCTTCCTGCAGCATCGTCACATCAAGCATCCTCTCCAGCGTACTCCGGTATTGTAAAGATATCAACGCTGCCATCCAATTGTTTTTCTCTTCAGCTGACTTGGCAGAAAATATAACACTATTTTCATCTTTTAAAATTATTTCAAAAGCATGCTTGTACTCACTGGTGTCATCTTTGTCATTAATTTGTACCTTTCTCATGAAAAACTTTTCTTTAAGACGATATTCTGCATTGCTAGCACCAGGAAGTCTTGGCTGCCCATGATTTGATTTACAGCAAATCATTAAGCCATCAAAGAGAAATATGTGTCTCTCATGTTTGGCTCCTACACGTGTAAGAGTTCCTTCCATTATAAATTCATTGCAACACTGTCCAATGTCTTTTCCCTCCCAACCATCAATATTCTTTTGAATCTCGTTCATTTTCTTGATTGCTAGTTGTTTCCCCTTCATTTGCTGACTATAAAACCGACATGCAGATTCACTGGGATAAAGGAAAAAACATTATTAGTACACAGACGACAGACAACCTAAGAATTCATGTAAATAAAGGACAATGGAAAAGTACATTTTAAAAAGTTGCACTGAGAAGGTTTTCACTAATTCTCCAAATATATTAGTGTTACAAAACTGTACCATTTTAGGAACTAAAGCAACACAGTAGAGACTTTTTTAGTGCTCTAAAAAGAACAAGGACTACGACGAAATTCTACTCTATAAACTTAGCTATGTAATGATTATTTCTACCTTGGCTACTAAATATTTAGAATGACATATATTAAAAAGTAGCCCAATATGGTGAAAAAAATAATTTAAGAGACTTAAAAAATTATTTAGAAATGTTTAAGTGGACAAGACCTAGAGCTAACAAACATGCACATATTATAATTAAGAAAGTGGAAGCAATGTTATCTGAATTAATACCTCAAGTTACATAATCCCTAAAATAAAGGACACATCAATTTTACTTTGACAGAACGATGATGTTGACATAAATCTACTCAAGACATTTTTCTCTGTCTCTCCTTTAGCTTACCAGTTGACTCTCAGGAGGTCTTGTCTGGGAGTATGCAAGGAAAATGCACAAATATGAAAGGTTTTTCAAACAATAACAAATTCTCTTGGCTTTGATGTCACTTCCTCTGAAAGACCAAGCTTGTCACTAAAACTATTTTCTTCATTGTTTACTTGAGGAGGGAACTGGGATCCCTGAATTTACACCAGAATATTCAGAGTGAAAGGGAAGATTATTAAAAAAGTAAAAATATTCACCTCAGTCTTCGTTTTGCAAGACTTTTAGAACATATTTTTTCCATACCACTCTGAACATTAAGCAAAGCTGTTATTGCTTGTTTCAAACATTCCTTGTCTTCTTGATCTTCACTCTTTTCTTCTAACTGCTGCAAAGGCAAAATGACAAATCTGAACCCGCAGGACAGTTTTGGACGAAAAGAACAAGGAGCTCATTTTATTCAAGAATGAAAGTAACAGTAATTCAACTCTTTCTGCAACAATAAAAATTTTAAACATGTCATAAAATATATTCTTTCAAAAAAGTGTTCTCTTCTTTAGGTATTATTTTCTGTATTAACATACAACCGAGTTTTCCACATTTAAAAAAAAAAAAGAGCAGAAGCAGTGTTAAAAGATGTCACAGCTTGTGACAGGCAGTAATGTGCAGTTTCTCAGAAGCATTCGTCTGAAAACAGATGAGGGACATAAATTATCTTCTTAACCTGCATAGGATTTGCACAGCAGTAAGCACATAGAGTAGATGTTTTTTCTCAAGTATGGAATTTGGTCTTAGGTTTCTGATTCCAACACTACTATCGTAGCAACAGGATGATTCGGAAGACAAATACACAGAGAAAGATGGAGTATAGTGGAGAGGAACTTGAAGACCCAAAACCTAGGACCAAATTTTGCCTCTACTTCTGTGTGACACTGGGGCAGATTATCTGACTTCTGAGTTTCATTTTTCCCAGCTGTCAAATGAGGCTTGTAAAAAGCCTGCCCTGCCTACTTAATGGGGTTCTCATTAAAAATCAAAGCACTTTGTAATGTACAGTGTAAGTCTAAGTTGTTTTCTTCGTAGTTCTACTACAGAATTAACGTTTAATATCATGAACTTTGTTTAGTATCATGAACTTTGTTAGCATTCACACGTTAAGATTTTGAGTAAAACCAGAAGTGTACATATTAGTGAAACTCAAGCACATTTTCTTTTAGTGGCAAATATACTATATATGCTAGACAGAAAGTCTGTACTTAATAAGGACTGGGTCATCAATAAACACCAATTATCAATATAACAGGTGACTATAATTCAAGCAAGTAGTTAACTGAGGTATGAGTTACAATAGATGATAAGAATTCTGTCAACTTCTCAACCTGTTTCTGGCTACCAAAAAGAAAATGTTAATAAATAACATGTATCAGTAGTTTTCATGCAACATTTAAGAACACTTACTCTCTATCATAAAGGAAAAGATGTGAGAAGTAAAACCATAAAATATTCAAAGTAATTTGCAAAGGTTTACTTTTCAATGAGCGTTAATTATTATTAAAGGATTTATAGTTAAGAGATATTCCTTAAAGATCAACAACACATTCCTTTTCAGCTGATAAAGATCAGTTATACAAACATACACATACTGATAACTTGTGAAAAGTAGACATACTTCTTACTCAAAGCTTCAACCATTTTTATAAAAATAATTTGCTTAAAATATCATAAACACTCAGGTATTCCAGAAGAAGTAAATACCATATTGTGATGTCTATTTAATGCTCAGTTTTATCATCCAAATTTTGGATACTAAAACCTCACCATACTTTCAACAAAAGGGACCATCTGTACTTTTTAGTCTCAACTGTTAACTGTGTTTCATGATAATCTCCCAGAAAGGGGGAAAAATATTTTTTTTCCCAAAGGATAAAAAAACTTTTATATATATAAAAAAATATGAGATATCATTTACTCATAGTTTTGCTCTTCACTATGGCCAGCTAGATTAAAGGAAGTCAATGGCCAACTGTTCATAAAAAGGAAGCTATTAGGTTTTTACTTAATGGATATTACGGGTAGGCTGAAGGCTGGGCTTTGGGCATTCTCAAAACACTCTCCATTCCTATCATTCTGGAACTACTTGCATCTCATATGGCAGAACATAACCATTAACCTTACTGAGTTTAGGCTTCCAACGCAATCTCACACTGAAAGCAATGTTCATTAAGAAAGGGCAAAATTGTATGTGGTGTACCAAAAGCACCACTAAAAACTATTTCACTGAGTTCTTTGAGAATGTAATTCCTCCAACATTCGAGTCAGTAGAACATAAGGTAAGTTTTTAGTCTTAATGAGCTGGCACCAAGAGGTAGCAGAATACTGAGTCCTTCATATTCTATCTTTTTATTTTTTTATATTAATTCAGGCAAACATACCTAAAGTCACACAAAAACACACAGTTTTAGCACACGTAAAAAGAGCATGAAAGTAACCAATCCACTGAGACACGCATTTGATTTTCTATTCTAAAAATGTTTCAAGCTTTTGGTCATTTATCTACTATTTAACTATAACATTTCACATATAGAATATACCAGTATCTCGAAAGTATTGTTAATACATTTTAAACCCACAAACCCAAAGTCTATGTCAAACCCATAAGACTTTACTAATGGAGTAATTTTTAAATGCAATTTTTACCTTCATAGCATTACCTGAGCATCTAAAGTAAATTTCAATGTAATTAAAGACCTTTCTCATAAGCACTTTTGCTTAACATAGCTGATATAAACCAGGCACTGGTGCTGAATAATTGAAGCTAACTACCATGAAAGCGGTGGCTCGTTGTTGCTACAGAAACAAAGCAGTGGCAAAGAGTTCACCTAATTCACAACATATAAGGGCTTCCTTTTGTTTAAAAAACACAAAACCTTTGAATTCATGTTTTTATTTCTAGAAATTAATTTTTCCAACATGAGATTCTGTAAAATGAAGAAACTGCCATGCACTTGATGGTGGAGACAGGCAAGACCCAGGATTTCTCAGTTCAAGAACCTTTTCAATACACTACCTAAAAAACTGATATAACTTAGAAATGCCTATTAAAAAAATACTTAACAAATAAAACCTATTCCATTCAAATAGGTACATTGCAATGCACAGGATGACAAAATATATAGTCAAGAAATATATAATTGTCTAATGTTTGGGACATGGAATAAACATTTATTTTTATTTTAAATATTGTGTGTGTGTGTGTGTGTGTGTGTGTGTGTGTGTGTGTGTGTGTGTGTAATAAAGAGCTTATCACAGAATGGGAAAACACAAGCAAAGATGGGGATCGTGTTTTGACCATGGAATGGTTACCTATATATATACTCTTTGATAAGATGCTAAGAACAGATTACAAAGTGGAAAATACATGGTCAACTGGTAAATTTAATTTACTAGTCCTGTAAACAAATGTATGGAATACTACCCAAATTATTCCAGAAACCAACGAATTAAGCCAACTGCTCCTGACTCTCTGCTATCTCATAATTTACACATCCCTTTAAAGGCTGAACACAAGAAAGGCAATAATCCTCAACTATTCTTTTACAGTAGCAGCACAACTAGAAAGTATGGGTAGAAAAAGATGCAATTCATAACTAAAATGAGATTTAGAGATTGTCTGCAGACTTCAATTACTCATGCTACTTAAGTTAAAAAGTACACTTCATAATCAGTTCCTTTCCCCTCAAAAGTTGTTTTATCAGTACTGATTTTATATATACAGATAATTTTCTTAAAATACACAAAATTTCAACCAGTAAGTGATGTTAATGATATTAACAAAATTTGATCATCTTTTACTTAATCAGCCTAAACCCTCATTTTCCCCCAAGGGAAATGGAATAAATAGTGTAAATTCGTAGTATAAACAGTATAAACTTATAGTACAAATAGTACAGCTTTTCCATTATTGTAAATCATATAATACCTTTATTAAATTAGCCAGTATATTAAATTAGCCAATATAAAAATGAAATCTTAAAATATAAATTGTAACATGACTTATAATTCACTTTTAGGAAAGAAATGCAAAATTCTCAAAGTTTTTGAGGGAAGTCACAAATATATTTATATAATTAAGTACGGTCCCTTGTATATTTAGAGTATTAATAGCAGCCGAGTGGGGAGAAAAACTCAAAAGGGCATATCTTCAGGGGAAAGCCCATCAAGTGCCATTTGGAATGAAATTAGCAAATACTTGCCCTTCACTGTTTCCTCTCCTACTGCTGTAAACATCACAGTCATAACCAATACTGCAGAAAAGCTTTATAAAAATGCAAGAATTTCCAGTAATGGCAGTGAAGTTAAGAAGTCTTGAGAGCCCTCCCACAGGTAACAATTATATAATCTGGACAAAATGTAAAAATAACTATTTGCAGGCACTGGGAAACATCTCGAAGAAAGCATAAACCACCAGCAGCAATTACTCTTGAAAAGCTACAACTCCCAAGTGTATACACTTGCAAGATTAAGGCTTTCCCCAACCTCTCAGGGCAACACAGTGGGGAAGAGTGAGAGGAAGAGAGCCTCTATAGGCTAGAGATCAAAGAGGACAGTTTAGGAGGAAATTTAAGGGGGAAATCTGGAAATGAATGAACTGCAGAAGCACTGAAATCCAAAATCTGAAAATAAACTCTCTCCAAGTACCTGGCTGATGCACGGGAAGACCCACAGGAGGCAAAAGAGCAGGCAGAGACCAAAGAGGAATCTACTTGTGAAAGTAGAATCTACTCGTGAAAGCTCTAATGGATGAGTTCTGAGGCTCTTTAAGAACTGAGTTTAGTCCCCAAATGTACAAAGCTCAGGCATCAGAAAGCTGGACTTACTGGTTTCAAGCACCAGGGGATAAAGCCTAAAGCTGACAGAGTAGCTGGAAATTAAGGGGGAAATCTCCGGGCATAAGGAAACCACAGAGACTGTGCTCCCAAATCTGAACTAATCCCTGCCCAAGTACTTGTCTGACTGCCAAATCACACACGTGTAAGGGAGACCCAAGAGAATCAGCTAAGAAAGCTACATATGGAAATCCTAGAAAGTGAAGAGAGATATCAGTTGCTTCATAATACAGAAGAGATCAATTTGCAGATGAATCCAGGAAAAGTTAACTGCATACTAAAGTAAAAAACCAATATTCCAAAAACAAGAAACCCAACAATCCTCCACACAATAGAATCTAGAATTGTTAACGAGCAAACAACAGGGAAATGTGACCCATGTTCAGGGGGAAAAAAGTCAGTTAATAGAAACTCCAAGTGGGCCCGGATGCTGAATTTAAGAAGGGCTTCAAAGTGGCTTTTATGATCATATTCAAGGAATTAAAGGAAAACATGGTCTTACTGAGTGGACAGATAGGGAGTCTATGGAAACTGTAAAACAAAATCCAAATGGAAATTCTATAGTAAGCAAGATAATAATAGTTCAATTGACAGATTAATAAAATACTAATTTGAAGAACAAGGAAGGATAAGATTAAAGAAGAATGAACAGTCTTAGAGATCTGTGGGACAACAGTTAAATTTTTTTTTTAAAGATTTTATTTATTTATTTGACAGACAGAAATCACAAGCAGGCAGAGAGGCAGGCAGAGAGAGAGAGTAGGAAGCAGGCTCCCCACCGAGCAGAGAGCCCGACGTGGGGCTCGATCTCAGGACCCCGAGATCATGACCCGAGCTGAAGGCAGAGGCTTTAACCCACTGGGCCACCCAGGCGCCCTTAATGTTACATTTTTTAAAATTTCTTTTTAAATATTTTATTTTAATCTCTACATCCAACATGGGGCTCAAATTTATAATCCCAAGATCAAGAGTCACATGCTCTACCAACTGAGCCAGGAAGACACTCCAAATTTTAAATTTTAATACAGAGAAAGAGTCTAACCACATGAGTCTTCAGATTAAAGTTTTTAGTGTTCTTATTTTCTAAAATAAAACTTGTGACCAAGATAAACACTGCAATGTTATAATGAAATAACATCAACTACAATACTTACTATTCTGTTGGTCCTCAATTTAATCTTACTTAAAAACACATGGTTGTTATGATGTGTTAAAATTAAACCCGGACATGTTTTCTCTCAATTATTTTGCTAATCTTGTACTTTTTATTACCAATAAAACCTAAGAAAGGTATAGAGATTTTAAGTGTTAAATTTTCTATTTTTTCCTTTAAGACAAAGCATACATGATAACCCCAAACCCAGTTATATACACTTAGTCTTATTCAGATGATTATGTTAGTAATTTTGAATTCCTGTCCATTTTTACCTGGCTATAGCCCATCCTGCCACAAGTCCGTTGGCTTTTCACTAGATTTTTGTGACTAAAATTAATTTTAAAGTCTACGATCAGTATGAAATTATACTTAAATTGGGTTAATAAAGACAATATATGTATATATTGGTTTAAGAAAGACATTATATATTGGAAAATCAGAAAACCAAAAATGAATATAATTCTACAGCATACCAAAAACTAATGGTAATGGGTTGAACTATATTCAAGTCCTAACCTCTGGTACCTGCGAATGTGATCTTATTTGAAAACTGGGTCTTTTCAGATATAATCAGGTTGAGATAAGGTCAGACTGGATTAGGGTGGGCCCTACACCTGTTGACTCAGCACCTTTGTAGGAGAAAGGAGGAGACTTGGATGCAGAGATAAAAGAAGAACGTGGAGCTACAAGGAAAGCCACGTGAAGATGGAGGGAAGGAATGAAGTGATGGCATCAACAAGCCAAGAGCTACCGAGGATTGCTAGGATCCACCAGAAGCTAAGAGGATTCTGCTCTAAAGTCTTTAAAGGGACTGTGGCTCTGCTGACACCCTAATTTTGGATTTCTAGTCTCCAAAACCGTGAAAGTACAAATTTTTGTTGTTTTTAAGCCACGCAGTCTGTGGTACTTTGCTCTGGCAGCCCTAGGAAATGAATATACTAATGTATGTTTAACGGTATAGATCTGAACCCAGTTTGTTTTTTTTTTAATTGAGGGGAACTTACTTTTCCTTAGATTATATGGTCAACATATTTACACAGTCCCAAGTAACAACTCTAAATTTGTTTAATAAAGCAAATCAAACTTCACATAGAAAAAAGAGTATTATTTTTCAGTTTCAGTAGTATTCAAGTCTTAATTACTTAACTAAACTTTTACTTTCTGAACTTATAAAGTTTAAAGAATTCTAAGTTTCCAGGGCGTGGTTCAGTCTGTTAAGCGTCTGACTGTTGATTTTGGCTCAGATCGTGATCTTGGGGTCATGGGATTGAGCCCTGCATCAGGCTCTGTGCTCAGCAGGGAGTTGCTAGAGATTCTCTCTTTCTTCTTCCTCTTTTTATTTTTTTTAAAAGATTTATTTATTTTACAGAGAGTGCACATGAGCAAGCATAGGGCAGGGGAGGGGGGAAGAGTGAGAGAGTGTAAGAAACTTTAGCAGACTGTGCTGAGCATGGAGTCTGATGAGGGGCTTGATCTCAACACCATGAAATCACAATCTGAGCCAAAACCAAGAGTTGGACGCTTAACCAACTGTGCCACACAGGGGTCCCAGATTCTCTCCTTCTCAGTCTACTCCTTGCCCCTGCTCGTGAGCTCAATCTCTAATAAATAAATAAATAAATAAAAATATTAATAAATAAACCTTATTAAAAAATTCTAAGTTTCCAAAATTAGTTTAATTATATACAATTTATAGTCAAGCTTCTTTGAAAATGTAAGACATTTATAGGAATTCTAAGAAAATTATTATTTTTGCCATTATTTTTTAACAAGTATTTATTGTCTAAGTGCCAGACACTACTAGGCATGAGAATTCAAAGCTACTCAGGGCTCACATTCACTCTGTGTGGAGCACAGTCTAAAATAAGGTAGACAAAAATGGGACAAGTTCTATGAGGAAGTATGATGAGAGGGAACTCAGTAAAAGGATCAGCCTAGGGAACCAAGGGAAACTTGACAGAGAAACCAAGATTTGAACAAACTCTTTGACAAGTAGGAATTTCTCAGATGAAAGGGGATGGCAGAAATAGAAGAAAAAGTCCAGGAAACAGGAACAAAAGCAAAGTGGAATTCTGAACAGGTCTGATATATATCCAGGGCTGCTAAAAATTCTCTTATGGGTAAAGCACAAGGTGGGAAAGACTAGGTATTGAGATGAGCTAGAAAGAGGCTAAAGAATTTAGACTTTGGGTCGAAGCTGATAGGGAACCAACTGCACTTTTTAAACTAAAGGTTCCATGAGGCATAAAGGCCATATAGGAAGCCACTATAGTAGTCCCAGCAAGACATGCGGGAGGGGGGGTGGGGGGGCGCGGGGGCAGGGGGCGAGGCTGGACTAAGGCAGTGTTGGTGTTAGTGAAATGTAGGGAACAAAATAACTTCCAGAAATGTATTATGTTTTAAAAATTTACTTATTTATTTGAAAGAGAGAGAGAGGGAGAGAACGAGCAAGCACACATACAGGGATAGAGTAGGGGTAGAGGGAGAGGGAGAGAGACTCCCAAGCAGACTTTACACTGGATGTAGAGCCTGACACCAGGCCAATCTGACGACCCTGAGATCACACCTGAACCAAAACCATAAGTTGGACGCTTAACTGACTGCGCCACCCAAATGCCCCAGAAATGTATTGTTTTAAAAGGCTTTTATGCCTGCAACTCCACCAAAACAAAACGAAACAAAAACCAAAACCTACTAGAACTGGTAAATGAATTCAGTAAGGTCTCAGGATACACAATTAATATACAGAAATCTGTTACATTTTTATATGTTAGCAATGAAGTAGCAGAAAGACAATGTAAGAAAACAATCCAATTTACAATTGCACCAAAAATAACAAAGTACCTAGAAATAAATTAAACCCAGGAGGTGAAAGACCTGTACTCCAAAAACTATAAAACACTGATAAAAGAAACTCAGAGGACACAAACAAATGGAAAGACATAAATATTCCACACTCATGGATTAGAAAAATCAATATTGTTAAAATGTCCATACTACCCAAAGCAATCTACAGATTTAACATAATCCCTATAAAACACTAACATTTTTTATGGAACTAGACAAATAATACAAAAATTTGAATGAAACTACACAAGAAACTGAATAGCCAAAGCAATCTTGAGATAGAACAACAAAGCTGGATGTATCAGAATCCCCATTATAAAGCTATAGTAATCAAAACAGTATGGCACTGGCACAAAAACAGACACATAGATCGAAAGAACTAAATAGAGACCCCAGAAATAAACCCCACTTATATGGTCATTTAATCTGCAACAAAGAAAGCAAGACTATGCAATGGGTAAAAGACATTCTCTTCAACAAGTGGTGCTGGGAACACTGGACAGCTATATACAAAAGAATGAAACTGGACCACTTTCTTGCACCATACATAAAAATAAACTCCAAATGGATGAAAGACCTAAATGTGTGACCTGAAACCATAAAACTCCTAGAAGAAAACAGGCATTCATTTCTTTGATATTGGCTTTAGAAACATTTTTCTAGACATATCTCCTCAGGCAAGGAAAATAAGCAAAATTAAACTTTGGGTCTATACCAAAATAAAAAGCTTTTGCAAAGTGAAGGAAACAAACAAGAAAAATAAGAAGGCTCCCTATTGCATGGGAGATATTTGCAAATGATAGATCCAATAAGAGGTTACTACCCATGATATAGAATAAACAAACTTAGGGACCCCTGGGTGGCTCAGTCAGTTAAGCATCTGCCTTTGGCTCAAGTCATGACCCCAGGGTCCTGGAATCAAGTCTTGTATTGGGCTCCTTGCTCAGTGGGGAACCTTTTTCTCCCTCTGCCTCCGCCTACTACCCCCTGCTTGTGCTCTCTCTTTCTGACAAATAAAATCTTTTAAAAAAAACAAAAACAAAACCAAAAAAACCCATATACAACTCAATGCCAAAACCCACAAGTAATCCAATTAAAAAATGGGTAGAGGACATGAATAGACATTTCTCCAAAGACGACATACAGATGTCCAACAGAGCACATGAAAAGATGCTCAACATCACTAATCATCAGGGAAACACAAATCAAAACTACAATGAGATATCACCTTCCACTTAATCAAAGTGGCTAAAATAAAAAACACAAGAAATAACAAGTGCTGGTGAGAATGTGGAGAAAAAGGAACGCTCATGTGCTGTTGGTGGGAATGTAAATTGGTCAGACACTACGAAAAATAGTATGGAGGTTCCTCAAAAAATTAAAAATATGATCCTGTAATTCCGCTACTGGGTATTTACCTAAGGAACATAAAAACACTAATTTGAAAAGATATACACACTCCATTTATTACAGCATTATTTACCATAGCCAAATTATGGAAGCAGCCCAAGTGTCCACCAATAGATGAATAAAGAAGATGTGGTATACATATACAATGGAATATTATCCATTCATAAAAAAGAACGAGATTTTGCCATTTGTAACAATATGGATGGACCTGCAATGTAATGCTAGATGAAATAAGTCAATGAGAGAAAGACCAATACCACATGATTTCACTCATATGTGGAATTTAAGAAAAAAACAAATGAACAACAAAGAAAAAAGAGGACAAACAAAAAACCAAATTTAAATACAGAGAACAAACTGATGGTTGCCATAGGGAAGGTAGGTGAGAATCCCCTGAAGTAGTTTAAGGGGATTAAGAGTACACCTATCTCGAGGAGCACTAAGTAATGTACAGAAGCACTGAATCATTATAATATACACCCGAAACTAATACAACACTGTGTGTTAATTATACTTCAACAAATATAAAACAAAAATATAGAAGGGTTTCATGGTTTATCTAATTTGGAAAACTCTAGAAAACCATTAGATTGCTTCATTGCACAATTTTACAAAGTCTAAATATTCTAACATATTTTGAAAATTTCTAGGAGTATATAATTAAGGATGTAGTCTTTCTCCAACATATCTGACCACTGCACATCCCTCCCCCACAACTTTTTATTTAGAATATCTCATGGGACTAGCATCTCAAAGAATATTCCTTGAAAATACTGCTCAATGAAAATATTTAATTAAGCAACATACCAACAAATAGAAATTGAAAATAAGTACAAATAATACATTAGTACTGATGGGATGCAGAATAAAAAGGAGGGATCATAGTCCATGGGATTAACTAGGCAAGGTTTCCCACTCAATATACTGTAATTCTGCAGTGGAACCTTAGGCAGTAAGATGAACTAGGGACACATATGCTTACACCAGTAGAAATCTTTTAAATTTCTGAATGATGTCTTAATTTAAAAATTCTATTATCACAACTTAACAATTTAAAACATTTTTAATTGCCTGTACTTGGGGAGTAAATAATTACTTATATTATTAAGATGATTAGATTTTACAGCCTTTTCAACCTTCATCAGAGCTTCTTGTTCTTATTTATAAATTAAAAAATGCTTCTGGGTTTCATCTGGCTTTTAATGCTTCAGAATTTCATTACAGTCTCAGGTTAAAATCCCATTATCACATAAACTATTACGAACAAGGATTCTATGTAACAAACTTATTTGCAAATATCCTGTTAGGACTATGGTTTGTCATAATGAATTCTTTGTAAAGAATGGTTTTGTATAACAAATGCTTCCTCTTGATTATCCTCTTAAAATAACATTCTATATTACCAAAGACCTTAAATGGTATGCTGTTTTCAGTCTAGAATGGAGAGTTAAGAGCTCTGTAATTCTGCTTGGTGATTAAATCCTTTACCTCCCTTGATCCTTCTCTAGTTCAAACATTCCTACTTGAGAATCTAACTAAGGTCCAAATCACTACAATGTAAAAAGAGTGGGACATCATTCACTGATTCATTATAGAGAGCCCATTTCAGCATGTACTTCTGCAAACTGTAAATATAATTTCTACTAATAAATTTTCTGTAACAAAATCATGATATTAAATACAATTTTTCTTTAATGAAGCAAACATTCTTTTAAAAGCTAAAGAAATAATAATATTAACCCATGTCTTATTTTGTCTCTTTGGGGCTAGTCCATTAAGGGTAAACAGAGTATCTCTATTATTTCATCCCTTATTTTAAATTTTTGAAAAAAAAACCCTGATGTTTTTTAGGACATATTATCCATAATCCAAAGAAGATATTATTAGATGTTTACATAAGAAGTTTAAAAGTAAATGACTTTTTTTTTTCTTTTTTTATTTATTTGACAGACAAGAGACACAGCAAGAGAGGGAACACAAGCAAGGGGAGTGGGAGAAGGAGAAGCAGACTTCCCATTGAGAAGGGAGCCCAACACAGGGCTCGATTCCAGGACCCTGGGATCATGACCTGAGCCAAAGGCGGGTGCTTAACGACTGAGCCACCCAGACACCGGAAAAGTAAATCACTTTGAGCTATACCAATGAATTATAACTTATACAGGCTAAGTGTCCCTTTTTCCTTAATTTCAGTGTGTAAAAGGAAGAGGGGGAAAAAACTCAAAATCCTTTCCTTTCAGAAAGTGCTTCTTAAATTGTTTATTTTGAACTGTGACTGAATAAGGAATTTTTACTGGGATTATACATAATTCACTGTTTCTAAGGTAATGTGAAGCTGTTGTATAGAGATAGTTATAAACTTGAGCGATGAAAATTAGGTGATTAATATTCTCCATTACTTTGGTCTTCTCTCTACATTGGGTCCCTTAGCTAAGTGCCTGAATCAATCTGCTGAGGTCCAAAAATGGAGATACGGATGCAGAAACCCAAGATTGTTTCTAAACAATTGGCTACGTAAGCAAAAGGGCACAAGATAAAAATATCTGATAATTGCTCTAAAAATCACTAGTAAAACTAGAGAAAATATGGCACTCTTTTGCAGACTCATTTACATTTTATTCTTAACGAGAAAAAACAACTAGATATAATGTTCTTGGGTGCTAACATAATAAGGCACAACTAAATTGGTAAAAAAAAAGTTGCATCATATCTGAATGTTTTATAAATAGCAGTAAGAGTTTTCTTACCTTCAAAAGTTCAAAGTAATGCAGACAGTGGTAAACAGGGGCTAGAAGTAGCCTGGGTAAAACATACTGAACAGCTTCTTTGAAGCCTTCGCCTATTGACTAAAAAACAAAGTAATTAATTTTTTTTTAAGTTTACTTTTCAGACATTATTTATCTTGATTTAAAAATTACTGTACCTGTAAATAGAGTGCTGCTCCAGGCTTCGATAACTGACTGAGGAAACGATCGTGAAAACCAGGCCGTAAGATATCTCGAGCGTATGATTCGTATGGATCAAATGCCAGTTCCTTAGAAAATAATGTAAAACATAGATAATCTTTCTCCAAGTTAAAACTTAAATAACTTACCACCAGAAATAAAGAAAGATTAAACTATAGGCACATCCAAGCTAGCAGTTATGTGCTTCTTTTTAAGCCTCAAACAAAATTACATGGCTATCCATTATGATTTTAATTAAGGATAAGTTTAATATTCTCCAGAAGAGATAAGTAAATCAGTTCTTTCTGATGAATAATGATATCCTTATAGGTTATGACACCTCTCCTCAAAGGATTCTAGTAGAGCATTATCAACAAAAGTGGTCATAAGAAAGGCAAGACTTTGGTTCTGGAAAACAAAGTATAGCTGGACCAACAATACAGGTATCAACAATGAGGTAAAGTATAAACTTTTGGAATAGGGGCATCTGACATTTATTTTCTCATGGTTATTTCTTATTGGTAGACTTTTACTTTCACATTCTTCAAGCCAAAGGTAGCAGTCTGTATCATCTAAAATTGTTATAGTTTTCACAAGCAATTAAACAAGAGTTTATCCAAATTGCCAAAAATTCTACTATCATCAATCATAAATGAACTAAACAATTTGAATGGTTAGGTCTAAGAGTACAATCTATGGGTTTTGATGATTCCTGAGGAAAAAAGAGAATCGGTGTCTTGATTTTAGAAGGAGCCATCCTCTGCCCTATTCCTTGTTAAAAAACTAACAAAACAAACTTATGAAAATTGCGATCTAGATTCTAGCTAGAGCTCATTTCTAGGATGGGGAATTCTAGAAAGAGGAAGAGGACATCTAGTGGAGGAGTACAGAAAAAAGAGGGACTGACAGCTCAAATGATGTTTATGTTCATTACCCTTAATGTAGTTTCTTAGATTTTTTTCTTAAGGAAAGACTGAATAATAACAATACAAGATCAGAAATCAGAAGACCTGAGTTCTAGTCTTTGTGAAATACAATATGGCATATAAAGTTCTAAGTCATCCTAAATTCCTTGAACTGACTCCTGATTCATTTCCCAATTTCAACTCCTTCAACTACTTTCCCAACTAAAAATTTCTATGATAATATAACACTGGAAATTGCAGTCCACTCCAGATTTTACAAGAACGGATGGTAAGGTTCCAAAAATAATAACAGAAGGGAGTCAGGTATGAGCAGAATAGATGGGACAGAGAAATAAAAATGTGATCTGATGCTTTTATCACGGGTCTCTTGAACTCTAGAAATCATCTGGAACAGCAAATAATGTTTGTCCTCCCCCTCTTTCAATGAACTCTAATTTACTACAGAATTTTTAGGACAACTACATGCAAAAAGTAAAGGCTATACAGCAAAGTGGCTTAAGAGCATAACTTTAGAGTCACAGAGACCCAAATTCCCATTCTGATTATACTACTTATTAGCTGTGTGAGCTTTAATAAACTAAGCCAGTTTCTTCATTGAAAAATGGATAGTACCTACTTTCAAGGGGTTGTTTTAGGAATTAAATGAGGTATCATAAGCAAAATGCTTACTATGCATGTACATAGTAAGCAGTGAATAAAAGGTCCCCAGTATTATCATTCTAAAATAGCACGTTTCAACAGAGAAAAAAACTAACTACTAACTAGGAATCCAACCTTTCATCACAGTTTTATTCTTGAGGATAAATACATAGAATTGCAAGCACTTCTAAGAATCCTTGTATAAGTTAACAGATTTTATGATTAGTTTATAGGTTAAAATCAATACTTAAAAGATTCATAAAAATCTGATTATCAATATATGTAATTGTGTATTAATGATTAAAAATGTAGAATATTCCAAACACATAGAAAAATACAGAGAAAAACCTAACATAACTATATTCACCATGTGGCTCAAAATAGTTCAACTTAATCTTATAAACTTGTTTCAGCTTTAAAAAAAAAAAAAAAGAAGTAAGACACCATCGTGGTAATTGATCTTCCTGAGCCCCCTTTCACAAGCTTATCTCCTCCCTTACTGATCCCCAAAGGAAATCACTGTCCTGAATTTGAATTTTATCATTTCCATGTATGTTTTTATATAATTACACATGTATCAAGAAATAAGGCAATGTTTTCAAACTTTATATAAATACCATAATGTATTTATTCTTGCAATTTGCACTTTACATTCAAAGTTGTGTCCAAGATTTATCCATTTGTATTAATATGGTTTCTTCCATTCATTTATTCTAAACTCTATAACATTTTATTGTATAAATATGTATTTTTGAGATAATTTAGATTCACATGTAGTTTCATGTGTGCACACTACTCAGTTTCCCATCATGGTAACATTTTGCAGTAGTACAATATAATGCAATATCGCAATCTGGCCATCGACACTGATGTAAAGTATGCATCAGGGATCTGAGATTGCCTTTTTTTTAAGAAAAACTTTTTTAAGATTTTATTTTTTTAAAGTAATCTCTACACCCAACGTGAGGCTCAAACTCAAAACCTGAGATCAAGTCTCACGCTCCACTCAGCCAGGTGCCCCTCTCTTGTTGCCCTTTAACAACACCTCCCTCCCTCCTATCAGCACCCAAATCTGAATTATGTATTTTTTGTTTTGTAGCTCATGCTTTGGGTGTCGTATCTAAGAATCCTTTGCCAAAGCCAAGGTTTTGAAGATTAAGCCATGCTTTCTTCTAAGAGTTTTATAATTTTAGCTCTTACATTAGATCCATTTTATGTTTGTATATGGAGTGAGGCAAAAAGTTCAAATTAATTCTTTCATGTTTCTCATAACTTTATAGTGTCTTTTTGTAAACAGAAGTTTGGTTTTTTTAAATTAACATATAGCACATACCCTCCCCAATGTCCATAACTCAACCACCCTCTCCCTAGCCCCCTCCCCCTGGCAACCTTCAGTTTGTTTTCTGAGATTAAGAGTCTCTTACGATTTGTCTCCCTTCTGATCCCATCTTGTTTCATTTTTCCTTCCCTACACCCAAACTCCCCATGTTGCCTCTCAAATTCCTCATATAAGGGAGATAATATGATAATGTCTTTCTCTGATTGACTTACTTTGCTCAGCATAATACTCTCTAGTTCCAACCATGTCATTGCAAATGGCAAGATTTCATTTTTTGATGGCTGCATGGTATTCCATTGTATATCTATATCTATACCACATCTTCTTTATCCATTCATCTGTTGAGGGACATCTAGGTTCTTTCCATAGTTTGGCTATTGTAGACACTGCTGCTATAAACATTCGGGTGCACATGCCCCTTCAGATCACTACATTTGTATCTTTAGGGTAAATACCCAATAGTGCAATTGCTGGGTTACAGGGCAGCTCTATTTTCAACTTTTTGAGGAACCTCCATGCTTGTAAACAGAAGTTTTAAAATTTTAATTTCTCCTGGTTTGCACTCTCAATATTCTTTAAGAAACCCTTCCTATCTCAAAGTCATAAACATATTCTCCTATATTCTCTTCTGAACTTTTAAAGTTTGCTTCTCATTTTTGGATTTTTAATCTGTTGAGAACTTGGGTATGACATGAGCTAAGGATGGAATTTTTTCTTTCCAAATGGATAACCAGTTTTGACCCAACACAATTTTTTAATTCGTTTTTTCTTTCTCTACTGGTTGATAATTGCAATCTCAGTCACATATCATGTGTGTATGTGTGTTTTTTCCAGGACAGTCTATTCTGTTGCACAGTTTGTTTATACCTTCAACAATACCGTGCTACTTACTGTGACTACATAATAAATTTTAAAATTTGACAAGACAAATACTCTTAACTTGTTCTTCCTCAAAATTTTAATTTTTGTCCCTTCATTCTTCCACATGAGTTTTAGGACTAGTGTGCTATGCACTGGATTTAGAGATTATTTGGGAGACTAGTATCATTATACTATTGGGTCTTTCCATACATGAACACAGTATGTATTTCCACGTATTCACATCTTCTTTATGAACCTAATTATTTTATGATTTTCTTAACTGGTCTAGAATATTTGTTGGGCTTATTTCTGAGTGTCATGTAGTTTTGTTTCTATAGTGAATGGAGTTTTTCCTTTAATGTCATGTACAATGGTTTATAACTGAGCACAGTAACGCTATCAGTTTTTATGCTAATCTTTTATGTGGCAACTATACTGAACTTGCCTAATATACTATATAAATCTTGGGTTTGCCATGTTTACATGGTTTTGAACCTCCTACAAGTGGAATTACATAGTATTTTGAATGTCCTTATATGGTTCACCATGTTGCCCTTTTAAAAAAAAAAATCAATTGTTCATTCTTTTTTATTGTCATAGCATTTCACTGTGTGAATATATGACAAATAAATTCACTATGACTAAACCTGCTGTGAACATTTTTAAACATGTTTTTTGGTAAACACGGGCACCCATTTTTGTTTGGTATCTGTGCAAGAGTGAAACTGCTGGATCATGTGGTACACTGTAGGCTTAATTTTAGTAGATAAGCCAAACAGTTTTCTGAAGGGGCTGTACCATTTTAAATCCCATCCATCAGCAATGTAGAGTTCCAACTGTTCAATGGTTTTACATTGCATTTCCTTGATGAATAATGATGCTGAACTTTCTTTCTTCAAGAAATACCTGCTTAGGTCTTCTATTTTCTAAAAAAACTACACTGTCTTTAAGTTACTGATTTTACATACTCTGGATAGGAGTCATTCATTGGCTATAGATACTACAAATACTGTCTCACCATCTACAGCTCGCTTTTTCACACTCTTAATTTTGGTTATCGATCCAGATGTTCTTACCTTTAAAGAAGTCCAGTTTATCATTATTTTCTTTCATGGTTTTGGTGTCTTAAGAAATCTTTCCTTATTTGGGGTGCCTGGGTAGCTCAGTCAGTTAAGCAGCTGCCTTCAGCTCAAGTCATGATCCTAGCATCCTGGAATCAAGTCCCACATCGGGCTCCCTGCTCAGCAGAGAGCCTGCTTTTCCCTCTCCCTCTGCCTGCCACTCTTCCTACTTGTGATCTCTATCTCTCTGTCAGATAAATAAAATCTTAAAAAAAAAAAAAAAAAAAGAAAGAAATCAAGCTTTCCTTATTCTAAGGTCATGAAGATCTCTTACATTTGCTTCTACAAGTTTTATTATCTTAAACTTTGAACTCACTTTTTTTTTTTTTTTAAAGATTTCATTTATTTATTGGAGGGAACAAGACAGACATAGTGAGAGAGGACAGGAGCAGGGAGAAGCAGGCTACCTGCTGAGCAGGAAGCCAATGCGGGACTCAATCCCAGGACTCCGGAACCATGACCTGAGCTGAAGGGAGTCACTTAACCAACTGAGCCACCCAGGGACCCTAAACTCATCTTGAATCAAAGTTCAATTGGGCAGAAAATTCCGTTTTCCCTTAGTACTTGAAGGTACCATTCAACTGTTAGCCTCTACTGTTAAAGAGAAGCCTTCTGTCATTCTATTTGCAGTTCTTTTCAAGTACTACTCTCTTCTCTGTCACAAATTTTAAGATTTTCTCTTTATCTTTGATGTTCTATAGTTTCACTAGAATGTTTTTGGCTATAGGTTTATTTTTATTAATCCTGTCCAGTATTTGGAATTCATTTCTGATCTGGAAACTCATGTCTTCATTTCTGGTAAATTCTCAATTTTTACCTCTTCAAGTATTTCTTCTCCATCATTCTTTTTTTTTTTTTAAACAAGTTCTGTTTGTGTGTGTGTGTGTGTGTGTGTGTGTGTGTGTGTGTGTTTAAAGATTTTATTTATTTATTTGACAGACAGAGATCACAAGCAGGCAGACAGGCAGGCAGAGAGAGGAGGAAGCAGGCTCCCCGCTGAGCAGAGAGCCCGATGTGGGGCTTGATCCCAGGACCCTGGGATCATGACCTGAGCCGAAGGCAGAGGCTTAACCCACTGAGCCACCCAGGCGCCCCATCTTCTCCATCATTCTTTAACTGAAACTCCTATTAGATGACATCAAAGCCCTTCAATGTAGCCTTTATTACCCTTAGCTATTCTTTCACATTCTAATCGTGGTTTCTCTGTGTCACATTCCGTCCTCAATTCCTTTTTCCAATTCATTAATTTTCTCCTTGAACTAAGTTTAGCAAATGTTTACTACATACTGAGTTTTTATTTATATTTAATTCCCAATATCCCTGTATTTTTTTTGATACTTGCCTGTTCTTATTTTCTTTCCACCTATTTTTGTTTCAGCACATCTTCTTTATAAATGGATCACAGTTCTTCATTTATCTGAGCATCCTAAACTTCTTTTAAACTCTTTGTATGTCTGTTGTACAAAATTAATTTCATTTGAAATGAATTCATTTTCTAATTGTTGATTTTGTTAGATAGCACTCTAAACATTAGAATTTGTCTTGTATTTTGGAATTCTGTATTATATAGACTTCTTAGGGGGAGGCTTTTAATTTCTGGTTTCCTTTTTTTCTCTCCCATCCATTTATGGTCACTCTTGTAGACCTGAACCTGCTCTGTAAATGATTTTGGGGTCTCAGGCTCTGTAATCATACCAGCTTAATACTGTAGGATAATTTGTTAAGTTTTAAAGTATTTTTGTTATAAAAGGTAGTGTTTCTTTGTCCCCGACCTCAAGTCCAAACCTTGCAGGGAGAAAGTTGTAGGACTGCTCCAGCATCTTCTTATAATCAGGATCCTGGAGCAAGAAGTCTTGCTCACTTTCATAGAGCACATTTAGTCTTCATTATCCTCAAGGGCAACACCCAACTACCGGAGCTCATTACTTTGAATGTTTACTCTATTTCTGATCTTATTTTTGAGCCTAGTTATGTATAGTCCTTTAAAAAAAATACACTTTATGACTTCTGTGTGTTTGAAGCAAGAATGAAGGGGTGTTGCGAAGCTTAAGCTTACCAGTAAAAATCTTAAATTTTTTGTTTTATAAACTCAACCTTATGTTTGTGGATTTTAGAGTCAGAACAAAGTAAGAGCTAAAAATCTCAGAATGACAACCAATGCTAACTTATTAGGACTAAATCCTGTATTTTAACATTTGAATACCCAAGGAGAAAGTTACTATTTTTCCACCCCCATAACATTTTATTCATCCAGGTCCTAGACTTGATTTTCCTGTTCACGTCACTCCTCCTATTCTAAATAATAATGTACAGTGTGAAGGTGGTTAGCTAAATATTTTAGGTAGGTTACTTTAATTTTCACAAAATCCTGAGTCCTACTATTGTTATTCCCTACTTTAGAAATACAAATATGGGGATTTAAAGATTGGAGATAAATTGCCCAGAGTCACATACAACTAAGCTGCAGAACTGAGGCTGGAACACAAGTATCTAACCTCAGGTCCAACTTCCGTGGCTGCTTCAATGACAGGGCATTCACGGTCTTTTCTTAGCTTTGCTATAGAAGACATGATGGACTGTCAGCTGTAAATGCCTCCCCTCTGTGGGATCTGCTTTTTTTATAATGAATGAGAGGCTAGTTTTTTGTGGGTTTCGTAAGATAACAGAAACAAATGTTGACAATGAGCCTCTGAGGAACAGATAATATGACTGAGTAGTCAGCAGTCAATATCTATGATTTTAGCTGGAAACAAGAATTAAGATTCCAATTTTAACGCAAATAAAGAGCTTTCATGCAGACTTTTTTTTTTTTTTTTTTTTTTTTTGGTGTGTAATTAATTACTTACCTCTGCTAAGTCTTCAAAGCAGCTTCCTACTAAGGGATGGGGGCTACCTTCATCAGTCATTTCCACAGTATCTTCTATATGGCCCAGTAACTTTACACTAAGTTCATGTATATCTACTATACGACTAAATATATTTTCTACATCCTGTTGGGAGAAAAGCAAATTCAGTTAGGTTATAGAATAAAAAACAAATTTTGAGCCAGTAAGTCATTTTATAATCGTGAAATTTAACATGGCAAATGCAGTGAGAAATTTTAACTTACAAATGCAAGTAAAAGACAATTCAAGAATTCTTTTTGCAAAGGTGTACAATTTGCAAATACATTTCTTTAGGGCAATGGTTCTCAAAATAATATACAGTACTTTTAAAAGCAAAAAATTTAGTGAGAAGAATGGCACTGTTTTACATTTCTGTAAATCTCTACCATCTGGCTTAATAGAAGATAGCTACATTTAATCTGTTGTGATACACTGTTTTTGATAAAAGCATACAAAGAAAATCCAGCTTCACACAGATAGGTGGAAAAGGGAGGAATATTTTAATAGTCTATTCAAATAACTGTAGATTGTTTTTTTTTTTCAGTAGAGTTTCCTTAATGAGATATAAGTCATATACCATAAAATTCACCCTTTAAAGTGCACTATTCAATGGTTTTCACATATTCAGAGCTGTTCAGTTACCACTACTATCAAATTCCAGAATATCATTATCACCCCAGAGAGAAGGTCTACATCCATTAGCAGCACTCACCATTCTTCTTTTCTGCCCTGGGGCTGGCAACCACTAATCTATTTTCTAACTCCATGGATTTGCCTATTCTGGACATTTCATATAAATGAAGTAGACAGCCTTTTATGATATTACACCAAAAGTCGACAAATGGTAGTTTCTTAAATGTTAGTTGCAATGTGGAATCTGAACCCATATCAATTCTGTACTTATACATTAAAATCCATCAGTCTATATTAAACTCTGAATGGATTCCTTACTGATGTGTGTTTTTGTAGCATTATGAATTTGGTCACCTGGAAAGTAGTGGTCCACTGAATTCCACAAATCTTCCACATGTTAACACATTTAACACATTTCACTACAGAATATTAGAAGACCAAATCCATTATCACCACCGTAACACACACCGGTAGTGTGAGTGGATAAAAATTTTCCAAAATTTTATTTTCATTTGAAAATTCCATTTTTAACACTATCAACAAATACTGTCACTTTCCTCAAAGTGACAGGTTTGTTCATTTTATTCCCCCACTTCACTTATTTTTGAGAAATGTCTGCCAAATATACAAGTCTGAATAACCACAGTCTGTCAGTCATTCTTTCAGGTAAAGTAGTGTCTCATGAAGAAAATGGCTCACTCAGTTAGCAATTCAGTCAGCAATTCAGTCATATAGTGCTTTCCTTCAAAGCAACCACCCTACTTTGATATGTAGTAGAAATGCTTATGTGTGCTTCCTAACTGCCTCAGCTCTTCTCTTCTTACCTAGGCCTTCTTGGGACATGCCAAGCTCTTGTTCTACCAGTAGTGACAAAAAAATTCATGAGTCCATATGTACTGCCCTTTTATTTCATTTCTTCATTCTATTCGTCTATCATCTCATTTTTATTACAAATATGCATACATACAAGAATGCTCAATACAATGCCTAGTAACTTCTGTAAGATTTTCTGCAGGTTAGATTCCTGGATAGACTTCTACCATGGGGTTACATATTTAAAATGTCAGTGAAGACAGAATGGGAGAAGATATTTGCAAACGACATATCAGATAAAGGGCTAGTATCCAAAATCTATAAAGAACTCATCAAACTCAACACCCAAAGAACAAATAATCCAATCAAGAAATGGGCAGAGGACATGAACAGACATTTCTGCAAAGAAGACATCCAGATGGCCAACAGACACATGAAAAAGTGCTCCACATCACTCGGCATCAGGGAAATACAAATCAAAACCACAATGAGATACCACCTCACGCCAGTGAGAATGGCTAAAATTAATAAGTCAGGAAATGACAGATGCTGGCGAGGATGCAGAGAAAGGGGAACCCTCCTACACTGTTGGTGGGAATGCAAGCTGGTGCAACCACTCTGGAAAACAGCTTGGAGGCTCCTCAAGAAGTTGAAAATAGAGCTACCCTATGACCCAGCAATCGCACTACTGGGTATTTACCCTAAAGATACAAATGTAGTGATCCGAAGGGGCATGTGTACCCAAATGTTTATAGCAGCAGTGTCTACAATAGCCAAACTATGGAAAGAACCTAGATGTCCCTCAACAGATGAATGGATAAAGAAGATGTGGTATACACACACACACACACACACACACACACACACACACACACACACACACACACACACTGGAATACTATGCAGCCATCAAAAGAAACGAAATCTTGCCATTTGTGATGACATGGTTGGAACTAGAGGGTATTTTGCTTAGCGAAATAAGTCAATCAGAGAAAGACAACTATCATATGATCTCGCTGATATGAGGAAGTCGAGAAGCAAGATGGGGGGGTTGGGGGTAGGAAAAGAATAACTGAAACAAGATGGGATTGGGAGGGAGACAAACCATGAGACTCTTAATCTCACAAAACAAACTGAGGGTTGCCGGGGGGAGGGGGGTATAGGGTGTTGTTTGGATTACGGACATTGGGAATGGTATGTGCTATGGTTGAGTGCTGTGAAGTGTGTAAACCTGGCCATTCACAGACTTGTACCCCTGGGGCTAATAATACATTATATGTTAATTTTTTAAATATATATATACACAAATGATTAATGCCTCAATAAAAAATAAATAAATAGTCAGTGGATAGCTTTTTATTTTTTTTTAAGATTATTTATTTATTTATTTGACAGACAGAGATCACAAGTAGGCAGAGAGGCAGTCAGAGAGAGAGAGAGAGGGAAGCAGGCTCTCTGCTGAGCAGAGAGCCCAATGCGGGGCTCGATCCCAGGACCCTGGGATCATGACCTGAGCTGAAGGCAGAGGCTTTAACCCACTGAGCCACCCAGGTGCCCCAGTGGATAGCTTTTTAGAGTCCACTGGTTTACCCTCCCACATGTAGCATAGGGGAGTAACAGTCTAACCAAACCCTCACAAAACCAAATACTGTCAATTTTAATTTATTTTTAAGATTTTATTTATTTGACACAGAGAGAGAGAGACAGTGAGAGAGGGAATACAAGCAGAGGGAGTGGGAGAGGGAGAAGCAGGATTCCCAATGACCAGGGAGCGCAATGCAGGGCTTGATTCCAAGGACCCTGGGATCATGACCTGAGCTGAAGGCAGACACTTAACAACTGAGCCACCCAGGTGCCCCAAATACTGTCAATTTTAACTTTTAGAAAAATGCCTAGGTAACTGAAAAACAAGAACTAATTACAATTATTCAGTTACTATTTTTTTATTTGATTTTCAGTAGTGACTTTTTTTTTAATCAAATCAACATTGAGGCAGGATTCATATCCAATAAGATAAATCTATTTTGATGTGCTTCTGGATAGATTTTATATAGTTATTCACTCTTGTAACTATCACCATAGTCAAGATACAAAAGTCTTATTACCTTAAGAAGTTTCCTTATGCCCCATCCCCAATAATCACCATTATTGCTCCCAGGAAACTAGTGATCTGCTTTCTGTCACTATAGATTAGGATTCTAGAATATTAAAAAAAATGGGATCATATATAATCTTATTTGTCTAGTTTCTTGGCTAATGTTTTTGAGATGCATCCTTACTGTTGCTTTTTTCTTTAAGATTTTATTTATTTGTCAGAGAGAGAGCATGAGCACAAACAATGGGAGAGGCAGGCAAAGGGAGAGGCAGGCAGAGAAGCAGGGTCCCCGCTGAGCAAGAAGCCCAACACGGGGGGCGCCTGGGTGGCTCAGTGGGTTAAAGCCTCTGCCTTCGACTCAGGTCATGATCTCAGAGTCCTGGGGTCGAGCCCCACATTGGGCTCTCTGCTCAGCAGGGAGCCTGCTTCCTCCTCTCTCTCTGCCTGCCTCTCTGCCTACTTGTAATCTCTGTCTATCAAATAAATAAATAAAATCTTAAAAAAAAAAAAAAAAAAAAAAAAAGAAGCCCAACACGGGACTTGATCCCAGGATCCTGGGATCACAACCCAAGACAAAGGCAGACGCTTAACCAACAGAGCTTACCCAGGCGTCCCCTTACTGTTGCTTTTATAACTACTTCATTCCTTTTAATTCTGAGTAGTCTTCCTTTGTATGGACATACCACAATTTGTGTATTCATTTACCTGCTGATGGATATTTGGGTTGTTTCATGTCTGGGCCATTACAAATAAAGCTGCCATGAACACTCGCAAACAAGTTTTGTGTGGACATGTTTTCATTTCTTCTGGGTAAAAACCTAGCTGTGGAATTGCTGGTAGAATGGCTAGTTTATATTTAATGTTACACAAAACAGACAAACTCTTTTCCTAAGTATTTGTACTAGACAACATTCCCACAAGCAATTGCTCCACATTCTTTTCAGCATTTGGTATTGTCAGTCTTTTTAATTACAGCCTTTCTATCTATTGAGTCTGTAATAATGTCTCATTGTGGTCTTAATTTGCATTTCCATAGGATACTGATGTTGAGCATCTTTCAATGTGTTTTTTGGCCACTGGTATAGCTAGTTTCATAAAATCTGTGAATTTTTTACCCACTTAAAAATATCAGGCTGTTATTCCAATTATTGAATTGTAAAAGTTCCTTATATATTCTGGATTCAAGTCCTTTGTCAGGTATATGTATTACAAATAGCTTCTACCATTCTGTGGCTTTTTATTTTTATGGCAGTGTCTTTAGAAGAGCAAAAGTTTTTCATTTTATTGAAGTCCAATTCATTAATTTTTTATTAATGGTTCTTGATTTTTGTGTCTTAAGAGATCTTTACCTATTCTTTACTCCTTTCTATTTTATTAATTTAAAAAATCTTTTATTTATTTATTTGTCAGAGAGAGAAAGAGAGAGCATAAGAAGGGGGAGCGGCAGGCAGAGAGAAAAGCAGGCTCCCCACTGACCAAGGAGCCCAATGAAGGACTTGATCCCAGGATCCCAGGATCACAACCTGAGCCAAAGGCAGCCGCTTAACTAACCAAGCCACCCTAGCATCCCCTACTCCTTTATTTTAAAAAATTTTATTTTTAAGTAATCTCTCTATGCAATGGGGGCTTAAACCCTGAGATCAAGAGTCACACTATCCACTGATTGAGCCAGCCAGGTGCTGCTTTGCTCCTTTATTTTAAAAAAAAAATTTTATTAAGGTAAAATTCACATAGAATATAACTCATCCATTTAAAATGAACAATTCAATGTTTTTTTTTTTACTCTAAAGATTTGTGCAAATCATAAACCACTCCTGTAACTTTTTTTTTTTAAGAGTTTATTTATTTATTTGACAGAGAGAGATCACAAGTAGGCAGAGAGGCAGGCAAAGAGAGAGTGAGGAGGAAGCAGGCTCCCTGTCAAGCAGAGAGCCCGATGCAGGACTCGATCCCAGGACCCTGAGATCATGACCTGAGCCGAAGGCAGAGGCTTAACCCACTGAGCCACCCAGGCGCCCTACTCCTGTAACTTCTAATGGCCATTCATGGTGCCCCAGTCTCAGCTTGAGCCCCAGTCTCAGCTTCTGCAGTAAGCACTACGTTTTTGACAGTCATCCATGGCTAGACTTCTAGGAATTACTAGATGTAACCCCCTTAGACAATCTCAGCTGTTTTCACCACTCAGTGCATTTCCCCAGGATTCAGTTAGGTTGGTTTGATTACTATTGTAAGATCAGTGATCCCTTCTCTAATGCTCAACGTTACTGGCTCTCTCTTTTTGCTCCCCAAATACTGTGGTCATACTCTATTATGGTAATTACCATACTATATTGTCATTTAATATTCAAGTTTACATTTCAGTCTTGACTAGCCTCCCAACTGAGGGAAGGAATGGTCTTATTTATCTCTGAATACCCACTGCTAAGGGCTACATGATGCCTAACAACATATATAGGCAGCATTGATGAAGTATTAGTTAAATGACTTAAATGAGTCAAATTAAACAAACATAAATCTTCCACCTTAACAAGAGGCTTTATTCCTTGGAGTACACAGAAGATTCTTTAAGTTTATTTGCATTTATAATTCAGTCTAGTTTATAATGTGTCCTCTAATTTTTGATGTTGAATTTACTGAACCTGTTGTAGCACCTCTGAGATCAGACACTATGAATTAAATCCCACAACTTAAAAAAAATCTGACAAGTTAGCAATCGTGAACCACACAAATTCAAATTTGAGTGGTCATGTAAAATTAACAACACATGCAATGATATATGTGTACACAACAATACTTACATTAGCTGAAAACAATTTTGAATTGGAGACAAAGGGCTCTCTAAAAACTTTTATAATTAAATTTAGTTCCCTTATGTACTGTCGAATTTCTGCCATAAATGCTTTTACCAAATCATAGTAAGTTTGCTCTCCTGAGGTGGAAGGCTCTTCATCAGTTAAAGATAATATATTTATATCTTCTACATCTTGATGAAACATGTCCATTAATACCTAGAGAGTCAGAGAGATAAAACAAGTACAATAAAATATGAACCTATAGTTGAAGTTAAGCACCATAAGTTGCTCTTTGAATACAGTTCTTAAGTGATAAAAAGCAGATACACAATAATCTCTTCTTGGCTCTACTGCTACTGCCTCCTCCATATCTTCTCTAAAACAGAATTCTCCATCTAATATCACAAACTGCCTCCTCCAAGTCCTCTATTAATACTAGTTTCTGTCTGTCTCTTGTTAATCTATTACTTCAAATTTGTTCCCAAATTCTGTTAGATTTCTCTCTTAGTCTCCTCTGTTTCATACCCTTGCCATTACCACCTCATTCCAGTGCCTCACCACCTTATCTCTGAATAATTCACAGTGTGCTAACTGGCCTCCTTGATTACAATTGTTGGAGACTGATCAAAACTAGTCCTTATTATTATTAAAGAAGTCTACTATCCAAAGAAGAAGTCTACTATTCAAAGAAGTCTACTATTATTACTCTTGCTAAACCTCATCTTTCCACTTCTGTAAATTTCTACATCATTATCCCTACAACACAATTAAATTATATTTTATCTTGGATTACTTTCTGCTTGTTTCACAAATAGAAGTTTCCCATCATCAACTCTGGAGCCTTTCTTTTCTACAAAATCATTTAGGAAATGAAAATATCAAGGCAATCTAGTAAATAAGTAAAAGCTTTAGAGTCAGATCTAGAGTCTAAGTCTAGGCTTTGAAACTTCTAAGAAATCCTGGACCAATTTCTTTATCTCTCTGAACTTCAGTTTCCCTTTTATAAGAGCATCTACCTTAGAGGGGTACCCTAAAGACCAAATGAGATAAATTTCATATACGCTCAACTTTCAATAACTGTTTGCTCTTAACATTATAATAAAACCAAACAAGTAGTATCTATAGATAGTTAAGTATTGAAATAAAACTCAAGAGTTTAGTATTTTTACATTTTCAAAATTTGTTTTAAAAAATCCATAATTTTCTAAGTGTCCCAATCGAAATGATTTAAAGAATTTCACTAATAAGAGATAATTACTAGTATTACCCCTACTTGCATGAACACATGAAAGAAAACTGCCTGACATGTTTAAACAGTTTAGTACTATACATACATTTATATATATGTGTGTGTGTGTGTGTGTGTGTATTATATATATAAAAAATATTCTATTTCCAGGAAGTGTTATCTTGAGTACTTGCTATTAGGTTACTGGAAATATACCCTAACACATAATATATAATTTTATTGTCTGAGTAGTATGTTAGTATTCAATAAATCAGGAATAAAAATTTAAGAACAAAACATAGAGATCAGTATCTTACCTTATCAGCACACATTGCCACTTTAATATCCTGTTTTGTAATTTCATAATGCCGTATATTTCGTACGTAATTCCCCACCAGCTTTAAAATGTCTGCAGAAATGTATTCTAATACTGCTACTATGTAAACAGAAACCTGGTGGTCAATTTTATAACCTAGGACCTCCTGAAAAATTAAAAGAAAAACGTGTTTAAAAATCATATACTACAAATTTGACACACTGATTAAAAATTTAAAAAAATATACAATTTAGCTTAACTTTTTCTGAGGCCTGTGACTACCAACAACATTTAATTGTAAGTGGTTCATCTATGAATAATATACATACTGCTATTTGGAAATGTAAGCTAAGCAGGCAAGGCAAAATTACCCATGATCATGGAAAATACTTAAGTAGTACACATTACTAAATAGATCATCCTTAACCTAGGAAGGGAAGCTCCAATTTGGGGGAGGGGAAAAATGTTCACTTTACCTAATTCAGGATACCTGGAATTAACTATAACAAAGATGTTTTTTCTTTATGCAGAACAAAAATTAAATTTTGTATTTTGTATTATTGGTATCTGGAAATATCTACAAGCCTTATACCTCTATTCTTCTTTCCAAAGGAACCTGGGATCCTAAAACCCTAAAAGCACATTCCTGGTATCTATAACTGTTTCTATGGGGAAAAAAAAAAAAAAAACAAGCTATGTTCTACTGAAGAACAGTGGTTATTAAGAACATGTTAAATAGTATTATTAAACTTCAAAGAAAGTATGGGATTTTGTGGGGTCTACAGGAAAACAAATTCTATTTTCTAAACAATCCAATTAAAAAAAAACTTTGAAATAAGAAATTTAAGTTGAGGACAAGTGGCATTTACCTTTAAAGACATGTAAAAACTATTTAAATGGTTATAGTAATAAGAATGTATTAGTAAGTTGAAATGATATCCATAATTAGATCAAAAAATTCAGTTTATGATCATTATTTATAGAGCATGGACATACCTCAATTTGTTAATTTTCTTAAAATATAATTCAATATATGGCTAGTAAGACTCATGAAAAGAGAATTATAAAGAAGTGTGCAATTCCTAAAAGTTTAGTAATTTTCTCTAACTTGTACTTACTTCTTTAGACCAGTAAGATATAGGCAGATATTTCTATCCCAATAACCCAAGTACAAAACATAATCTTTTGACAGTCTTAAACATCATCCAAGTGTCGATCTTAAATCTTGGACAAGATCAAATAGACCTAAGTTCCCTAACATTATCACTTTGAGCCCTGTGAACCTGGACTAAAAGTCAATCAGTTTCTGCCTCGGGCACCTCTTCTACAAACTAGGGATGAAAATAGTAACTTTGTGGAGTAATAAAACTTAGAAATAATGTATACAAGCATTAGCATTTTGCTTGTATCACAGTAGACGAAAATTATTGATATGAAAAGTATTAAGGTTTTAATTACTACAGTACCTATATTTTTGATGAGTTTGTTTGTTTTATTAAATAAATAGAAACAGCATTATTAGAGTTTCCAGCAATTATTCTTTCTATTAGGTCTGGAGAGATTCCGCTGACTGATTTAAATTAGGAGGAGGACTAGGTAGTTTAAGCAACCTTCAGAAAGTTTTTGTCCAAAGATTACACATAACCCTGTGGCAGACTCACAAAGGTCCCTTACACATCTAATAATTTGAAGATTTATAGGGACATTTAGGTCTAACCAACAAGAAAGGAGTTTTATAGATTCTCTTTGAGGTTCTGGTAACACCTGTGATGAACAAAATTCACAATTATAACTTTTCTCAGTCTTTTCAATTTGCATATTTTTGTTGGTATGGAATTACTTTAAATCATGCTGCCCAACTTACAGTTTCCTATTATATCATCCCTCCCCATGACATGACTTACTGGAAAAATTAAAATGAGAGAATTTTACTCTTCAATTCACTATCTTCCATAAAATATATTCTTAGTGCTTTAAAATCATGGGTTTTGTTTTGCTTTTCAAAGGCAAGAAGGCAGTATTTCAGCTTTACCTTTAGTAAAGGATGAATTTTTTCTACTGGGAGAGATAAAGGGTTTCTTCGCTTCCTCTTTTCAATAGCCGATTGGGCATCAGCTATTGCCCACTTATCAATTGGATGAGGGAAACTTTTTTGAACACGTTCCTTGGAAAATAGGAAAATAACAACTAAGCAACAAATATATTAAATAGTGCTCTTCACTTACAATTTACTTTTAAAGTCAAAGAATCCCAAAAGCAGGCTTTTCACATATGGTATAATTTATAGTGCAAACATACTTAAGCTAAGAGAAAACTATAGCTGTCAATGTATTAGTATCTTACTTAGGCAATTAAGAGACTAAATATCCCTTGTATTATCTAGGGGGAAAATCACATTCTGAATTTCAGCTTCACTGTGATAGAGCTAATGACAAGAATGATTAGAATAACCACTGCTTATATAAAATCTCAAGGAACAAGACCTAAGTTCAATAAGCAAAGATCTAAATCCAATTTTCCTTCATTTGTTCTTTCAACAACAATCACAATCTCAAGTGGCACTTTGTACTTGAAATCTCTAAGAATTTTTTCTTTACTTTTTCATCATGCAAAAATACCTGACTTCAAAACTATTTGCACATCATGGAAATCAAGGATTTACATTGGTAACAGTAATTTTTATACACTGTAGCTCATCATTAGAGTTTGAATCCTTCAAAGATCATTAATTTTTAACAAAATACTTCATTTTAATTTCTACCTCTTATTTGGTTAGAATTTCCGCTGAAAGTGAAGGAACTCACATTAATATAAAAGCTGAATTTCCCTACTTTAATACATTAATGTAATTCATTTCAAACCATTCTCTCAAGTTTTAGAATTCCACTTTCAGGATACCATAGTTAAATCCAGCAGAGGTCGCTATTAACATAATTTAAACACATGTGTATAACTAGAAGTATGTAAAAACTATTAAATAAAATTAAACATCACTGATTTTAAGTCTAAATAAAAACTTCTGTCAGTTGCTATTAAAGTGGACAATAAAAAGACTGCCATGTGATACTCTGGGGGAAAAATGTGGATCTAGGACACATTAAGAACAAATATCTAGGGACGCCTGGGTGGCTCAGTTGGTTGGACGACTGCCTTCGGCTCAGGTCATGATCCCGGGGTTCCGGGATCGAGTCCCACATCGGGCTCCCAGCTCCATGGGGAGTCTGCTTCTCCCTCGGACCTTCTCCTCGCTCATGCTCTCTCTTACTGTCTCTCTCTCAAATAAATAAATAAAATCTTAAAAAAAAAAAAAAGAACAAATATCTATGTTTAAGGCTAAATCAGCTGCTAAACGTAAGAGGTGATTGTTTCAATTCTCATTAATGGAATTAAGAGGTGTATTGAAAGAAATTACTATACTTACACAAAAGTAGTTTAAAAACTTTTTGAAATGCCTAGCTGAAAACCTATCTGCCAGGACAGTATACCTTCATATAATACAGGCAATACAAAGGTCCAAAATATTGGGGCGAGTTTGGCAGGCAAAAAGGAGAAAAGGGAAGGGGGAAAGGGTGGAAAGGAACAACCAGAGCAAAAATTATTTTCCTTTTTCCCAGGAAATGACTTGCTAATCCAAAAATAACAATTAAGAGACTTAGGACTAACTTAACTATGGCTTCTAATTAAAATTTTCAGTGATGAGTTTCAAGTAATTAATTAAATGGATAGAACCATAGTACAAACCTTACAATGGGATGGCCCTGTGGGTTGCTAATTTTTTTTTTCCTCTTCCTCAACTCACAGTAAGAAATAATAAATTCTTAATACATTTTACATTACATCCTTAAACGTCACACACATACTAAACTGGAACAAAGTTCATAAAACAGAACCTGCCCTAATATGCAATGCACTGATACTTTCTATTCATTTCAAAAACGTTAGTTGGGCAATGCACTGAAGTGATTTTATGACTGACTAATGGGTCATAACCTACAGTCTTAAAAAGCACTGATGTACAGTGGTAAAAGAAAAGCAGAAGAGAAGAGAAGCTGAACTCAATATGACAATTCTAAATATACTGCACATGTGTTTGGGGGAAAAGAAGTCATTGGTGGAATTACAGAAGCAACACAACAGCAATCCCTTCCCATCTCAGTTTTATTCACCTAGTTCCAAGTTTATCTATTGTTTTGAGAAAGAAGGGGAAAGAAAATCAGAAATGATATAAGAGAAGGCAAGAAAGAGAAAATATTACTGATGAAAAATGTATTTTAAACTTACTTAGGAGGTAACAAACAGGGTCAGAATGTATGGAAAAAGACTGGCAAGAGTTTTAAAAAAAAAGTGCCTTGTCAAGTTTGAAAGAATTACTTTATCTCTTATCGTGGCAAATTTAATAGAGCAAAATAAATTTTTATGATTATTTTACATATTTTAAATGTTTTTTAAAAAGCCAAGGAGGAATGATCAATGAAAGAGTCATGAATTAGAATTCTATTACTCTGAGACTTTAAGATTAATAATTTCATGTGTTTGAAATGAGAAATTCCATCTTCATTAATATCTAGTGCCTTTGGGAAAAATCTGAGGTACAGAGCTAGGTTTGAGATTCTGCGGTCTCTTATTCGTAGAATCCTGTCTTTTCCTTTACAAAATAAAAGGGTCTAAATAGATATCCTTGTAAATCACTTCCAATACAAATATTCTAGGAGCTGTGAAAATTCCCACTCACGTACTTCAGTGCAAATATTCAGACCTGCAAGTACTTTTGAAGTCCTATTAATAGTAATAAAGGCTTACTATGGGAGAATTTGGGGAAGGGATCCTAGAAAGGTAAAAATATAGAGAAATTACTTGGGAAATCTAAATGTTAATAGAACATTATTAGAAATTATAAGGATTCTTTAGGATGTGAAGGAAGAGAAGTTAACAAAAAAATGAATGGAAAAGTAAAACAAACTTTTTAAATTTTAGAATATAGCTCATAGGAAAAAAAAAAAAAACTAATTAGCCCAAGAAAGCCTGAATTAAATGAGAAGAAAAATGCATCAGTGCCATAAGAAATGAAAGTTGGTTAAATACAGGACACAAAAGCCAGGAAGGGAAAGAGGAAAATTATTGACACATAGAAATCAGTCTAGCTAACCAGAGAGAAAGAGGGAAAGAACAAGTGCAATTACGAAAGGATGAGACCTCAGAAATTAAAGAAAAAAAAAAAAGAAATTAAATAAAAGATACTTTACCAGGCACATGAAAAAAATACTATTATTTTTTACTTCTATTTTTAAAAAAGATTAAATATAGAAAATGCAGAGGGAGCATAAACCAGACTGGAGCAATTTTATACCTATCTCCTAAAAATAAACTATTTTGAAAAGACAGAAACAAATAATACATATCCCTCCTCTACATTACCAGAGCACTCGTATAAATGCTTCTTTATTCATCCTGAACACTGCCTGACAGATAGATACTCAAATACTGGTGGCATGAATTTTGGCTACATCAATAAAATGAAATCCCTTTCCTTTGGACTATGATAGTTCACAGTCTATGATTATCTGTAGTACAATTTACCAAACTCTTAATTAATATAAACTAGATTATAAATACGTCTATAATCCATCAGTTTTCAAGCACTTTTGAAGTATTTATTTTCCTAAAACTATAGGGCAACTAAAACTCACTTTTAGTCTATTAAAACAAATCCCCAGGGTGCCTGGGTGGTAAGCCTCTGCCTTCAGCTCAGGTCATGATCCCAGGGTTCTGGGATCGAGCCCTGCATCGAGCTCTCTGCACAGCAGGGAGTCTGCTTGCCCCTCTCTCTCTCTTTGCCTGCCTCTGCCTACTTGTGATTTCTCTCTCTCTCTGTCAAATAAAACAAAACAAAACAAAACAAAAAAACAAAAAAACCCCACAAACCCCCTTGGGGCCAAATATCAAGCAAGAATTGCTATTCTACTCTGAATTATGTTCATACTTTAATCAAAATGTATTCTTTAGAAAGATTAAAAATTTATATGTTGCACTAATTCAGACTGATCTATTTTTTTTTTAAGTGTAGTTTTTAATATGGCCCTCAAAATTTTATGGTTTTTTTTTTTTTTTTTTTTTTTTTAAAGATTTCATCCATTTACTTGACAGACAGAGATCACAAGCAGGCAGATAGGCAGAGAGAGAGGAGGAAGCAGGCTCCCTGCCGAGCAGAGAGCCCAGATGCGGGGCTCGATCCCAGGACCCAGGGACCACGACCGGAGCTGAAGGCAGAGGCCCCAACCCACTGAGCCACCCAGGCGCCCCGGCCCTCAAGTTTTTAAAAAAATTTTGATGAATTCTCTCTTACCTCAAAATTTATTTGAAGGGCTTATAAAATTCATGGCCCTTATTATTTTTAAAAAAAGCTCTGTAAATGTATTAAAGAAATAAATATTAAATAAAAATCCTAATGAATGAGAAAAATGAAAACTATTTCTGATAAAAGAATCTAAGACAACATTATATTCACTTAAATATTGCTGCATATTCATATTCCTGTCGAAATAACCCTCCAGGAATGGCACAAGAAGGGTATTTGACTATTGAATGGAAAAGACCCAGGTTTCCACTTTTTAAAAAAATCTATTCTACAATTCTGAGGGTTGTCTAACATATAAAATAAGGAGAATAATAACTACTCTACAGGGTCCTGTAAAGACATAAATACGTACTAACAGTACCCTGAAATTACAACGCCTATTACACAACTGACTGCTATTCCGTCTGATTCTATTATTGTCATATATTCTCTTCCCAACCATTCCCAATCCCAAAGCCAGCTCACTAGTATATCACATGGCTACGTCTATTTTAAGGGTCCAGATTAAGTGCTTAAAAATAACAAGAAAGGGGATAGGGTAAACATATATCTTCAATATCTCAGAAGTTTTCTGAGTATTAAGAAGCTATGAAATATCCTTTATTATTTAGAGTCTTGAGGACCTACAACATATTGGTTAAATCTGCACAAGTAAAAAGACAGAGACTCAGTAATTTTCAAGAATTCATGGAGCTCTCCTTCAATATTGGGAAATTATATATTAGTTTGTACATTAACTAAAAGGAGGAAATTAGATAAACACAGGTATACAGTACAAGACATCTAGAAAGAGCTGAATTTGAGTTTGTTATGTAATCAAACCAGGAAATTCCTGGAATGGCATCTAACATCAGAAGGATAAGCAAGATGAGATCTGTAGCCCTATTCTAATACAGTAGGCACAAAGTTGGGTGCTGCATATTATAAATACTACGACAGAACCTAATTAGGATCCAAAAGAGCAACTGGAACTGGAATTGCTCATGAAAAGAGTCAGGCAACCAGTTCTATTCAACATCTACTCTGAATCCCAATGTAATTAAATGCTTACAGGAAATCATGAATACAAGATAGCTGACCTCATAACTCAACAGGGAAAAATGGGATAACAATGTATGAAACCTACTTTGAATTACTTAAGAAATTAAAGTGAATTATTATTCTGTTGTACACAATCTTTTCTATATCCACAACACCCGTAATACAATGTATTTAAATATCTCTTTGCTTCAGCGGAAAATCTGGATCTCCCCTGAAGACTTCTAGAGCAAAAACTGCCCTTGTCCCAAAACCCTCTTGACGGTAAGTTTAACATCTTTTCCACTCCCCAAGCTGTTTCTGGGTCATGTAAAATCTTGCCATCATCCTGTGTGACTTTATCATCTATATTAAGGACATATAAAATACCCTGACCTCTTAATTCCTTGAATACCTCATCTTGGGGACCTTGGCTTCTAGCCCAGCTGCCATGATATGGCCACATCCTGCTTTGTAACTGTGTTACTGAGGAAATCTTAAATTCCAACAACTTTGTCTCTGATCCCAATCTATCCTTTTAATTCTCTCACTCAGGTATTCTAGTGTTATCAGTTCTCTGACCTTATTGGGAAATCCAGTACCCTAGTTCCCTGGGTGTTTTTTTCCAGTTTACTTGCCCTCTCCCGGCAGAATGGCTGAGTTGGAATGTACATCCAAACGCTTAGACTTTCTGGGTTAGAGTCTTAGCTTCACTACTTATTAGCTGTGACCTTGGGCAACAGCAATTTATTTAACCTTCCTGTGCTTCAGTTTCCACATTTATTCATTCAACATGTATTTCCTGAGTGCCTTCTCAGTGCCAGACATTGTTCTAGGTGCTAGGAACTCAGCAGTCAGCAAGGAAAGTAACCTTGGAGTTTACATTCTAGTAAGGGGGAAAAAACAGCACCATCTTCATGGGGTTATTAAAAACTGAATAAGGGATGTCTGGGTGGCTCAGTCGGTTAAGCTGCTGCCTTTGGTTCAGGTCATGATCCCAGGATCCTGGGATCGAGTCCCATGTCGGACTCCTTGCTCAGTGGGGAGCGGCTACTCTCTCTGCCTCTGCCTGCCACTCCGCCTGCTCGTACTCACGCTCTCTCTCTCTCTCTCTCTCTCTAACAAATAAATAAATAAATAAAAATCTTTTTAAAAAATAATAAATTAAAAAAAAAAAACTTTAAATAAGGGTGTCTGGGTGACTCAGTTGGTTAGGTGACTGCCTTCGGCTCAGGTCATGATCCTGGAGTCCCGGGATCAAGTCCCCACATCAGGCTCCCTGGTCAGTGGGGAGTCTGTTTCTCCCTCTGACCTGTGCCCTCTCATGCTCTCTCCTATTCTCTCTCTCTCTCTCTCCCAAATAAATAAATAAATAATCTTAAAAAAAAACAAACCAACTTTAAATAAAACACAGATCATAGAAGTGTTTAGAACAGTGCATGATACTATAGCAAGCACTCATATAGCAGCCATTATTATGTTTCACCTTTTTTTCCTCTCCAGTTTGGGTTTTGTGATCCTCTTTTCAGAAATTTCTCATTGGATATGCCCAAATAGCAATCCTCAGCCCCCTGGGGAATGAAGCAGGGCCTGGGGTATTTAGATATATCTCCTACCCAGCCACTGTTTGTGATAAAATCTTTGTTACAATCTTATGTGTGTTGTGTTCTGAAAGCTTATGAGGCACTGCTATTATCAATTTGCCCCATTCCCTGGCCTACTGTTCCATCATCTACCCACCATGGTGAAATACCATTCAACTCAACTATCTTTCCTGTGCCCACGTTTGAGTACTGCAAAAGATATGTCAGAGAAACCCAAAGATTTGTACCAGTATACATTCAAGGTTATTAAAGTCAAATGATCCTCATCATTACCAGAATATTTTGTATTTCCAGTTCTATCTCCCATTTTTCTGTAGTTGTAATCTTCAAACCTTCTTTCTTTTTTTCTCAGACTTATAACTCCTTCATTTGCCTCTCATGGGAAGCTAATCCATAAGCCCCAACACCTATGTGATTAGCTTGCTCCTTTTATGGTTTCCCACATACCCTTTATGCATGGCATATCACATAATGTTATTACCCATATTCCTATCTGTATTTCCTCCAAACCAGAAACCCTAAAAGGACAGGGGCCATGTCATCTTGGTAAGAGACTGAAAAACTTCCTAGATTTTTATGTTTCCTTCTCCTTCCAATTGGTGGGAAGAGTTCACTTACTATCTAAAATACATGTGAAGTATCAAGTGACGATCAAGAGTTCAACTGGTACATTTTTTTTAATTTAAGTAGGATTTGACCCTAAGTAAATTAAAAATTTAAGTAAATTAAGTTTTAAAATTTAGTTTAAGTGGGACTTGAACTCACAACTCTGAGATTTAAGACCTGAGCTGAAATCAAAAGTCAGACACTTGATCAAATGAACCACCTAGGCACCCCTAAATGAAATGTTTCTTTAAAGACAGTTGGCTTTAAAAACAAAAGAAACACTTGAGCATATTCCACTCTTAAAGCTATGTGTGTGTATAAAATTCTTGCATCAAGAAGTAGTGTTTGGAGGTCAAAAAAGTTCTTTCCAGAAGAAAAGGAAATCATGGAATAACAGGACAGCTAAAACATACACAAGTTATCATATACCTAATACAAAGTTAGAATAAATCCAGTCTTCATTTTTTTAATACCACGTATAAATTTTGTGAATTTGAAGATCAAACTCTTTCACTGGTATTAGAATAAGTACACAGATTAGATGTGTGTGTGTCTGTGTGTGTGTGTGTGTGTGTGTGTGTGTGTATGAAGTAAATACAAGGCAAAATTTAACATACCTCTACATCTGAAGCACTTCGGGGCTGAGCTTGGCATAGCATATTTAATAACTGCAAAATTAATTCTTCAACATATTGAAGAGCATCATCACTAGACTCAAGAGTCGGATGAACTTGCCCCTGGACCTATGAACAAAAAGCAAAGTAATTAAAATGTAGATTTGTACTCAAGAACATGATCTGGCTTCCAAGTACAGATCTAGATGTCATGATCCAGAAGTCTGGAGCTCTCAACCTTTTTCCCAGTCACATACATCATATATGCTTTAACATGCCCCTGGAGACTCAGATACCTAACTGCAAATTTCAATATGTGTTTTTTTTTTCTTAAACCACACTTACCCTGAAGTGTGGGAGTGCAGAGAGGGTGGGAGAGGCTAAGCTGGGAATAAAAGATGCAGTTTATATGGTTTCCATCAAGAACCAGTGGTGGTTAGAACATTTACTCAATATACTCCTTGGGCAAAATTGACCTCCCATGGTTCTCTGGCCTTTGTTTCACTCTCTTTTCCCTACTAAATGATAAAATCCAACAGGGGCTTTCTTTGATTCACCAATGTAACACCAGCACCTAGCACTGTGCAGGACACACAATACAAATTTGATAAATGCTTGCTGAATACAAAGTCACCTTATATCAAAGGACACAAAATGGTCACTTTTGACAATCTGTGACTGTCTGCTTTAGGAAGGTAACTTGGTGGTCACTCATTCATAAATGCCTAATAATCTTTTTTTGGGTATTTTTAAAATTAAAATATAATGTATTACTTGTTTCAGGGGTACAGGTCTGTGATTCATCAGTCTTACACAATTCACAGCACTCACGACAGCATATGTCCTCCCCAAAGTCCATCACTCCGCCACCCCATCCCTCCCACCCTCCTCACTCCAGCAGCCCTCAGTTTTATTCCTGAGATTGAGTCTCTTATGGTTTGTCTCTCTCTCTGGTTTCACCTTGTTTCATTTTTCCCTCCCTTCTGCTAGGATCCTCTGTCTTGTTTCTCAAATTCCTCGTGTCACTGAGATCATAAGATAACTGCCTTTCTCTGATTGACTTATTTTGCTTAGCATAATACCCTCTAGTTCCATCCATATTGCAAATGGCAAGATTTGACTTTTTTTTTTTTAAGATTTTATTTATTTATTTGACAGACAGAGATCACAAGTAGGCAGAGAGGCAGGTAGAGAGAGAGAGGTGGAGGCAGGCTCCCTGCAGAGCAGAGAGCCCGATGTGGGGCACTGAAGGCAGTGGCTTAACCCACTGAGCCACCCAGGCGCCTCAAGATTTGACTTTTTGATGGCTGCATAATATTCCATTGGGTCTATGTATACACATGTACACACACACACACACACACCACATCTTCTTTATCCATTCATCTGTTGATGGACATCTAGGCTCTTTCCATAGTTTGGCTATTGTGGACAATACCTAATAATCTTTACTTTCATTTTCCTCAACCATTTCTTTGGAGCCCATCAGGCCAACAGCCTCTGTAGAACTCACATTTTAATAACCAGCATGATAGTGTTTACTTGCGTCCTTTGCCACTTCACTATGGGTCACAACTATTCCTTACTTTTATTTATATTTTTAGATTCTACTTATTCATTTGAGAGAGAGAGCATAAATACAAGCAGGAGTGGCTGGCAGAGGGAAAGGAAGAAGTAGACTCTCGACTGAGCAGGGAGCCCCACATGGAGCTCAATCCCAGGACCCTGGAATCATCACCTGAGCCAAAGGCAGATGCTTAACCGACTGAGCCATCCAGGCGCCCCTATTCCCTACTCTTAAAAATGGCAGAAACTGGGTTGCTCAGTGGGTTAAGCCTCTGCCTTTGGCTCAGGTCATGATCTCAGGGTCCTGGGATCGAGTCCTGCATCGGGCTCTCTACTCAGCAGGGAGTCTGCTTCCTCCTCTCTCTCTGCCTGCCTCTCTGCCTACTTGTGATCTCTGTCAAATAAATAAATAAAATCTTTTTTAAAAAATGGCAGAAAAATCAGTTCCAGGAGACAGACAATGTATGTTTTAAAATATGTTAAACTTTAGAACAGCGGCAGAGCCTTCTCTGAAGGAAAGTGCACAGTACTCGCTGGCCAAGAGCATGTAGTATGGTCTGTCCTACTACATTTCATCAGCAGACAGGGTATGACAGCGTCAGTGTAGGGGGACATTTTAATAGACAGTATACTACATAATGAATTTCTGAAATGTATGTTAAACATACACAGAGGACTGCCTGGGTGGCTCAGTCAGATAAACATCTGATTTGTGATTTTGGCTCAGGTCATGATCTCATGTGTTGAGAGATCAAGCCCTACATCAGGCTCTGCACTCAGCGGGGCGTCTGCTTGGGATTGCCTCTCTTCCTCTGCCCCTCCCCCACTTGTGTGAACTCAAGTACTCTCTCAAATAAATAAATAAATCTTAAATAAAGTTATATATATATATGCATATATATATATACACACACACATACATACATATACATTTAAAAAATATTTTAGAGGCACATAATACAACAATTCACAACTGTAGTGGAGAGTGCTTCATCAAGTCTGAGGTTTAAAGCAATTTATTATTGTTTTATAGATGAAGAAACTAAGCTCCAAAAGGCTTAAATCATTTGTCCTATCATTTTTGGTTATGTCTGGTATAGCAATTGCCAACCTGACTGTAAGTGATTTGTTATCAATCTCTCCACCCTGTTAGATGACTGAATGGATGGACAATTAAAATAATGGTTAGTTTGGACTTAGAGCCCAGAATTCATGTTTCTCAGCTCAGCACTTGGTATTCTCCATGCCATCATACTCTAACTAATGTATATAACTAGTGTAAACTTACTTCCCTTCAACACTTTACAAGACCAAACCCACCTTTCTGTCTTTAAACTGGAACCTGACTAATGTTTTGTTAATTCATTTATCTGAGTATAGGTGACACACAAGGTTACAATGGTTTTAGCTGTACAGCAGTGATTCGCCTTCTCTACACCTTATGCTATGCTCACAGTGCAGGTGCCATCCATCACCACGTTACTACAGTATCACTGACTATACTCCATATGCTGTGCTCACATTCCCTTGATTATTCATTCCACAACCAGAAGTATCTCCCATTCCCCTTCACCCACCCGGTCCATCCCCCTAACCCCCTTCCCACCAGCCACCATCAGTTTAGTTTGTTCTCTGTATTTCAGGTCTGATTCTGCTTAAAAGTTTTATTTTTATTCATTGAACTGCATGCACCCATTGGCTTAAATTGTCTTCTCTGTTTCCCTTCATGGCTGATTCATCCTCATTTATCAGTGAATCCTAAAAGCACATGGTACACTTTTCATGGGGGGCTCTCAGTCAAGTCTTCATTTTTATCTCTTTTCTCATCAGTGACACAATCTATTCCACCTCTCTTATTTCTTTTTCCATTTTCTTGTGGGGTTCCTTATTTTCCTCTACCTCTGTAGTGTGGATTCTATTGTCATTTGTTTATTCCCTTCTTCTGTTCTTTCCGCCAATCTCATTAGTTCCACATCTTAAACTATAATCTATCCAGATGACTGCAAAGCTATCTCTAATCCTGACTTCTCTCCTGAGTTTTAGACACACACCTCAAACACTTGCTAGATATCTCTACCTATCCTATCAAAATCTCTAATATGACTCGGGGAGAAAAAGAACTTTTAATTATAAAAGTACTTAACAAGAAAAACTATGTCTCAGGGCACCTGGCTGGCTCAGTTAGTGAAGCATGTGACTCCTGATTGCTGGGTTGTAAGGTTCAAGCCCCACGTGGGGTGTAGAGATCGCTTAAAAATAAAAAATAAAGGGGTGCCTGGCTCAGTCTGTTAAGCATCTGCCTTCAGCTCAGGTCATGATCCCAGGGTCCTGGGATCGAGCCCCGCATCAGGCTCTCTGCTCGGTGGGAAGTCTGCTTCTCCCTCTCCCACTCCCCCTGCTTGTGTTCCCTTTCTCGCTGTCTCTATCAAATAAATAAATAAAATCTTAAAAAAATAAAAAATAAAAATCTTTTAAAAAAAAGCACTTATAAAAAGGAAAACTGTATCTCACACATACAGCTAAATTTAAGAAATAAAAGTACATTTTATTTTTTAAAGATTTTATTTATCATCTGAGAGAGAGTGAGAGAGAGAGAGTGCATGAGAGGGGGAGGGTTAGAGGGAGAAGCAGACTCCTCGCTGAGCGGGGAGCCTGATGAAGGACTCGATCCTGGGATTCCAGATCATGATCTGAGCTGAAGGCAGATGCTTAACTGATTGAGCCACCCAGGTGCCCCAAAATGAAAGTATATTTTAGAAATCACAGTATAGCAGCCCCTGTTTTCACAAGATGTTGTACTGGAAACCGTAGCTATAATTGGGGATTACATCCCTGTCCAAGGCTTCAGAATCACATGAACTATACAGCTATAGATTTACAAAACCCACAGAATTTTAGAAATAAAAGGGACTTTAGAAGTCATTTAACTCAGCCCCACTATTTAGCAAATGAGAAAAAGGAAAATACCCATGGATGGGTATGTTATAAATACTAGGAATGTTATAAATACTGAAGCTGGGCCTCCCGGTGTCTGGGCCATCACTCTTTCCACTAAACCCCTGACTGTCAAATTTGGAGTCTGAGGAGTGTCCTAGTAAACCCATCAGCAAAAGGAAAATGCCCACAAACTGTATTTAATCACACAGTGGGCTTCCACAAAACACTTGGCTTGAAGTATGCTGTCACACTTTAATAAACGTTGACAAGTAATAAATGCAAAGGCACCACTATAAGGCTCTATAATCTGAAAAGGTATAATCATTTTCATTCAAAATTACAAATAAAGTAAAATTTATGAAATTATAAATATACTGAATATCCAACATACAGTTAAAATGCTAGAAATAATATTAAAATAAAAATATTTATCAACAATAAATTTAATTAACTTTTAAAAATATCAGAGCCCTCTGAGGTTTAGGTACCTCAGGAACACATTTTAGAAAGTGTTCTGGAAAGTGCAAATTAATCAGATTATTTTTAAAAATGTTCTTTGTTTTTCAAAGAAACCCATGCAAACAACATAATTCTTCACTAATATATCTCCACCTCCAGCTGCTCTTCAGGTTCCACTTTATGCCGAAGCAATTCAGACTATTTGCGGTTTGCTAAAACATGGCATGCAGTTTTACTCACTGTTCTCCATGCCTATCATTCTTTCTCTTACCCTTTTATCTGCCTGTCTGACTTTCAAAGCCCAGATCTCACCTCATTTGGGAAGACTTCCTTGTTTCTTGCCTCTTTCTAAGGTAGAATTAATCTCATTCATTCAAATGATTTATTGACTCTATTAAGTATCAGACTCTGTTAATGCTGGATACATAGTGATAAACCAAAAACAGTCTCTCCTTATAGGGGCCTTATACTCTGCTAATGCTTGTACTGGATACCTCATTTTTGTTATCAGTTTGTCATACTGAGTTATAATTACATGTTCCCTTGTCTACTGGATGGACAGTGATAATCTAATTGGGCAGGCCTTGTTTATCTAGTTCTAGAATCATATTCTCTTTACTTTTCGCTCTAAATCCATGACATTCATGGTATACTCAAAGCCTTAGGGTTGCAGGGGTGAAAGGGATAAAATACCTCTTTCTTAGAATTAAGACTGAAAAGGGGTAGTGGTAAGGCTAGAGTTTGGATGATTCCCGGAGCATAAACTCCTTAGGAGAAACCATTCAACAAATAAAGACAGAACTAAAATAGATAATTATGTAGAATCAAAAAAACTGTATATAACTAGAGTGGTGAAATGCTATGGTTTAAACAAACTTGATACTGCATAAAATTTTAGAAATTTAAATTCAAACTGTTTTATTCACTTATGGTTACTAATAGCCAAATAAAACCTATTAGGTAAATTAATCACACAAAGAATTAGGCTTAAACAGAAAATAATGCATGATGCCAGCTGTTCTTCTAAGTTTCTGACTATTAACCTTTACCATATCTTAAATCTGTCAAATTAGAATCACAAGGTTCATTCATACAAGAGACTAATAAGTTATTTTACTTCCTTAAAAAAATAATACTTTAAAACCTCCAACTGAAAAGCATGGACAACAGTAAATGTTTCGAGATAAGAACACCAATTCCTGAAATACAGACTTTGCTCTTTATTCTTTTAAGGAAGATGCTGTTAAGAGATTTAGCGAGCAGACAAAAGTAGTATTACATTTCCTGTACAGACAGAACAAAAAACACTTCCTTTCTGTGAGATAGTGTTACAGCTAAAGTGTGCCATTCCATTTAAGTAGTACTCAAGGTATTTAATAGGTCAAATGATCCAAATTATTGAAGACCATATAGAAGAGGTTACCCTGCCAAATCTTATGATAGCCTTCAGAAGTCATCTATAGCTGATACTCACTGAAAGTGTATAGGGTGTGTAAGAGAGAAAGAGACACACACACCAATTATAATAAGCATTTAGAATTGGGTTTATACACTAGATGTGGGTTTTCCCTTACATATGGTTTTTTAAAATATTATATTTTATACTTACATTTACTGATATCAAAAAGTTCATATATTTTTAAAAATATAATTGGGTAATTTAAATAAAGCAAATGTAAGAACTTCACTGAAGTGAAGCCATGATAGCCATGAGTAAGAATTTTATATGATCATGACAGTGAGTAATTCTTTTAAGGTAGAATCATCCTATTCAACAAAAGATGACACAGTGAATTTTAAACATCCTTGGGGCGCCTGGGTGGCTCAGTGGGTTAAGCCTCTGCCTTCAGCTCAGGTCATGATCTCAGGGTCCTAGGATCGAGCCTGCCTCCCCCTCTCTCTCTGCCTGCCTCTCTGCCCACTTGTGATCTGTTTGTCAAATAAATAAATAAAACTTAAAACAAAACAAAAACGTACTTTAAAGACTTCCTACATCTATCTTAGAGATGGTCCATTTTGTCTCTACTGGTTTCTAACAGATTCAGAAGCAACTTTGTGGGCTATTATCGCCAGATTTTGTGGAATCTGAAAAAACAAAGGGATCAGGTCTGTATCAATCCCTAGTTGTCAGATACAGGAGTCCTCTCAGTGTATTCAGCAATCCCCTGGGTAAACTACCAGAAAACACCACATTGAACTGATGAATTTTTCATAGCCTTTTCTAGCTAATGGCTCTCTGAAGAACTAGAAAGGCTTCTAGAGTGTATTTCATCCTATCTTGAGCCCAGATCTGCTACTTTGATTTATAAATATAACAGAATACAAAATAAAACTTGTATTCTCAAAATCTTTGCCATAGCAAATAAAGATTTGGACTGTTACATTTCTTTCTTAGTGTTACAATAATTATTTAGCCAACAGTTTATGTTTTAGGTGCTTATCTTTCTTCATTCATAGATTTAAAAATCAAAGCAAAAATCCTTTGTAAAAAAATTAAAAGAGACAAAAATAAAACAAATCAGAGAACTTAAATCTTTTCTATAATTAAGTTGACTAAAAATGTTTTCTCATTTCTTGGAGACTGTTAATTAGCTTTTAGTCCCATATATGTAACAATCTTATTTTTTTCTTCCAGAGTTCCTCTTATTTGCTGGGGACGCAAAGAGGAATAAGGACATAACATCTACCCTCACAAAGAGTTCAGCTCACAGAGGAGCTAGACATGTACACAACTGAATTAACATAGTGTGATGGGGCTAAAATGGGAGTTTTTTAAGGTACAGCGATGACCAAAAAAAAAGAAAAAAAAAAAAAAAAGTGACCCTTGCAGATGGGTATGAGGAGTATCAGAAGTATCAGAAGTCTTCCCAAGAGGGGTGCCTGGGTGGCTTAGTCAGTTAAGCTTCCAACTCTTGATTTGGGCTTAGGTCATGACCTCAGGGTTGTTAGATCAAGCCCCCTGTTGGGCATGAAGGCTGCTTAAGAGTCTTTCTCCTTCTGCTCCCCCCACTCCTCCAGCTTGCACCCTCCCTTAAACAAAAACAAAACGAAACGAAACAAAACAAAACAAAACAAAACAAAACAAAACAAAAGTCTTCCCAAGGAAAACACACATGAACTGCAGCTTATAAAGGATGAATAAGGTGTGAAAGGCAGCACATTAGGAAGCAGGGCTTTTACTAAAAAAGCTAGCATTTAAAAAATTATAGAGGCCAAGACCAAATGATATGTTGGGAAAACTTTAAGAGCTGGGCCAAAGAGTGCATGTAGGGAAGGCTAAGCCTGGGAAGGGCACACTTGTGTTTAATCCTAAGAAGTGGGGAAGTTACCAGGGAAATAGAATAATTGAAAGGTTTTAAACAAAACACTGACATAATTATATCCCTTTGCGGAAGAATCTCTCTGGTATCAGTATGAAGAATAAGTTGAAATGAAGATTAAGTTGAAGGAAGCAAAACTAGTTGGAAGGATGCTACAGGGTCTGGAAAAAGAAAGAGTGGAGGCCTAAACCAAGGCAGAAACACTGGGAGGTGGGTAAGTGAGGAGGTGTGTTTGGATAACTATTTTGGGGGAGAGAACCACCAACTTAGCCAGTAAATACTAGACGAGGATTTTTTTTTTTTAAGATTTTATTTACTTATTTGACAGACAGAGTAGGCAGAGAGACAGGCTGAGAGAGAGCAGGAAGAAGGCTCCCCGCTGAGCTGAGAGCCCAATATGGGGCTTGATCCCAGGACCCTGGGATCACGACCTGAGCTGAAGGCAGAGGCTTTAACCCACTGAGCCACCTACGCACTCCAAGGAGGATATTTTGCAGAAAAGATAAGAAATTCAAGTTGAACTCCTCAGTTTAAGGTTCTTGTATTATATGTAGTGAAACAAAGCTGAAATTTTTTTTATCAAGTGGTTTAAAATTTTTATTCTATTTAATTTTTTTGGCTGTAGAGAGTTATTTCTCCTAGTAGTGTTTCAAATACTCAAGTAGCAAAACTACCTAACTACTGGGTTTTTAAGGATGAGATATATTTACTTATTAACCTATTAGCTGTCATAAGTATAGGATGTGAAGAAGGCTTTTTTAATGGATATTTGCAAATAACTTAGTCCCAATTGTCAAGATTTTTCTTTTTTACTAATGTTAAATGATTACGATAAATTAACTGCAATAAGTAAAAATTATTTAAAACTACTCATCACATATTTGGCCATCTGAACAAAATATAAATAAATAAATAATCTGAGAACCTGTGTACACTATAGAAGTAGCTTTGGACTACTACATATGGCCAAAAAAAATGCATGTACAAAAATAATAAAGATAACTTCAACTATAATTTTTACAATAAAAGTGATGAAAAAAGATACAGCTAACATATAGCAACAACTTTAAATTATAGGAAATACAGTTACTGAAAAGTTCTATCTCATACCATCTGAAGAAATTTTCAATTATAGTAGGAAATATTCACACACAGAATTTTTAAAACACATACATAGTTAACCCTTCATTCAAAACCACATTATAAATGACATTATAAGCCTGGGCCATCTTATTGTACCAGAAAGCAAGGAAGCTCTCAGAGGTGAATGGGTCATAACAAACAAAACAAAACACAGGAATATCATGAAAAGGCTCCTCACTTGCAAAATATGGGCTAATTCAAAAACCAAATCTATTGTAACTAACGGAAAGATACTGACTGTGCTTGCTTCAGCAGCACATTTACTAAATTCGGAATGATACAGAGAAGATTAGCATGGCCCCTGTGCAAGGATAACTCGTGAAATACATTGAATCTATAAAAACCAATGAGGTCAAAATGATGTTTTAAAAAATACGAAACTCATTAAACAGCACTGGAAATAACTGGGGCACCAATTCTTAATCCTGAAATAATTAATATACATCCTTCGTTTCCTGTCCGAACTATACTCTGGGATAACCAAATAACCCAACTTGATGAGGAATTCTCCCTTACAGAAGGATTCCAGAGAACAAATGTAAAAGGAATGCAGAGCAAAAACCACCCATCTGCAACTTGAACAACATAAATTCAGACATTAATCACCAACAGATGAAACCGTTATATGAACTGTTCATCTTTTATAAAGAAGGGCTAAGGCTGTTACTTGTGAATCTTAAGTGATCAAGCTTAAGTTAATATCACTAAAACTGAGGCCACACTTGATGCAGTGTAAAGCCATAGCACCACCTGTGGTGTAATCTTGCCAAAAAAGCTAAAAATAAATCTAATCAAGACTCAAAAGCTAACTTCCATTTATAGAAACTATGACACATATAAGTTAGATATTACCCCAAGGAAGTAAACAGAAAAATCCAGAATGTTGAACATCTTGAATGACAACTGACCCAGTTCCTGCAATAAGTCAATTAGGAGAGAAGGGTCTGTAAATTAAAGAAAATTCAGAGACATAACAACTACATTTAATATGCAGTCCTTGTTTGGCTTCTGATTCCAATAAACCAACTGCAAAAACAACACTTCTCAAAAAAATGGATGAATCTGAGTTTTGACTGGTATTATTAGAGACACCAAGAAATTGTTAATTTTGAAAACTATGATAATGGCATTGCAGCTGAATGAGTATGTAAGAATATGTAAGAAAAAAATGCATGTTGAAATACACAGGGAGGAAATGACCTCTGATGAACGTGATTTGCTTTAAAGTACTTCAGGAAAGATAAAGAGGCAGGTGGATGAAGAAGTAAATGTGGCAAAATCTAGGTAACTCTAGGTGATGGGCACATGAAGATTTGTTCCGGCTACTTTGTGTAGGTTTTAAATTTTTCATTTAAAAATACTGGAGTGGAATATAAAAATACTGCATATCACCTACAGAGACTCTCACCAATGCCAATTCACCCCACTCCCACTATTCCCTTTGCAAAGATCTGCATCTTTAACAAAACACCTCAGAAGATTCTTGCAAGTGATCCTGAGATCACACTTGGAAAAATATTAACACAGAAGAAAGAACTTCAAAGTGAGTCTTAAATATATCTGGAGAAATTAAGAGGGGGATTGATAGAAGGTCTACAAACTGAGCTGACTTTTGAAAATGAATGGAACTCTTCCAGGTGAATCAATGAGGAAGGCAATCTGGCAGGAATGCTATAAGTAAACACACAGAGATACAAGAGTACATACTGCAGTTTAGGAAATAGCAAGCAGTTTGGTATGATTAGAATATAAGGAAGCATGATGGGAAGATGGTAGGAGGTGAAGTGAGCAAGAGATACAATGTAAAAGATTTCTGTAGGCCATGCTAAAAAAATTAAACTACACTCAATATATCTGGTGCTAAGGGAAATTTTACTCTGTATTCTAAACAGTTCAATTATGGGACTCTGGAAACAAAATGTCCATGACTTGAGGACTATTTTTGTCTTAAAAGGGTCTTTGTAAAAAGACCTTTATTTTTTCTTAAGTTTTATTTATTTCTCTTTACCCCATGTGGGACCTGAACTCACAACCCCTTGACAAAGAGTCACATGCTCCTCCAACTAAGCCAGCCAGGCACCCCAAAAAAGACCTTTTCATAAAAAAGACAAGATATCAATATCATAGTTACCTTCCACTAAGTTCTCTACCCTGTCCATGACCTAAAATGAGGCCTTAAAAAAAGGTACTAAAATTAAATGTTCTCAAACAGAACAACAAAAATCAAACAATACACCTACATGTTACCATTATGTGCATACAGTATGTACCTATATATTTCCTAGTTCAGTCCACTAAGAGGGCCTAAAGGTACATATACATACCTCACTAACAAGGAGCACATCCAGTGCCCTGATCTTGGTTCCTAACACCAGTCTCCACAAGAGAAAGAAGCGTTCTTTAGAGACATGGCTGATTCTAGGTCTGGAGACGGGAATATACAGAATGAGCCTACAGCATATTGCAGTACTGGAAAGGGAAAAGTGCTCAAAACCCAAAAGGGTAGAGCATGTCAAAAAGTCATAGAGTGGGGAAAAAGAAGGAATGAAAGAAAGGGAAAAACAAGACAGGAGTCAACAAGAAAGACTTCCCAATGATCAAAGCTGATACAATTTGAGCAAGAAAATAACACAGTACTGGATTATAATCCGAAGTATAAAATAAATATCCATGAGGCCATTCTGATACAGATACAAACAGATATATGAAACAAATATAAACTTATTTTCCTAAATAAAGGGAAATTGTCTCTTTTCATATCTATATGAAATACAGGTATTTGCTTTATATATATATGCAACTGCAACTACATAGTTACTCCCTCCCCTATCTTTTCCATATTCTTTAGAAGTTGAGGGAGGGATATTTAATACTATACGCTTCAGTTACAATCCAGTTCCATACAATATGTAAAAGATGGGGGATGGAGGATTAACTTTATAGAGGATAAAGCTAAGAAACACTACCTTGGCCCTGTGATCAAGGTTAACATCAACAATGACAAGTCATGTTTATAACATGTACCTCTGATATGCTGTGACAAAAAAATGGCAATTTACCTCTGTAGTTTTCCTACCAAAAAGCTATGACCTCAGTCTAACCATGAGAAAAGCAATGGACAAATCCAAATTGAGAGCATTCTGCAAAAAACATGACCAGCACTTCTCAAAGTCAACAAGGATAAGGCAAGTCTGAGAAACTGTCACAGACCAGAGGAGGCAAGGGAGACAAGATGACTAAATGTGATGCAGTATCCTGGGTGCGAATCTGAAGCAGTAGAAAGGACACTGGAGGGAAAACTGGCAAAACGTGAATAAGGTCGTAAGTTCAGTAAATAATAATGTACTAATGTTGATTTTTTTAGTTGTGACATATGGCATTAATAAGGAGAAATTAAAGGGTGCCTGCATGACTCAGTTGTTAAGCATCTGCCTTCAGGTCAGGTCATGATCCCAGGGTCCTGGGTATGAGCCCCATGTCGGGCTCCCTGCTCAGCGGGGAGTCTGCTTCTTACTCTCCCTCTGTCCCTGCTCGTGCTCGCTCTCTCTCTCTCATAAATAAAATCTTTTTTTTTTTAAGAATTTATTTATTTGACAGAGAGAGATCATAAGTAGGCAGAGAGGCAGGCAGAGAGAGAGAGGGAAGCAGGCTCCCTGCTGAGCAGAGAGCCCCATGCGGGGCTCGATCCCAGAACCCTGAGATCATGACCTGAGCTGAAGGCAGAGGCTTAAACCACCGAGCCACCCAGGTCCCCCATAAATAAAATCTTTAAAAAAAAAATGTTAACAGTAAGTAATGTTTGAAAAGCAAGACTTGGAAACAACCCCAATGTCTATCAACATCAGAATGGATCAATACACTGTAGTAAACTCACAAAGTGGAATATTATATACCAGTGAAAAAGAGTGAGCTAAAAGCTACATAACATAAATGACTCTCAAAATCAAAATACTGGGCAAAAATATAAGTTACAGACTAATACAAACAATATGATTCCATTTATGTCAAGATCAGAAAAAGGCAAAACCAAACCAGGCATTGTTCAGGAATTTATACACATGTGATAAAACTGTAAAGAAATATAAGCAGTCGATTAATCCATTTCCAGGTGATGGGAGAGGAGATGCAATTATGTAGAGAAACAAAGGGGCCTTTTAAAGTATTAGAAATAAATTGAATCTTAAACCATGTGTTAGGTACATAGGTGTTCATTTTAAACTGAATGTGTAAGTTACATGTACTCCTTTAAATATAAGATATACTTACAAATTTTTTTAAATTAAGATTATCATGAATAATATTTAAAACTATTTTTCTAGTCTTGGAAGTTTTAAGTATTTTCTTCAATAAATGTTATAAAACATAAATATATAAGTTTTACAAGTAACAAAATATCTTTGTTGTTATTTAGATAACAAGTATTGAGCAAAACAAAGAAACTGATGCAACTATAAACCTGGTCCTGGCAAAGAGGCATATGAGATTTTACAAGTTTTTTTTTTTTAAGATTTTATTTATTTATTTGAGAGAGCGAGTGAGCACATGCAGGGGGAAGAGGCTGAGGGAAAGGGAGAAGCAGAGTTCCTGCTGAGCTAGATCCCAGGATCCTAAGATTATGACCAGAGCCAAAGGCAAATGCTTAACCGCATGAGCCGCCCAGGTGCTCCTACAAGTTCTTAATTGTAAATGTTTTTGCTATTACGTAGCCAAGGGACAGGATAGTTAGGTACTTTACAAAACTTGTTCAAAATCTAAATTCCTATGGGAGAATAGCAAAATAATTCAAGCTGCAGGAGGAAGAGAAATAAAATAAATACTACTATATAAATATCAGAGTTAGCACTACAGACCACATTAGCTTGACAGGGTGTTTGGTAGTTCTTCTAATCTTTCCCTTACATTTCTTTCATTCGTGCAACAAATATTTGTTGAGTAGTCCATATATATGCTCAGCAGTGTAGTAGGCATTTAGGAAAAGCAGAAAAGACAGAGTTCTAGTACTCACAGAACTTACATTCCTTGTTCTAGGTTAGACATGTGTTACTGGGTCTTTTCCCTCATTTTCCTCTGTATTTTTGGCAAAGGAAAACTAGATCTATGTTAATGAAAGAATAAAGAAAAACAGAAAGATAATTTTTGAAAAAAGATAACTTAATGCAGTAACCAAAATCTACCTTTAATTTACCCAAAAAGAGCTAGAAATCTAGCCAGATCTTAAAGCTCCAGAAAGAAGTTAAGGCCAAAGACAAGGATCTGGAGTTCACCCAATCACTCACAGGAAACAATACAAATTAAGGATGGATAAAATCTCTCACTCCGGGGTTAAGACCGCAGAGCCGTGAAGGACAGGATGGAACCTTGGTAGCACCTACATCCGAGCAGATGAAGATGAGGCAAAATAAAAACCACTGTCTGAGAACTTTAAATCTGCAAATCTCAGAGTATTTTGAGAAGGCCAATTAATGAACAATTAGCACATAATTGGTGACCTCTTGGAGAAAAATACGAATAGAGTAGAATGAGCAGAACCCAAATGGCACTCAAATGGAACCCAAACAAATGGGACTCATCTGGCAGTAAATGGGACCTCGGAGTAAATGGGAAGAGAGAGAGGGGAAGAGGGATCCTAAATGCAAACTGCTCTTGGGGGAACTCTAGCGAAGAAAACAAGAAGAGATGCAACAGTAGAAGTCTTAAAAAAGAAATGCAAAATACAAAGGGTAAAGGAAATACTAGCCCAACTTTGAGTCAAAAATTTATTACTCTTGGGGGCGCCTGGGTGGCTCAGAGGGTTAAAGCCACTGCTTTCAGCTCAGGTCATGATCCCAGGGTCCTGGGATCGAGCCCCGCATCGGGCTCTCTGCTCAGCAGGAGGCCTGCTTCTCTTCCTCTCTCTCTGCCTGCCTCTCTGCCTACTTGTGATCTCTGTCTGTCAAATAAATAAATAAAATCTTTAAAAAAAATTTATTACTCTTGGTATTTCATGAAGCATTTTAGAGGAAGACATTTTACCAATGTTGATAAAGTTTTAAGAGAAATCACTGACACATTTGTGTGGTACATTCCACATTCAACACCCATGTGCCAGAGACTAGCATACCACCGAACACATTCATTCAGGAAGTATTTCTTCAGAGCCTGCTATGTTCCACATATAATACCAGGCACTGGGAATATAATGAAGAAACAGCTCTGCATGCATCATGTCGTTTACAATTTAGTGAAGGGAAAAATACTAATCACTCTTTATAACTGCATGAAGGAAACAGTTTTATGAACAGGAATAACCTAATTTAGATTTGGGGGTCAGGGAAAAATCCTCTCTGACCAAGTGATGTTTAAGCTGAGGTCTAAAAGCTAAGTGCGGGCTTCCTGCCTCACTGCTCCCAGAACACTTTAACACCTGCATGCTTTCTCATGCCTGTCCTCTGCCTTGATTGTTCTTCTCCCCTTAACCCTACCAGCTGAAATTCTAATGATCTTTTTGTGGCTCTACTATTGTATCAATTCACTTGATCTCTCAGTTAGAATTAACTTGTGCCTTCTGCAGTTATCTTGTTTATTTTTTTATTTTATTTTATTTATTTGAGGAGGGGAGGGAGAGTGAGAAGCAGACTCCCCCCGAACAGAGAGCCCAATACGGGACTCAAGTCCAGGACCCTGGAATCATGACCTGAGCAAAAGGCAGAAGCTTAACCAACTGAGCCACCAAGGCGCCCGTTATCTTATCTTTTATTGTTAATAGCTGAACACTGATGTATACTATAACTGTTTCCCCAAAAGCTCCTATAGGGCAGGGACTATGTCTTTTTCATGAATTGTCTGCAATGCATACACCTAATGGATGTCCTATTAGTTGGTTTTATTTCTAACAAAGGCTTAGTGCCTAATGAGTATGTTTTCCTTCTTTCTGTTTCTAACCAAAGTGGGTATTACATGTGTAAGAAGGTGACCGAGGATAATTATGTAAGCACAGACTGGGAAGTATACTAAAATCGGACATTTTATTTGGGAATAATTTTTTAGAACTCATTTGGGAAGAAAGTGGAAGCAAACAGCAGATTAAGAAAAGAGATGGAAAAGTGTGCAAAAGCTGCAAAAGTACTGAACTGCCAGCTCGGACAAGTGGGACCACTCTGCCTGCCTCTAATAACTCTCCCTTCCCCAGTTTCCGGTTTTCCTTCCCACTTCCAGAAGTTGCAACAAAAAGAACAAGTCCCTGGTCATGATAGAATAACAGGCCCCAGAATCACCTTCCCAGGTTGAATAATTTATAAAGCCAAATACATGGAACAAGGATTTTCAGATATTGGGAAACAGGCAGTTCACACTGTGCTACCTAAAGAGTAGGGAAACAAATGAGGTGAGCCCTATCACTGCTCAGCTTCTGCCTGGAGGCAGTTTTCAGGCCCCTGAGCAGGGACTCAAAGGGAGCCCAGCAATCCCAAATTAAGGAGACAGAAATCAGGTCAAGGTGGCTAAATATGTGCAGTAGGGCACTTAATGGAAAAGACTTCCCAAGACAGAGGAAGACAGGTCCAGAGATCTGCAGAGTACCCTCATATCTACGGCAGAGTACTGATATAAACCTGTGAGAAAAATTCCCCAAGGCCAGAAAAGAAGCACCAAATGGGCTGCAGACAAAATAATTCCTGGAGCTCACACAGGAGTGGGGTTATTAGTTCATGCTCCCACCAGCCACAGTGGAAAGATCTCTTAACACATGGGATATCATGTAAAGTTCTCAAGAAAACACTGTCTCAGTAGTAAACTAAAGTGTGTTTTGGATCTGCTCTACCAAAGCTTAGAGCAAGTCTCAAAAGGATTCAACTTAACCAAAATAACTAAATCATTTGTCAGAACAAAATATAATACTGATAAATCATGATAAAATATAACAAAATCCAGTACCCAACAATGTAAAATTCACAATTTCCATCAACCAGTCAAAAGTTATCAGCATGCAAAGAAGCAGGAAAATATAACCCAAAAGCAGAAGAGGAGTTAATCAATTGAATGTAGAAAATGGTGAAGATGATGCAATTAGCAGACAGTGAAACTGAAATAGCTACCAGAAGGCCACAAAACAAGTCTCCACAAATTCAAAACAATACAAAACTGAAGTCATACCATGCATCTTTTTGGACCACAATGCTATGAAACTAGAAATCAACCACAAGAAAAAATCTGGAAAGAGCACAACTATATGGAAGTTAAATAATATGCTACCAAACAATGACTGGGTCAACAAAATAAATAAATAAAAATAAATAAATAAATAAAAGACATCACAAATTACATGGAAACAAATGAAATGAAAACACAACAGTCCAAACTCTTTGGGATCCAGCAAAAATGGATGAGAGGGAAGTTTATGACAATAGAGGTCTACCTCAAGAAGCAAGAAGAATCTCAAATGAACAACCTAATATCACACCTAAAGGAGCTGGAAAAAAGAACAAAACCCCAAACCAGCAAAAGGAAGGAAAATGAAGGAACATTAAAGATTAGGGCAAAAATGAATGGTACAGAAACTAAAAAAAAAAACACAACAGAACAAATCAATGAAACCAGGAGATGGTTCTTTGAAAAGATCAACAAAATTGATAAACCTCTAGCCAGACACACACACACACACACACACACACACACAAAGTGGGGGGGGGAGACACCCAAATAAACAAAATCACCAATGAAAGAGGAGAAATAACAACCAACACCACAGAAATACGAACAAACGTTAACAGAATATTATGAAAAACTATATGCCAACAAATTGGGACAACTCAAAAGAAATGGCTATTTTCCTAGAAACATAAAACTTACCAAAACTAAAGCAGGGAGAGACAATTTGAACAGACCAATTACCAGCAATGAAACTGAATCAGTAATCAAAAAGTTCCTAAAAAAAACCCAGAAGTCCTGGGGTGCCTTGGTGCTCAGCTGTTAAGCATCTGCCTTCAGCTCAGGTCATGATCCCAGGATTCTGGGATCGAGCCCCACATCGGGCTCCCTGTTCGGCGGGAAGCCTGCTTCTCCTTCTCCTATTCCCTCTACTTATGTTCCCTCTCTTGCTGTGTCTCTGTCAAATAAATAAAATCTTCCAAAAAAAAACAAAAAACAAAAAACCAGAAGTCCAGGACCAGATAACTTCACAGAATTCTACCAAACATTTAAAGAATTAATACCTATTCTTCTCAAGCTATTAAAAAAAAATATAAGAGGAAGGAAAACTTCTAAATTCATTAATTGAAACCAGTATCGTTCTGATACCAAAACCAGATAAAGACACCACAAAGAGAACCCACCTGCCAATATCTCTCAGAAATATACACGCAAAAATCCTAAAAAAATATTAGCAAACTGAATCCAACACTACATCAGAAAAAATCATATGCCATGACCAGGTGGGATTTATTCCCAGGATGCAAGGTGGTCCAAAATAATCAACATGATATGTCATATCAATAAGAGAAAAATAAAAACCATATGATCATTTCAATATATGCAGAAAAAACATTTGACAAAGTACAACATCCATTTATGATAAAAACCCTCTGCAAAGTAGGTCTAGAGGGAACAAACCTTAACACAATGAAGTCCTTATATGAAAACCCACAGCCAATATCACACTCAATGATGAAAAACAGAGCTTTTTCCCCTAAGGTCAGAAACAAGACAAGGATGTCCACTCTCAACACTTTTATTCAATATAATACTACAAGTCCTAGCCACAGCAATTAACAACATAAAAAAAAAAAAAAGACATCCAAATTGGTAAGGAAGAAGTAGAACTCTCATTATTTGCAGATGACATGACACTATACATAGAAAACCCTAAGACTCCACCAGAAAACTACTAGACTGATAAATGAATTCAGTAAAGTCACTGGATACAAAATCAACACAGAAATCGGCTGCATTCCTATTCATTAATAATGAAGTAGCAGAAAGTGAAATTAAGTAAACAATCACAATTACAATTGCACCAAAACCGATAAAATATCTAGGAATAAACTTAACCAAACAGATAAAAGACCTGTACTCTGAAAAGTATAGAACACTGATGAAAGAAATTCAAGACAACACAAAGAAGTGGAAAGATATTTCATTCCTATGGACTGGAAGAACAAATATCTTTAAAATGTCAATACTACCCAAAGCAATCTAGAAATTTAATGCAATCCCTGTCAAAATACCAACAGCATTTTTCACAGAGGTAGAACAAGCAATCCTAAAATTTGAATGGAACCACGGAAGACCTAGAATAGCCAAAACAATCTTGAAAAGGAAAAACAAAACTAGAGGTATCACAATTCCAGGTTTTAAGTTATATTACAAAGTTGCAGTAATCAGAACAGTATGGTACCGGCACAGAAACAGACCCATAGATCAATGGAATAGAGTAGAAAACCCAGAAATAAACCCACAGTTATAAAATCAATCCATCTTCGACAAAGGAGGCAAGAATATCCAATGGGAAAAAGATAATCTCTTCAACAAATGGTGCTGGGAAAACAGGACAGCTACGTGCAAAAGAATGAAAATAAACTCAAAATGGATTAAAGACCTAAATGTGAGACCTGAAACCATAAAAATCCTTAAAGAGAGCAAAGGCAGTAATTTCTCTGACATCAGCCATAGCAACATTTTTCTGAATGTATCTCCTGATGCAAGGGAAACAAAAACAAACTACTGGAACTGCATCAAAATTTAAAAATTCTGCAGAGTGAAAGAATCAACAAAACTAAAAGGCAACTGACAGAATGGGAGAAGATATTCACAAATGACTTACCAATAAAGGGTTAGTATCTAAAACACATAATGAACTTATACAACTCAACACCCCAAAAAACCAAATCCAATTTAAAAAATGGGACAGTAGACATGAACAGACACTCTCTAAAGAAGACATACAGATGGCCAACAGACACATGAAAAGATGTTCAACATTACTCATCATCAGGGAAACACAAATCAAAACCACAATGAGATATACCTCACAACTGTCAGAATGGCTAAAATAAAAAACACAAGAACAAGTGTGGGTGAGGATGTGGAGAAAAGAGAAGCTTCTTGTACTGTTGATGGCTATGCAAACTGGTGTGGCCACTATGGAAAACAGCATGGAGATTCCTCAAAAAATTAAAAATAGAACTACCGTATGATTCAGGAATTATACTACTACTGGGTACTTACCCCAAAATACAAAAACATCCCTATGTTTACCGCAGCATTATTTACAAGAGCCGATCTGTGGAAACAGTCCAAGTGCCCATCTGCCCATCTATAGATGAATGGATAAAGAAAATGCATATACACGTACAATGGAATATTATTCAGCCATAAAAAAAGAATGAAATTTTGCATTTGCAACAACATGGATAGAGCTAGAAAGTATAATGCTAGGCAAAGCAAGTCAGTCAGAGAGACAAATACCATATGATCTCATGCATATGTGGAATTTAAGAAACAAAACAAAAGAAGAAAAAAACAAAAAGAGAAACAAACCATGAAACAGACTCTTAACTATAGAGAACAAACTGATGGTTACCAAAGGGGAGGTGAGTAGGGGAATGGGTGAGACAGGTGATGGGGATTAAAGAGTGCACTGATCATGGTGAAAAAAATAATAAATAAATGAAACAGGCAGTATAAATATACTCCATATGCTTCATAATGTAAAGGAAAAATATGAACATGATGAGGAAAAAGAGACAAAAATATCTAAATAAAACTTCTAGAGATAAAATTATAGTATCTTAAGTGGAAGATACAACAGATTGGATATTGCAAAATAAAATGCAAGAGAACTTCCAAGACAAAGCCGGCAAACTCTCCAAAATGAAGCACAGACAGGGGAGTGGGGGAGACCAAAAAAATGACAAGCTTCCATGACCTATGGGGCAAAATTAAGCAGCCTGAGCTATACATAACTGGAGTCCCAGCAAGGGAAACAGGAAAAAAATTCTAGTAATGAGGAAGCTCCCATTCTGAGGGCTGTGTCGGAACTACAGGCCCACCAAGAACACTTTGGCAAGTACTGCAACAAAGCAGTTGGTGGTCTGTGTTTTAAGAAACTATAAGGATTCATATTTCTAGTTTTTACTCTGATAGGATTAAAACCTTGACTTATGTTTAGTCTAAGTATGTCTCTTTTCTTATATTTATAAATGGAGGAGGGAATAAGAACATTTTAAAAAAAGAAAGAAAAAAAGTTATTTTCTACCTCAACTGGACTCAAATATTTATTGAAGGTCTGCTATGTTAGCAAAACTTTATTTTAAATGTCAGAGATTCAACACTAAACAAAGTTTACACTGAACTTACATTTTAGTAAGAGAAGGGCTCCAGCCATGTGCTTTTATTTTTTAAGAACAGGAAACCTTAATCTGAACCTCAGCCCACTAAAATGAGACATCAATAATCCGTAAGTAAATAGGATGGAGCACCTGTGTGGCTCCGTTGGTTGAGCATCTGACTCTTGGTTTCTGCTCAGATCATGATCTCAGAGTCATGGGACAGAGCCAATGGCCAGTTCTGTGCTCTGCAGGGAGCCTGCTGGAGATTCTCCCTCTCCCTCTGACCCCTCCCCGACGTGCACTCTCACTCTAATAAATATTTTAAAAAATACGTATGTTTTAAAAAGGGAAACTACAGATGTAACTCCAGTACATGTGATAGTATTTTTTAGTCCATCTAAGCTTTTCTATGAATTTAGTATGTCTCATTACTCAAAGTACCTAAAACACTCTACTTACACATAACTCATGAATGTATCATGTAAGCATATAACTGGTGGTTAATGCAAAAATTATCTCTTCCCCAAAAGAGCTAGGTCTGTATCCTCCCTACCCTTTATTGTAACTATCATGTCTACCTGTTAATTCCACACCTTGCCCACTACCAGTCTTCTTGCATTCTTTTTCAGAAGCCAGAATCCCTACCCACATTAGGATAAATCAGAGGAACAGGAATTCTGTTCACAGAGTACTTATTAAGTGAATAGATGAATCACACTGTTAAATTATATATAGTACTAGCTATATCATTATGAGTTAAACATGTTTTGCAGAATAGTATATCGTTATTGGGCTGAACTGTGTCCCCTAAAATTGCATATGTTGAAGTCCTAACTCCCAGCACTTCAGAATGTGACTATATTTGGAGATAGGTTCTTTAGAGGCAGTTCAGTTAAAATGAGGTCATTAGAGTAGGCCCAAATCCAATCTGACTGGTGTTCTTTTAACAAAAGGAATTTTGGACACATGCATACATTGAGGAGAGACCACGCAAAGACACAGGGAGAAGATGGCCATCTATAAGCCAACGAGAGAGGTCTCGGGAGAAATCAACCCTGCCAAAACCTTGATTGCAGACTTCTAGTCTCCAGAATTACAATAAAATTTCTGTTGTTTAAGCCACCTAGTTTTTTATGACAATCCTGGCCAAACTAATACAACTATGTATCTATTAAAACAAATTAGAGTTATGCCATTTGAAAGACTTCCATCAGGTATTTTTTTTTTAAGACTGTATTTCTTTGAGAGAGAGAGCACACACACAAGCACGAACAGGGGCAGAGGAAGAAGCAGACTCCCCTGATGAGCAAGGAGCCCGACACGGAGCTCGATTCCAGGATCCTGGAATCATGACCTGAGCCAAAGCCAGACACTTAACTGACTGAGCCACCCAGGCACCCAAGGCATTCTCAAGACAGAAAAATTTAAAGTACAGGGAATACTCAAAAAAGCCATACACATGCATGCCTGTGTGTGTACAATGTATTATAAATATACATTTGTACATGAACATGACAATGTGGATGAAAATATGTAATAATATAACCTAGATTATTAACATGGATTAGAGGTCCTGGCAGAGAAGGGATCTGGATGGAAGAGAAAAGAAAAGGGAGAAAAATGAACTAATCACTCTCTCCTCAACGCCCCCAAAAAAACTGTACTGAAAATAATTGTGCCATTTTATGCATTTTTATAACATTTTATGTGTGTATATAAATTACATTTTTCATTATACTTAGTTTTCATTTAAATAAGAATTTTATGATTGCTTTTCTGCTGTGTGTACATTAGCCATGGGAAAGACAATATTCAAAGTCTTTTCCCACAGAAAATAACTATATACAAATTCCAAACAAGTGTCAAGTGCCAAATGCATATCATCTTACATTTGTTTTGCTTTAAAAACAATAAGTATGGCCTTCCAAAACAAATTTTTTATTACTTTTTGTGATAACAGAGTTCCCACCAATAAAACAAAGAACTGATTCAAGAGAAGAATCTCTGATGGTTTTTTTAGTTCTTCAAGCATTTTCTTAATCTTCATGTTCGAGTCTTCCAACTGTGGCAGAAATCCCTTATCAATGATGTCCTGACACAAGCAGTAGTGCTCTATAAAATTCCCATTTTCCCATAGTGCTCCCATACATCTATCCTTATGAAGTTTTAATCCCATTCTAAGAGGCATCTTTAAAGCTGGAGGAGCAATTCATAATACAGGTGTGTCTACTGTCTATCCTTTGGTAGTTTTCCTAAAAATACAAACAGATGGCAGTTTGTGACTTGAATACCTTTCTAGTAAGATTCACCAATTGACTGACACTAACTTCAAAATGTTAGATTCTAAAACCTAGTGAATCAAAGGCAGAAAAGCAGAAGGAAAAGCTTTTTCAAATGCAAACTTCTCCAAATAGATCAGTCCCTGATGTACAATCACTAACACAGTAAGTTGATTTATTAGACAAACTAAATGGATTTCTCCACATTTATACTTTAATTTCTAGAAGATAAAATGGTTAATGTCATCTGTGAATCCACTCAGAAGTTCTATCCATTTTCAGACTTTGAGTAAAAAAGGCTATACCCCCAAATAAGATACTGGCACACAGGCATGTGTTCTCCAGGTTTTCTGCTAGATACCAAGAATGTAAAACAGACACAGTCCTTGCCCTCACAGAGCTTAGAAGTACAGGCGGGGATCAAGACATTAAACAAACAAACAAACAAACAAACAAAACTACATAAGAGACAGAATAGTGAAGAGGTTAAGCATGGGCTAAACTGTCTAAATTTAAATTGTGGTTCTTTTAATTGTCAGGCTGTAATCCTGAGTAAATTACTTAATCCTTCCTAAAATATAATATACCAGCACATCTGCAGGAGTCACTGTTCAGTAATTGTTAGCTGTAGCTATCGCTGTTGTTCTTATTAAAGAATGCCATCTGACTTTAAATAGGCGCTCAAGTTAACCTAGGGTTCTGGAAAGGAAGATTAAGGCTGAAACCTAAAGGGTGAATAGTAGAATTTAAGTGGAAGTGGACCAGTGAAGTGAGAGGGTAATATTCTAGGCAAAGGGAACAGCATGTACGGACATGAAAGGGAGAGGAAAGGAGTTGACATCAGATAGGATCAGATACGGCCCAGATCACTGGCCAAATGTACTAGATACAGATGTATTTACTGAAATAAAGAATACAATAAGAAGAGATGTTTTACTAAATGGGAAGGAAAATGAGGAGATTAAGAGTTTAGTTCTAGGGTAGCCTAAATGGCTCAGTCGGTTAAGTGTCCAGCTCTTGATTTTGGCTCCTAGGTCATGATCTCAGGGTCGTGAGATTGAGCTCTGAGTTAGGCTCTGTGCTGAACATGGAGTCTGCTTTAGATTCTCTCTCTCCTTCTCCCTCTGCCCCTCTCCTCTAGCACACACATGCTCTCTAACAAAATAAAAAATAAAAATAAAATAAAAATTTCTAAAAAAAAAGTTTAGTTCTTAGCTCCATTATGCTTAAGATATCTTTAAGAAATTAGCAAATGATCAGTTTAATGTATAGATAAACAAGTCCAGAACTGTATTTTTAATAAATTTAACCATACAATGCATCTATCCTATCAAAATTGCAAGAAGCGGTTAGATACTAAATCACTGTTAAATAATAATGTTATAGGAAATCAAATGAAACTTTTTTTTTTTTCCCCTCCTAGACATCCCATACCATTGAGCAGAAACTGGAGGCATTTCAATGCTTTGAAGACCGTAACCCAGTTAGGGGTGCTCTTCCCCAACCAATTCCATGATGGCAGACAGTAAGGCTACAGAGGGGATGTGTAAAATAGGAATGTTAGGAGTGGCTTTCCCCTACAACTTTCTATTATTCTAAAACATGGCTGACTGTCCCTGGCAAAGAACAAAATCCACTTACTCCTGGGCTCAATTGCGATAATTACATTCTTCAAAGGGAAGCTCTAAAAGAACAGGCATATTTAAGAGAAACATAATAGGCACAAACAGCTGGGTGTGGAGATCATTTTGATGCAAGAAAACAGTGCCACAAAATGACAGATTTCCTTCAGATTTCCTGATAACTGACATTAATTACTTATTAAGTACCACATATTTATACTTCATAAAAATACTTCACTAAACAGAATCAGTATATCTTAGTCTTGTAAATATTAAGCATTGCCAATATGGCAAGAATAATGGGACTGTCAAATGATAAAGTCTTGTCTGCAAAATAAAGCACTATGACTTAACAACTTCATACTTTTCAATCAAGAGACAATTAAATCCATGGGCTCTTTATAGTAACAAGATCTGCTATTTTCTTGGAGACCCCTGGGGGGTAAATTATAAGAGTTGTCAGAACACCTATCTTTGAGGTCTGACTTTACTTGCATGTATGATCTTAGGCAAGACATGAAATTTTCTAAAATCTCAAAAGTTTCTCACTTGAAAATAGCGATATCATTACCCATCTCCTCAGGATACTATAATCAAATAAAATCATGTATCTGAAAGCACTTTAAAAAATACAGTGCTAAATAACGAATGGTCATTATTCACATTACCACATGTAGTGCAGTACAAATTTTAACCCTGAGCATAAAACACATAGATGGAAGATTATATGTACCTGAACTCATCAATCTGACAGTTTCTCTTTAAAAGATACACCAACAGGTATGCCTGGGTGGCTCAGTCAGTCAAGTGTCTGTCTTCAGCTCAGGTCATGATATCAGGGTCCTGGGATCTAGACCTGAGCTAGGCTCCCTGCTTAGCGGAGAGCCTGCTTCTCCCTCTCCCTCTGCACCCCACCCCCACTCGTGTGTGCACTGTCTCTCTCAAATAAATAAAATCTTAAAAAAAAATTTTTTTTTAATTAAAAACAAAAGATACAACAACAAAACCCAGTTTATCCCACTTCGCATTACGTAATCCCAAACATTAGCGATTCTACCCTGAACTATGCATAACAATTATCTGAAAAGGGTTTTGTTGTTGTTATTGTTATAAATGCAGCCTTCTGAGCCTCATCCCTAGAGATTATGGTTCAATATGCCTGGGGTGAAGCCAAGGAACGTGCTTCTTTTTTTTAACTGTAGTAAAATAAAAATTTACCATTTAACCATTTTTAGGTGTACAATTCAGTGGCATTAAGTACATTCACACTGTTGTACAACCATTACCTTTACCATCTGTAGAACTCTATAGCCATTAAACAATAACCCTCATCCCCTCATCTCCCCAGTCCCTGATAACCACGCTTCTGTTTTCTGTCTCTATGTATTTGGCTAATCTAGGTACTTCATACAAGTGGCATCCTACATTTGTCCTTTCCTGTCTTCTTTCCCCTAGCAAAATGTTTCAAGGTTCATCCACGTTGCAGCATATATCTGATTTCAGTGCCTCTTTTTTTTTTAAACTGATTAACTCCTAATTTTTTTTTAAGACTATTTTTTAAAGCAGTTTTACGTTCATGGCAAAACTCAGCAAAAGAGACGGAGACTTCTCATATATCCCGTGCCCCTATTCATGCATAGTCTTCCCTGTACCAACATCTGCACCAACTGGTACATTTGCTACAACCAATGACTCTACATTGTCACATCATTATCACCCAACACCTTCGGTTTACACTAGAGTTCACTCTCAGTGTTGTTTGGGTTCTGACAAATGCACAATGACATGTATACACCATGATACTATCACAGACGACAGTTTCACTGCCCTAAAAACTCTCTGTACTCTATTCACCTTTCCCTCCTGCCCAACCCCTGATCTTTTAGCTTTCTCCAGACCTATGCCTTTTCCAGAATGGCATATAGTTTGAAGATACAGTAGGTAACATTTTAAGATTGGCTTCTTTCACTTAATAAAATATATTTAAGGTCCTCCATATCTTTTCATGGCTTGACAGACCATTTCTTTTTAGTGCTAAGTAATATTCCACTGCTTGATATACCAAAGTTTATTCATTCACCTACTGAAGGAAGTCTTCTCAATTATGAATAAAGCTGCTATAAAAAGCTGTAGGTTCTCTGTGGATGTAAGTTTTCAATTCCTTTGTGTAAATTTCAAGGACTGCGATTGCTGGCTCATATCATAAGCGTATGTTCAGTTTTGCAAGAAACCACCAAACTAATGTCTAAAACGGCTGCACCATTTTGCTTTACCACTAGCAATGAAAGGTAGTTACTCTGCATCTCTGCCACCATCTGATACTGTCAGTGCTCCAGACTCCATTCTAACGGGGAGTTAGTGGTATCTCATTATAGTTTTATTTTCCATTTCCCCGATGACATATTATGTGAAGTATTTTTTATGTGCTTATTTGCCATTATGTATCTTCTGTGGTGAGGTATCTGTGAAGGTCTTTGGCCCATTTTTAACTGGGTTGTTTATTATTCCTGAGCTTTAAGAGTTCTTTGTATATCTTAGATAGTATCAGATTACATCTTTGCAAATATTTTCACCCAGCCTGTGGCCTCTCTTTTTATTCACTTAACAGTATCCTTTGCAGGGCTAAAAATTCAAATTCTAATTAAAGTCCAGCTTATCAGTTATTTTCTTTCATTGATCATACCTAGTATTGTATCTAAAATGGCACTGCCAAAATCATCTAGATTTTCTGTTATCTTCTAAGAACCATCATAGTTTTGCATTTTGCACTTAGATCTGTGATTCACTTTGAATTTTTAATGACTGCTGTAAGGTCTGTGTCTAGATTCATTTTTTGCTTACGGATGTCTGATTACTCCAGCATCATTTCTTGAAGAAGCTATCTTTGCTCCCTTTGTCAAAGATCACTTGACTATATCTATGTGGTATATTTCTGGGCTCTCTATTCTGTTCCACTGATCTCTTTGTCTAGTCTTTCACCAATACCACACTGTTTTGAATACTACAGCCTCACTGTTAACTCTTAAGTCAGGTACGGTCAGTACTTCAACTTTGTTCTCATTCAATATCGCCTCAGCTATTCTGAATCTTTTGCCTTTCCATATAAACTTTCAAATCAGTTTGTAAATACCCATAGAATAACTTGCTGGGATAGTTTTGATTAAAATATTGCACTGAATCTATAGATTGAGTTGGGAAAAACTAACATCTTGACAATACTAAGAGCTCCTATCCATCAACATAGAATACCTCTCCACTTGTTTAATTCTTTGATTCCTTTCATCAGAGTTTTGTAGTTTTCCTCATATAGATCTTACATATATTTTGTTAAGATTATATCTAAGTATTTCAACTTTGGGGTGCTAATGTAAATAGTATTCATTCTTGGCGTTTGTCTGTTTTAAGATAAAGTCAGTCCTACTCCTTCATTTTGGATCAGCCATCATGGATCTGAAGCAGAAGTTTTCACCATCAGCACTACTGTTATCTTGAGCCAAATAATTCTCTTTTGTGGGGGGCTGTCCTTTGTAGCATAAGACATTTAGCAGCATACCTGGCCTCTAACCACTAAATGTGAATAGCACACCTGCCCCTGCCAGGTGTGACAACCAAAAACGTCATCAGGCATTGTCAAATGTCCCCTGGGGGCGAGGCAAAATCCCTATTGGTTGAGAACCACTGATTTAAAGCACACCTTTCCCTATCTCTTCATAGTCTACCAGGTGCAGCTGCATCTCCCACTCTATTATAAATTTTCCTGGATAAAAATCAAATCACCAGTAGTTCATAATTCTCCAGCCTGGCCCAGCAGAACTTCTCCTCACCACTGCTTATATATATTTTGTTAAATATTCCCTTCCTTGTGTTTTTACACATGCATTCATGTTCTATTTATATCTCAACTTTTAAAAATAGCAAAGTCCATACATGAGGCAAGAGAGGTGGGTGATAGATTTAAAACCTGAAATAAAATTTTACCAAAAAATCAAAGTATGCCTCAAAAGAAAAGACAATTTTTCAAATAAAATCTCTTTAAAAGCAAGACAAATTTAAACCCACTTGGAAACTCTTAATTAGTTATAAAAGTAGTCTCTTCCAACTAGGCATTCAAGAAAAACTTCATTCCTCTCAAATTCTCCAATTAAAGTTTAAAATGAATATGACAATTTACCTCTAAATATCAAAGTGCTGCTATAACTTCAGAACTCTTATGAAGCACTATTACTTCCTTTGTAAAATGCAACTCAGAAAAGGTATACAAAGATCTTAAAAAATCAAATATTACAGAAATACTTTAACTTCTTAAATGCATTTTAAATATTTTATTTATTTATTTGTTCATTTATTTATTTATTTATTTATCTACCTATCTATATATTATCTATTTATCTGACAGACGGGTGCGCACGTGCGAGCACAAGCCGGGGACGAGGCAGAGGGAGAGGGAGAAGCAAGCTCCCCACTGATCAGGGAGCCTGAAGCAGGGCTTGATCCCAGGACCCAAGCCAAAGGCAGACACTTAACTGACTGAGCCACCCAGGTGCCCCTTAAATAAACTCATTTTAAAAACTAACATTTGGGGGCGCCTGGGTGGCTCAGTGGGTTGAGCCGCTGCCTTCGGCTCAGGTCATGATCTCAGGGTCCTGGGATCGAGTCCCGCATCGGGCTCTCTGCTCAGCGGAGAACCTGCTTCCTCCTCTCTCTCTCTCTCTCTCTGCCTGCCTCTCTGCCTACTTGTGATCTCTCTCTCTGTGAAATAAATAAATAAAATCTTTAAAAAAAAAAAAAAACTAACATTTTGGGGCTTCTGGGTAGCTCAGCGGGTTAAGCCTCTGCCCTCAGCTCAGGTCATGATCTCAGGGTCCTGGGATTGAGCCCTGCATCAGGCCCTCTGCTCAGCATTTTACTAAAGGTTTGTTAACTCTTACAGTAACAGAAAACTTCTTATACTTTTTCTCTCATCTTCAAACAATCTTGCAAGATAATTAATATTTTCCCTACTATACAGATAATAAAGGGTTATACAGGCCATTCTTAATATATGTGCACAATTAAAATCTTACTTTATTTAGTAGGTATATGACTCTGGACAACAGATTTAACGTCTAAGTTCTCCTACTCCATAAATGGAGGGTAATGCCTCTATTAGAATGTTAAAACAAAGATTAAATAATAAATTTAAATATGTTATATAACTTCAGGGGATTATTATGTGTAAGAATGTGCCCATAAATTTTTAAGTAACTCCATTATCAATGAAGTGGTAATTGGAGTTCCTTCACTATACATTGGTATCACACACACAGTGAGGTTTTCAACAATATTGCACCGGTTAAGTAATAATATCACACTCGGACCTAAGTAAGTTTATTTCAGAAATTACTAATGCAACAATCCAGGTGTTTTTGTACTATTGTACAAAAAGTGTTATTTTAACTGCAATCTTGCATCTTTCTATCGAGGCAGCAATCCAGTTCTAGCTAATCCTTGTTCCTTCCCTGGGTTTATAAAGACAGTTTCCCCTTGAAATAACATGTGGTGAGTATCTGTCATTCCTGGGTGCCTTCTTAATAGGACTCTGACTTCCTTTTGAGGTTACCCCTCGACTCTGTCCAATCTTGGTAAAAGAGGAGTTTCTGGTGACCACAGACAAGCCAACTGGCTAGACCCTAACTCTCCCAGCTCCAGGGATAAGGCACAGACACTCTCCGCTAAAATACAAGCCGATAACCCAAGGAAGGAAAGACGGACTGGAAGACAGCAGAAGCCTGGATCCAGCAGCCCTTTCCCACTTAGAAGCCTGCAGCATGAACCCTGAGGCCCCCTGGCTTCCCTGGGATCCTGCCAGTTTTTCTGTCAGGGCTGCTCTCCTCCTTCCATGAACCTCTGAGAAGCACCTTTAACAAATCTCTTTCATGATCAAAACCTTTTATTTACAACCAAGAACCCCAACTGATATACCAAACTAAAGGGAAACAGAAAGGCATGTCTTTTTGAAATCTGGAAATAAACTAGGTAAGGAAGGTGAATGAACTTCTTTCTCACGCTGACATTTGGCCTATAGGGTTTTAAGTATCATATTTAAAAAATTTTCTAATCATTAAAATATATCAATAAGTACTTTCTTAAAATTGAGTTTTTCTAAAGTATTAAGTCATTATAGATATCTGGGGTACATAAAATTATATAATTATTTCTGTTTCTGCTTAACTCTTAACACACAGGAAAAAAAAAAATCCCCAAATGTCCACCTTTAATGCACTAAATTAAAGACAGACCTTTTCCTAAAGACTTAGTAAGAATTTGCTGTTCTGTAATTGGATCGCTATTCATGCAATATAACACCATAAGAATTCTGACACCTCTTTTAGTGCAGGAGATCATCTTTTTAACCGCTATATTCTTGGCCTGCAAATCAGTAATCTGGTAAATTCAGTAAAACATCAAATATCATCTGAAAAATAACTTCCTGAAAATGTATAGTTTATAATATCTTTTTTTTTTTTAAGATTTTATTTATTTATTTGAGAGAGAGCACATGAGCGAGGAGAAGGTCAGAGAGAGAGAAGCAGACTCCCCGTGGAGCTGGGAGTCCGATGCGGGACTCGATCCCGGGACTCCAGGATCATGACCTGAGCCGAAGGCAGTTGTCCAACCAACTGAGCCACCCAGGCGTCCCAAGTTTGTAATATCTTTTAAGTGAAGAATATTAAGTACATCAAGCAATTAAAATGTACTTTTGGAGAAACATGGTGAATGTTCCTGACTAGTAGCTGAAATTGCTTCAGTCACCTAGGTTTAAATCAAATCCTAACACATAAAACAATGTTTTTCTATTTCTACTATATATCTCTGAAATAACAGAACACATATGTGATAGGTCCTACTAACTATAGCAGTAAACACAATTTTTAGTGTTTTTGCAATGGGGAGGCACATCTATGCACTTCAGAGAAAAGTAGTAGCAATCCAAATGATTCAGTGCCACTTTCATTCCCACCAACACAGGGCAGGATAGATGTTTCTGACTGTAATGCCAATGCCAATCAAGTATAAGAAATTCTACTCAGGGATTCCTATTTTCACATTCAAAATCAGATATGTTCTGCTGGTAGGTTTTATTTTTATTTCTATTTTTTTTTTAAAGATTTTATTTATTCATGAGAGGGAGAGAGAGGCAGAGGGAGAAGCAGGCTCTCCGTTGAGCAGGGAGTCGGATGTGGGACTCAATCCCAGAACCCCGGGACCACCACCCGAGCCGAAGGCAGCCCCCCTCGCATCCCTGCTGGTAGTTTTACTTAATTATGATCATTTGACACAACAATGAATACTGGGTATTATGTAAGACTGATGAATCACTGAACTTTACCTCTGAAACTAATAATACATTATATGTTAACTGAATTTAAATTAAACAAAACAAAACACAAAGATTTCCATATATCTCCTGCATTCACACATAAATGGCCTCCCTCAACATCAACATCTCCTACCAGAATGGTAGTTTTGTTACAACTGATGAATCTAAATGGACACATCATTATCAACCCAAATCCAAAATCACACACAGTCCACCACTACTCACTCCTAGTGTTGTACATTTTATGGGTTTGGACAAATGTACGATTACATTACCCAGCATTTTGGTGTCATGTGGAGTATTTTTGCTGTTCTAAAAATCCTCTGTAATAACCGGAATTTTTTTTTAAGATTTTTATTTATTTATTTGACAGACAGAGATCACAAGTAGGCAGAGAGGCAGGCAGAGATAGAGGAGGAAGCAGGCTCCCTGCCAAGCAGAGAGCCTGATGCAGGGCTCGATCCCAGAACCCTGGGATCATGACCTGAGCTGAAGGCAAAGGATTTAACCCACTGAGCCACCCAGGTACCCTGTAACTGGAATTTTTATATGAACAAATTGGAATAAGATAACAACACACTGAATTGTTTACTCTCCCATCCTAGCCTTAGCCAGAAACATAGTTATACAAGGCATACTTTTCTAATATTTGAAATAGATTATGATGATGTTATAATGAATCTCAGTACTTCCAAGAAAGAATCTGAATAGCTGCTACCAACACTGGTCACTGTGACTCTTCCTAGATATGGTGAATGTCTGTCATTAAGAATCTAGAGAACATGGGAGTTGGGGTAGCAGAGTGTGGAAAAAAAAAATCCTCAAGACTGTCAATAGAATAAGCTGTGGTTTTACCTATAAGTTTAGGTAAAGAATTAACTAATAAATATTTGTTTCACTGGAATTTTTATCCATAAGAACTACATTACTATTCTACAGAATTAGACATAATTTGTCTACATTCCCTGTGACTACTGACTATTGTAGAAGTTACCATCTAACAAAGAATGGACCTGTTTATGAGGCTGTAAGTGGGATTTATTTCAACATTTATCAAAAATATACCTAATATCAATCCAAATAAATAAATAAATAAATAAATAAGAGAGAGAGAACAGCAAGCACCAAAACCCAACACAGGAGACTGCTTAGAGGAACAAAAGGCAAGAAGTTCAGTGTCACTACAGCAAAGTCAGCAGAGGGTTTAGAGATATCAGGGATATAGGAGGCCAGATCACTTAAGGACTTTGAATGCAATGGAGCAGCAATGTGAAAAGCCAATGAGAAGGTGGGTAGATCCTTTTTACATGGGTGCACTGCTACTTTTAATTCAGGGAACAAAATGTTCACTGCTATGTTTTCAGATTCTACACTGCATTTAAGAAACGAACACTGGCAAGGTCTGATGTCAAAGAAAAACATTCAGAGCATGTGAAAAAGCTGTTAAATACCCTTCCAACTATTTGTATCTATGAGGCTCGGTTTTCTGCATATAGCTCAACTAAAACAACATTATCACAACAGATTGAATGCAGAAGCAGATACAAGAATCCAGGTTTGTTCTACTAAGGAAGTAATTAAAGAGATTTGCAAAAATGTAAAACAATACCACTTGCTTATTCTTTTTACCTTGGAAAATATAGTTATTTTAATAAAAATGTTATTGTTAATATGTAATAGCTTATTTTTATATAAATTGCATTTTTTGTTTTATTCTCAAAAATATAAATTTATGGGTATAACACATATAAACAGTGCTCTTTGGGAGCCTCAATAATTTTTTAAGAATGCACAAGGTATCTTAAAATCAAAAACTTGAGAACTACCCATCTATCAATCTAAGATGTCCTGGAGTAGCAGTCCCCAAACTCCATTAATGATTTTGGAGGACTCCTTGTCCAATTAACTACAGAAAATCTATTTACAAAGAATTTAGTCAGCCACACACATCATTTCTATTCTCCCACTAAAACCCTAAGTATGAACCTGTTCGTCCAGGGATTTTCATAACTTTTAGGCCAGGAGAAGGGAGCTCCCAAGAGAAGTATCTACTGAACCACAATATATAACACCGAATATAATATGAATGAAAGTGAAGCTACTCTGGTTAAAGTAAAGGTGGTATTTTCTGCCTCCAGTTCATCCATCCCCTTAGCTACTATGAAGACCCCCTAAGGCGCCACTTAGAATAAAACAAAATGCTGCTTTTAAATCTTTACTTTAAACCGCTGTTTAAAGATTTTTTTTATTTATTCATTTGACAGATAGAGATCACAAGTAGGTAGAGAGACAGGCAGAGAGAGAGGAGGAAGCAGGCTCCCCGCTGAGCAGAGAGCCCTATGCGGGGCTCGATCCCAGGACCCTGGGATCATGACCCGAGCCGAAGGCAGAGGCTTTAACCCACTGAGCGACCCAGGCGCCCCTAAACCGCTGTTTAAATTGGGCCCTACTCAAGCTTCAAAAAGGTTTTGCCATTGTTTCAAAATGGTCATTTCCAACTTCACCCTCCAGTAGAAACCAGACGAATGGTATTTGCATCTATATAGACAACTAAAAAACTGTTTAAATCTCACAGGGAACTCTCAGACCCATGAGAATGTCTAAGGATTCCTGAGAAACTACGTGAGAACTGGTAAATGGGTGGAGTTAACATAAAAAGGTTTCCTGAAGAAAGAGACGCTCTGGGGCGCCTGGGTGGCTCAGTGGGTTAAGCTGCTGCCTTCGGCTCAGGTCATGATCTCAGGGTCCTGGGATCGAGCCCCGCATTGGGCTCTCTGCTCAGCAGGGAGCCTGCTTCCTCCTCTCTCTCTACCTGCCTCTCTGCCTGCTTGTGATCTCTCTCTGTCAAATAAATAAATAAAATCTTAAAAAAAAAAAAAAAAGAAAGAGACACTCTGGTTAGACAAGCAGGAAAGGCTCAGCTCAGAGATGAGAGGTTCCAGGTTCTGTGAGGAAGGGCTAGGGTGAGCCACGGCTTCCAGGTTCTAAAGAGAACTGCCAGCCAGTCAGAATTCTTGAGACTACATGCAAGACTACACAAGCCTGAAGCCTCAATACGAATACCTGCTTCCAAGACAAAACTTATTTCAGTTCCACATATTCTGAGATGGACATAGGACAGGCCTATGTCATTGTTCAAAGAACACGGAGGGGTATCATTAAGAGTTTTAAGAGTGAAGCAGAAAAATTATTTTAGCAATATTACAAAATACTTGCAAGAGGCTACTCTACACAGAAGTCTAGGCATGAGCTGACCAAAGGCAACAGAGAAATAATTTCATAAGTCAGTCAGCAGTGTTTTCACAATCTATTTTTAATGTTTAATACTATTTTATGTGTATTTTATAGTTGGTGCCTGAGAAGCTAGATGTTTATATGGAGGTACCTATTCGGCTACCCAAACTGCTATCGAAGAAACAGTGCAGATCAACTAATTTAGGGGGGAAAAAAAAAAAGTTGCTTAACTATTAAAGTGGCGGGCTAAATGAAAAAAAGACATTTTAGTATTTCCACAATATTTAAAATGAACATCTGCTGGCCTCTAACATAGACCAGTGAAAGCAAAATTGTCTTTCCCCTTAAACAGACTTAGCTAGAGAGATTTTTTTTTAAAGGCAGGGGAAGGAAGGGGAAGGGCAGGCAGCTTTATACTTTTTCTATTACTTCCTTTCCTCAGCTACTCCCTATGAATTTTCTAATAGGTATAAGATGTCTCTAAGAAACAACCTGCTCAATGTACTTCATTTTATGAGTTTATTTATGGAAATCTATCCCATATCTCACCACACAGATTCCGAAACATGTATCTTCTTCCTTATACATTACCTTTAGAAACAGAGTAGAAAAGAGCCTATAAGAGACTATGTTGGTTAAAGAGTACAAAGTTTCATTTATACAGGATGAATAAATTCTGGAGATCTGATGTTTAGCTTTTTTTTTTTTTCTTTTTTTAAGTTTTATTTATTTAAGGAATCTCTGCACCCAATGTGGGGCTCAAACTTACCACCTCAAGATCAAGAGTCACATGATCTTCCCGCTGGCCAGCCATGTGCCTCTCTGGAGATCTAATGCATAGTATGGTGACTATAGTTTGTAATACTGTATTATACACTTAAAATTTGCTACCAGAGTAGATGTGAAGTGTTCTCACAACACAAAAACTGGTAACTATGTGAGGTAATGGATACGTTAATTAGCTTGACTGTGTAAACATCTCACAGTGTAAATGTATACCCAAACATCATGCTTTACACCTTAAATATAAACAGTTTTTGACAATTAGACCTCAGTAAAGCTGACGAAGGGGAGAGAAAACAAAAATAAAAAGTATCTATAAAATATACCTTTTAAAACCTAATTATTTGTCAAGCTAAATTCATGTGGGTTTGTTTGGTCTTGTTTGTGTTGGTATAGAGTGAAGTAGTAAAATACCATCTGGCACAGAATTGAATATAAAAAGTCATTTAAAATATTAAGCTGTTGGGGCACCTGGGTGGCTCAGTTGGCTGAACATCCGATTCTTGATTTCGGCTCAAGTCGTGATATCAGGATCATAAGATCATGCCCCACGTCAGGCTCCGCGCTCAGTGTGGAGCGTGCCTTCTCTCTCCCTCTGCTGCTCTCTCTTTCTCTCTCTCGCAAAAAAACTTTTTTTTTTAATATTAAGCTTTTTATTATCTAATGAAAATGTTACCAAGGAGATCTAAATTTGAAAAACACTAAAAATACATTAGCTGAAATATATTTTTTCTTCAAAGAATAATTATTAGAAATAAATTTACTACCTATACCTTCGACTAATTAACTATGTGATCTTGTATTAAGTAATTTAATTAATCTCTATGGAGGGGAATTGAACTGGATGATCTGTGAAGTTTCTTTAAGTTCTTAAAATTATCAAACATTTTCTTAAGTTCAAGGAAATTTGTGAGGATCTAAGGAGAGACAACCCTATGAAAAAAAGTATAGTTTATGTATATAGGAGTCTTGAAAGAAACTAAACAAGGCAGTCACTAACAATGGCTAAATATCATAAGAAACTATATATGCTAGTATATGCAAATTATATATGCAATGTGGGATATATAAATCTAAACGTTATACTTTTTATCAGGTAGAAACTCCTCTATTCATCAGCATTACTCTAATACTTTATGATAGTTCATAGGGATCATTAAGGTAGAGGTCCAAGAACCAACTCTAAAATCTTGGGCCCCACCCAAGACCTTCTGAACATCTAGGAAGCTCTAGGAGTGGGCCCCAGTGAAGTAGGTTTTAACAGCCCCTCCAGGTGATTCTGATGTTTAATAAAGTCTGAGAACAGATCTAACATACAAGAGCATGATTAATGATCAAAGTCCATGATTAACCCATGATGAGGAAAGTTTAAGTATTTTCACCTATTGAAAATTGAAAATTAAATGTTTATGTAAGCTTTAAATTAACTATTCTTTATTTATCACAATATTGTATTTATATGAATGCTCTGGTTCAAATAATGGGAGAAAATATCTGCAATTCATATACCTGATAAGAAACTTGTATTTGGAATATTTAACGAACTCTCACAACTCAACAACAAAAGGACAAATAACCCAATTAACAAATGAGAAAAGAATCTGATTAGATATTTCCCCAAAGAAGATGTAAAAAGGGGGCACCTCGGTGGCTCAGTCATTAAGCATCTGCCTTTGGCTCAGGATCCCAGGGATAGAGCAGAGCAGGGAGCCTGCTTCTCCCTTCCCCACTCCCCCTGCTTGTGCTCCCTCTCACTGTCTCTCTCCGTCAAGTAAATAAATAAATAAATAAATAAATAAAATCTTTTTAAAAAAAGATTTAAAAAAGAGAAGATTAAAAATGGCTACTATATACTGAAAATATGTTCAACATCATTACTTACTTATCAGGGAAATGCAAACAAAAACCACAATGAAATAATCACTTCACAACCACAATGATGACTTGAATCTAAAAGGTTAAGTGTGGGTGAGGACAAGGAGACATCAAAGCTTCACACACTGCTGGTGGGAATATAAAATGGTACAATCACTTACGAAAACAGTCCAGTGGCTCCTCAAACATCGATTTACCATATACCCCAGTAATTGCACTCCAAAAGAAATGGAAACATTATGTCCACACAAAAACTTGTAAACAAAAGTTTAGAGCAACATTAGAACAGCCAAAAGGTAGCAATAACCCAAATGTCCATCTACTGATGAATGAACAAAATGTAGTATATCCATACAATGGACTATTATTATTTGGCTATAAAAAGTGATAAAGTGCTGGTACACACAGCATGGATGAACCTTGAAAACGTTTTGCTAAGTGAAACAGTGAAAGACAGTAGTCACAAACACAAAAAAAAACCCAAATATCATATGACATTATATTAAATGTCCAGAACAGACATATGTATCAAGACATAAAGTAGATTAATGGTTGCCCAGGGCTAGGGGCCTACAAGGTGACAGCTGAGGAGTACAAAGTTTCTTTCTGAGGTGATAAAAAGGTTTGAGAATTGACTATAGTGATGGTTGCACAACTTTTTGAATATGCCGAAAGCCACTGAATTATACTTAAAATGGGTGGACTACATAATACATAACGTATATGCCAATAAAGCTCTTAGCCAAAAAAGAGATATGGAAAGAACAGAGCAAGCAAATATAACGAAAAACATATGTATCGGCTGCAAGAATGTCTAGTAGTATGCCTAAACCAACTGCTGAACAAATAAATAATACAGAAAACAACATTATATGAATCCTGACAGCATTTTGGGCACCCATCTTACTAAGCCTACTCTGAATTATATTTATTTAGAAATTAACTACCAAGATTTTTTCCAAATGTTGAAACTTCTGACAAAGGAACATTTATGTTAGGAATATAAGGATATTTTAAAATTACACTTAAAAAAAAGTGGATGTATGCTTTTTTCATAAAATACTCAACTAATTTCTTTTTGCTTTTAATGATCAGCAGCACACAGACAGCAGTTTTCAAAGAGCACAGTAATACATGTATCTCATAGGGGCGCCTGGTGGCTCAGTGGGTTCGGCCTCTGCCTTCGGCTCAGGTCACGATCCCGGGGTCCTGGGATGGAGCCCCACATCGGGCTCTCTGCTCAGCAGGGACCTGCTTCCCCCTCTCTCTCTGCCTGCCTCTCTGCCTTCTTGTGGTCTCTTTCTGTCAAATAAATAAATAAAAATCTTTTTTAAAAAATACCATCTAGTGTAAAAAATAAAAATAAAAAGCAGTTTCATTATGAAATAATTTTACTAAAACTTCCCCCATTACTTTTATTTCAAGACAAACACAATACAAAACACATAAAACTTTAGTTGGGAAAAAAACTATTTTTCACACACACACAAAAAAAGAAAAGAAAACAAAAAACCCATAAGCAAATACAAGGTAGAATTTCTAAACAGACTGGCATAAATGCAGCCAGAGAAAAACAACACCTTACCTACATTTAAAAAAAAAAAAAAAAAAAGAATGACACCAGATTTTTCATCAAAAACTATGGAGGTCAGAAGTATGTGGCATAGTATTTTTTAGGTGCAGAACAAAAAGAGTTATCAATCCAGATTACTATTTCCACTAAAAATACATTCTGGAAGACAGAGGAAATTAAGACAATTGAAGCAAAATTAAAGAAAATATGTTGCTGGCAGACCTAACCTAAAAGAATGGCTAAAGGAAGTTGTCTAAAAAGAAAGAAAACAAGAAAAGGAACTTCAGAATATCAGGAAAAAAAGGAGAACATGAGAAAATAATAGGGTAAATATAATAGGATTTCTTTCCCCTCTGACCTTTATAATTATGTTTGGTGGTTAAAGCAAAATTATAATACTGTCTCCTGTGGTTCTAAATGTATGTTGAAGAAATATTAAGACAACCATAAGCAGAAGCAAATAAATAAAGTTTTCTTTATATTTCAATCAAACTGATGAAATGACATCAATACACCGCAGTACACATGTATATATAAGTTAATACATAGAACAACCACTTAAAAAGCATACAAAGAGATACTCAAAAACACTATAAATAAATAAAAATGGAATTCTAATAAATGTTCAAGCAACCTGCAGTTAAGGTAGGAAAAAGAAAACAGAAACAAAAAGTGGAACAAAGAGAAGACAATAACTAAAATGACAGGCTTAAGCTGTGACATAGCAATAATTACACTGCATAAAAATGGTCTAAACATGCCAATTAAAAGCAGATGTTGCAGAGTGTATTAAAAGACATGACCCAACTATGCGCTATCTACATGACACTGACTTCAAATATAATGATGTAAGTGGCAGGACATAAAAATATATATTACACAAACATTCATCAAAGGAAAGCAGGAGTAGCGATATTAATATCAGATAAAGCAACTTCAAATCAAGGAAATTTATCAAAGACAGAGAGGGACATTACATAACCATAAAAAGGTCAATCCATCAAGAAGCTACAGCAATCCTGGGGCACATGGGTGGCTCAGGGGTTAAAGCCTCTGCCTTCAGCTCCGGTCATGATCCCAGGGTCCTGGAATCAAGCCATGCATTGGGCTCCCTGCTCAGCAGGGAGCCTGCTTCCTCCTCTCTCTCTCTGCCTGCTTCTCTGCCTCCTTGTGATCTCTGTCAAATAAGCAAAATCTTAAAAGAAGCTACAGCAATCCTGAAAGTGTATCCACCAACCAGAACTCCAAAATATGTGAAGAAAAACTAAAAGAATACAGAAACAAATCCAAAATTATAGCCTGGACAACCCAACATCCCTCTCTGAACAATTAATAAAACAACTAGACAGAAATCACCAAGAATTAAAAAAAGAAAAACAAAAATCCTCAACCAACAAGAACTAACTGACATTTATAAAACATTCCATACAACAGTGGAATACACTATTTTTTCAAGTGTGTAAGTAACATTAAAAAAAAAAAAAGAATATATCTAGGACTGCAAACACACCTTAACAAATTTAAAAGAACTGAAATCATACAGAATATATTCTTTTACTACAGTAAAAATAAAAATAGAAATTATTAATAGATAACAGAAAAATCTCCAAACATTTGGAAACTAAACAATTTTATCTAAATAAACTATGAGGTGAAGGGGCAAAGAGCAAGTCTCAAGGGAATTTATACACATACACACTCACATACGAAATGTATACATACATGCATATATGAAAGAAAATAAAAACACAGCATATTAGGATTAGTGGGGCACCGGTAAAACAATGTTGGGAAGGAAATTTGTAGCATATTAGAAAAGAGGGAAAGCCTCAAATCAATCACCTAAGTTCTTACTTCAAGAACCCCAGAAAAGAATAGCAAACTAAAAGCAAACCAATAGGAAGGAAGGAAATAATAAAGAGCAGAAACCAATCAAATTGGAAAACAGGAAAAAAATAAGAGAAAAATCTATGAAACTGCTGTTCTTTCTTTTTTCAAAGATTTATTTCAAAAGATTTATTTCAGAAAGACAGCACAAGAGAGCACGTGTTGTTGGGGAGGGGTGAAGGGAGAGGGAGAGAGTCTTATGGAGACTCCATGTGGGGCTCAATCTCAGGAGCCTGAGATCACGACCTGAGCCAACACCAAGAGTGAGACGTTTAACCAAATGTGCCACCCAGGCAGCCTGGGAGATAAAAAATTGACAAACATCTAGTAATACTAACAAAGGGAAAAGACAAGACACAAATTACCAATATTAGGACTAAATCAGGAGTGAAACATGGATAGTGCTACAGACATGCAACTATAAAAGAGAAATATGATAAGGGAAAAACCATGAACAACATTCAGACCTAAGCTGACAATTCAGAAGAAATGGACCAATTTTTCAAAAAAACAAAAAAGCTTACCATAACTTACCCATATGAAAAAATTTTAATAGACACATATCTACTAAATAAGTTGAATTTGTAATTTCAAAACACTCTAAAAAGAAGTCTTCAGGCCTAAATGGTTTCACTGAAATTTACTGCAAACTTAAAAAGAAAATTAACATCAACTGGTGTTAATCTCATCTAGAAAACAGAACTGAAACACTTTCATATTCATTCTATTAAGCTAGTATTACCCTGATACCAAAACTAAACAAAAACAGTACCAAAAGGAAAACTATAGTTATAATTATAGATCCTTAACAAAATATTAGCAAATGAAATTCAGCAACAGACACAAAATAATTATTACACACCATGACCAAGTCAAATTTATTACAGGTATACAGGTCTGGATCAATATTCTAAAACTAATCAATGTAATCCACCACATTAAAAAGCTAAAGAAAAAAATCCACATGATCACATTAACTGAGGTAGAGAAAGCATTTGACAAATCTCAAAACCCATTCATGGGGCGGGTGAGGGGTGGAAACCATACCTCTCCAAAAAAAACAGGAATACAAGGACTACCTCAACTTGATAAAGACAATCTACAATAAATCTACAGTTAACATATGCTTGACAGTGAAAGACTGAATGGTTTCCCCCCTAAAATTGGGATATGGGGAGACAAGACTATCCACTATCAACATACTGAACATAGTGCTGGAAGTTCTTGCCAGTGCAATAGACAAGAAAAGGAAATAAAACACAAACAAATTTGAAAGGAAAAAATAAAACTGTCCTTATTTGCCAATGACATAATTATCTAAGTAGAAAATTCCAAAGAATCTTAAAAAAAAACCCCAAAAACAAAAAAACAAAAAACCTGCAAAAATAACCAAAAAAGGGAATCCTTAGAAAAAATAAGTGAGTTTACTAAGGACACAGAATACAAGATCAACATACAAAAATCAACCATATTTTGATACAGTGGCAATGAACACAAGCATACTAAACAAATTAAATTAAATTAAATTAAATTAAATTAAATTAAAAATAACCCACACACCCAAACTACTTCAGTGCAAATGTAAGAAAACAGATACAAGGACTTGTATGCTGAAAACAACACAATGTTGATGAAAGAAACCAAAGCTCTAAACAATGGACATACAGTCTATGTTCATGGAATGGGAAACTCAACACAGTAAGAAAGTCAATACTTCCACCCCCTTAAACTAATGCACAAGCTTAACAACTCCTATCAATATCCCAGTGAGATTTTTTTATACATATCAAAAGATTATTCTAAAATTTATATGAAAAGGGCAACAAAATAATATTGGAAAATAATAAAATGGGAAAAATTATTCTACCCAATTTCAAGACTTATTATACAGCTACAGCAATAAAAATTGTGTAGTGCTGGCAGAGAGAGAGAGAGAGAGAGAGAGATAGAACAGAATAGAGAACCTAGAAATAGGCCCACAAAAATATGCCCAATTAATCTGTGAAGAAAGTGCAAAAAAAACTCAATGGAAGAGAGACTGCTTTTCCAACAAATGGTGCTAAAGCAACTGAACATCCATAGGGGGAAAAAAAAAGAACTTCAACTTAAATCTCTCAATTTATGCAAATATAACTCAAAATATAGCAAAGATTTACATGTAAAATATAAAAATAAAAAACCTTCAGGAAAAAATATAGGACAAAATTTTCAGGATCCATTAATAGGCAAAGAATACTTAGACTTGACACCACTCCATAGAGTAGAAGACTGATAAACTGCTCTTCATCAAAATTTAAAACTTTTGCTCTAAGAAAGACATTGTTAAGTGGATGAGAAGACAAGCTAAGGAGTGGGACAAAATATGTATAAACCACATATCCAACAAAGGATTAGTATCTAGAAAATATATATATATATATATATATATATATATATATATATATATAGACTCTCAAACTCAACAGTAAAAGAGCAAACAATTCAATGAGAAAATGGGCAAGAGACATGAAGATTTCACATACTGATGATGACATGTATATACAAGTTTTCACTGAAATGGTGTTTACAGTACAAAACGATAGAGAATGGCTTCAATGTTTCTCAGACTAGTTAAATAAATTACAGTATAACCAAACAATAGAATGCAGCCAAAGAATGAGGGTCATCTTAAATGTTACACTCTCCCAAATACATTTAAAGGGAGAAGGAAGACAAGGAAGCAAAAGAGGGTATACCAAAATTAAAAAAAAAAAAAATTTAAAAACAAAGAAACAAAGGAAAAGAAAACCAACAAGAAAAAATATACATGCACATATATTTTACACACACACTTGTTTATCATAAAAGAAAATCCAAAATAAAAGATGGATATTACATAATAATAAAAGGGTCAATCCAACAAGAGGATATAACATTTACAAATATTTATGCACACAACAGAGCACCACATAAGTATATAAGGCAAAAATTAACAGACCTAAAGGAAGAAACACGAATACGACAATAGTAGGGGATTTAATACCCTACTTGTATCAATGGATAGATCATCCAGACAGAAAATATAGAAGAAAACCTCAGCCTTGAATGACATGTTAAACCACTGCTCTTATATATGGAATATTCCATCCAAAAGCAAGAGAATATACATTCTTCTCAAAGTGTACCTGGAACATTTTCCAGGATCATACATTAGGTCACAAAAAAAGTCTTAATAAATCTAAGAGGACTGACATCTTATCAAGCATCTTTCCCAACCATAATGATCTGAAACTGGAAATTACATGAAGAACACTGGAAAATTCACAAACACGTAGAGATCAAACACCATGCTATTGAACTACCAATGGGTCAAAGAAGGAATAAAAGAGAAACCCAAAAATTATTTAAGACAACTGAAAATGAAAATACAACAACAAATTTGTGCGGTGCAGCAAAAGCAGTTTTGGGACAGAAGTTCAGAGCAATAAATGCCTACCTCAAGAAAGAAGAAAGTCTCAAATAAACAACCTAACTTTATACCTCAAGGAATTATTAAAAAAAAAAAAAGAAGAAGAACAAATGAAGCCCAAAGCTAGTAGAAGGAAGGGAATGACAAAGATTAGAACAGAAATAAATGAAATAGAGACTAAAAAGACAACAGAGAAGATCAAACTAAGACCTGTTTCTCCAAAAAGATAAAATTGACAAGCCTTTAGCTATACTCACCAAGAAAAACAGAGACGACTCAAAATCAGAAATGAAGTTTACATCTGATACTATAGAAATATAAAGGATCATAAGAGATAACTATCAACAATTATATACCAACAAATTGGACAACCAGAAGAAATGGATAATTTCCTAGAAACATACCTACCAGGCTGATTATGATGAAATAGAAAATCTAAACAGACTCATTATTAAAGTAAGGAGACTAAATCAGTAACCAAAAACTTCCCAACAAACCAAAGTCCAGGACTAGATAGCTCCAGTGGTAAATTCACCCAAACATTAAAAGGATTATTAATACCAATCCTTCTCAAACTCTTTCAAGAAACAGAAGAGGAGGGAACTCTTCCAAACCCAATTTATGAGGCCAGCTTTAACCTGCTAGCAAAACCAGACAAGGACACAAGTAAAGAAAACTATGGCCAGTATCCCCAGTGAACATAGATGCAAAAATCCTCAACAAAATATCAGTAAACCGAATTCAACAATACACAAAAGAGATCACACTCTGTGATCAAGTGAGATTTATTCCAGGGATGCAAGGATGGTTCAATATCTGCAAATCAGTCAGTGTGATATACCACATTAACAAAATGAAGGATAAAAATCATGTGATCACTTCAGCAGCTGCAGAAAAGCACTTGACAAAACTCAACTTCCATTTATGATTAAAAACTCCCAACAAAGTGGGTATAGAGAGAACATACCTCAATATGATAAAGTACATGTATGACAAGAACAGTTAACATCATACTCAACAGTAAAAAACTGAAGCATTTCCTCTAACATCAGAAACATGACAAGGACGCTCATGCTCACCACTTTTATTCAGTATAGTACTGAAGTCTTAGTCAAAGCAATTAGGCAAGAAAAAAATACAAAAGGCATGTAAACTGGAAAGGAAGAAGTAAAAGTGTTACCATCTGCAAATGACCTGATATTATGGAAATAAACCACTAAAACCTCCATCAAAAAACTGCTAGAACTGAAACTAATTCAGTAAAGTTGAAGCACACAAAATCAATACACACACACAAAAAAGAATGTGTTGCCTTTCTACAGACCAATAACAAACTATCAGAAAGAAAAATATGTATCAAAATTCCAATGGCATTTTTTAAGACTTTATTTTATTTGACAGAGAGAGAGAGAGAGAGAACACCAGTGGTGGGAGGGGCAGACAGAGAGGGAGAGAACCTCAAAAAGACTCCATGCTCAGGGCAAAGCCCAATGTGAGGGCCCAATCCCATGACCCTGGGATCATACCAAGAGTCAGACGCCTAACCAAATGAGCCACCAGGTGCCCCACCAATGGTATTTTTCAAAGAAATCCAATAAATAATCCTAAATTTTGTATGGAACCAAAAAAACAAAACAAAAAAAACCCTGAAGAGGCAAAGCAATCTTGAGAAAGAAGAACAAAACTATTCCCATCATGTGCCCTGATTTCAAACTATTACAAACTGTAGTACTTATTAAAACAGTATGGCATGGGCATAAAAATGCACACATTGATCATGAAATGGACTAGAGAGCCCAGAGAGAAATCCATGCATATTTGGTCAATTAATTTACAACAAAGGATCCAAGAATATACAATGGGGAAAGGACAGTCTTTACAATAACTAGTATTGGGAAAACTGGACAGTCACATGCAAAAGAATGAAACTTGACTACTATCTTGTATCATACACAAAAATTAACTAAAAATGGATTAAAGACTTGGACATAAGACCTGAAACCATAAAACTCCTAGAAGAAAACATAGTTCGTAGGCTCCTTAATACAGGTCTTGGCAATGTTTTTCTGAATCTGACACCAAAAGCAAAAATAAGTAAATATGACTTTATCATACTTAAAAAGCTTCTGCACATAAAAATAAAAAAGCAACCATCTAAATGGAAAAAAAAAATATTTGCAAATCATAAATCTGATAAACGAATATCCAAAATATAAAGAACCCATACAACTCAATAGCTTCCCCCCCAAAAAAAAGACAATTAAAAATGGGGAGAAGATCTAAACACTTTCCAAGGAAGACATACAGACAGCCAATGGGCACATGAAAAGATACTCAACAACATTCTTCATCAGGAAAGTACAAATGAAAACCAAAATCAGGTATCATTTCACACCTGTCAGAATGGCTACTACTAAAAAGATAAGAGAGGAACCTGCCTGGTTCAGCTTGTAGAGCATGTTACTCTTGATCTCAAGGTTGTAAGTTCAAGCCCCATGTTGGGTACAGAGATTACTTAAAAATAAAATCTTTAAAGATAAAAAAATTAAAAATTAAAAGAATATCAAAAGACAAGAAATAACAAATGTTAGAAAGGATGTAGAGAAAAGGGAACTCTTATACACGGTTGGTGGAAATGTACATTGGTGGACTGTGGAAAACAACATGGAAGTTCCCCAAAAAATAAAAAAATAGAACTACCCTATGAGCCAGCAATTGCACTACTGGGTATTTACCCTAAAGATACAAATGTAGAGATCCGAAGGGGCACGTGCACCCGAATATTTATAGCAGCAATGTCTACAATAGCCAAACTATGGAAAGAGCCTAGATGTCCATCAACAGATGAATGGATAAAGAAGATGTGGTATATATACACAATGGAATACTATGCAGCCATCAAAAGAAATGAAATCTTGCCATTTGCAACAACGTGGATGGAACTAGAGAGTATCATGCTTAGTGAAATAAGTCAATCGGAGAAAGACAACTATCATATGATCTCCCTGATATGAGGAAGTGGAGATGCAACATGGGGGGTTTGGGGGGTAGGAAAGGAATAAATGAAGCAAGATGGGATCGGGAGGGAGACAAACCACAAGTGACTTAATCTCACAAAACAAACTGAGGGTTGCTGGGGAGGGGGGAGGGAGAGGGATGTGGGGTTATGGACATTGGGGAGGGTATGTGCTATGGTGAGTGCTGTGAAGTGTGTAAACCTGGAGATTCACAGACCTGTACCCCTGGGGATAAAAATACATTATATATTTATTTTAAAAATTAATTAATTAAAAAATTTAGATATGCATTAAAAGCATGAACACTGAAAGAAAAAATAACTGAACTTCATCAAAATTAATTTTTGTGGGGCACCTGGGTGGCTCAGTCACTGAGCATCTGCCTTCGGCTCAGGTTATGATCCCAGGGTCCTGGGATCGAGCCCCACATCAGGCTTCCTGCTCCATGGGAAGCCTGTTTCTCCCTCTTCCACTCCCCCTGCTTGTGTTCCCTCTCTCGCTGTGTCTCTGTCAAATAAATAAACAAAATCTTTTTTAAAAAAATTAACTTTTGGGTGCCTGGGTGGCTCAGTGGGTTAAGCCGCTGCCTTCGGCTCGGGTCATGGTCTCAGTGTCCTGGGATGGAATCCCGCATCGGGCTCTCTGCTCAGCGGGGAGCCTGCTTCCCTCTCTCTCTCTCTCTCTCTGCCTGCCTCTCTGTCTACTGTGATCTCTCTCTGTCAAATAAATAAATAAAAATTTTTTAAAAAATTAACTTTTGTGGAAGGACATTATCAAGAAACTGAATATAACATTTGGTTGGGTTTGAATGGGTCTAATATCAAGAACATATAGGGGCACCGAGGTGGCTCTGTAGGTTAGGTGTCTGACTGATGGTTTCAGCTCAGCTCCTGATCTCAGGAATCAAGCCCAGCATGGTGCCTACTTCAGAAAAGAAAAAAAAAAAAAAAAAAGAACAGATAATCATTTACTAAAATTTACAAAAATACAAATAATCTAACTTTTAAAATGGGCAATGGATGTGAATAAACATTTTCTTTTTTTTTTTTTTTTTTAAAGATTTTATTTATTTATTTGTCAGAGAGAAAGAGGGAGAGAGAGCGAGCACAGGCAGACAGAGTGGCAGGCAGAGGCAGAAGGAGAAGCAGGCTCCCTGCCGAGCAAGGAGCCCGATGTGGGACTCGATCCCAGGACGCTGGGATCATGACCTGAGCCGAAGGCAGCTGCTTAACCAACTGAGCCACCTGGGTGGCTCAGTTGGT